>NC_060185.1:12899784-13014784 GCF_021184085.1 Oncorhynchus gorbuscha | reverse complement strand
TTTCTTTCTCTCTCTCTTTCTTTATCCCTCTCTCTACCTATTAGTCCCCAGTCTTTATCTCTCTCTCTATCCCAGTCTCTTTTCTATTGTTCTTGTCAATCTCCTGTGTTGTCTTCCCAATACAGTAATGTGTTGTCTTCCCAATACAGTAATGTGTTGTCTTCCCAATGCAGTAATGTGTTGTCTTCCCAATGCAGTAATGTGTCGTCTTCCCAATGCAGTAATGTGTCGTCTTCCCAATGCAGTACTGTGTCGTCTTCCCAATGCAGTACTGTGTCGTCTTCCCAATGCAGTACTGTGTCGTCTTCCCAATGCAGTACTGTGTCGTCTTCCCAATGCAGTAATGTGTTGTCTTCCCAATGCAGTAATGTGTTGTCTTCCCAATGCAGTAATGTGTTGTCTTCCCAATACAGTAATGTGTTGTCTTCCCAATGCAGTAATGTGTTGTCTTCCCAATGCAGTAATGTGTTGTCTTCCCAATGCAGTACTGTGTTGTCTTCCCAATGCAGTAATGTGTTGTCTTCCCAATGCAGTAATGTGTTGTCTTCCCAATGCAGTACTGTGTTGTCTTCCCAATGCAGTACTGTGTTGTCTTCCCAATGCAGTACTGTGTTGCGTTCCATATGGATGGTATGCAAACAGTGCCCCCTCGTGCTGACTGTTCGGTGTCAGTAGATTTAAATGTCACTGGGAGAATCTCAGTTGCATACTCCTCGCATCCTCTCCTCCTTCTCAAAACCCATTGGAGGAGAAGGTCAGAGGGGCGGGACCTCTGGCTTTCTCATCTAATGGGTTTTGAGAAGGAGGCGAGGAGAGAGGAGGATGCAACTGAGATTCTTCCAGTGTGTTGAATGTTCTCTCTCTCTCCCTCTCTGTGTCCTGTAGGAATGATAGCCCTCACCAGGACTCTGGTTCTGTACCTTCAGGTCATGAATGTTTTCTCTCTCTCTCTCTCCCTCTCTGTGTCCTGTAGGAATGATAGCCCTCACCAGGACTCTGGTTCTGTACCCTCAGGTCATGAATGTTTTTTTCTCTCTCTCTCTCTCTCCCTCTCTGTGTCCTGTAGGAATGATAGCCCTCACCAGGACTCTGGTTCTGTACCCTCAGGTCATGAATGTTTTCTCTCTCTCTCCCTCTCTGTGTCCTGTAGGAATGATAGCCCTCACCAGGACTCTGGTTCTGTACCCTCAGGTCATGGCTGATCACCCCTTCTTCTTCATCATCAGAAACCGCAGGACAGGTGTGTGTTACACTGTCCGTCTGTCCGTCCCTCTGTTTGTCTCTGTCTGATTATATAACTTATGTGCCTGACCCTAGTGTCTTCTCTGACAGTTGCTTTCTCTCCTCCCCTCCAGGTTCTATCCTGTTCATGGGCAGGGTTATGACACCAGAGGTCATTGAGCCTACCGACTTCGACAATGACTCCGTGTAACTATGACGACGACCAATGGGATTCCAGTGTGCTGCTATCCTGCTATGAGGTCATATGCTCAAAGCCAATCAGATCCAGGCAAAACGACGCCATAAACACAACCTTTCCTCTCCCCATCGTCGGCTGTGTTTTTATACTCTTATCGAGAATATACATGATTCCTATTCTATATTCTATATTCTATTTGATATATATTGATATATACAAATAATGTGACTGTGTTTTGATACTGTAAGCTTTAACCACTTGGTAAGAGAGAGGGAGAGAGAGATGTAAATATATATAAAGAAAAGTGAAATGGTTTCTATGGTCTATTGGATCAGTAGACATCTGTGTACTGCCCCTTTAATTTCACTAGCCACACACACACACACACACACACACACACACACACACACACACACACACACACACACACACACACACACACACACACACACACACACACACACACACACACACACACACACACACACACTCTGTCGTTTCAGGTGTCTCCCAAATCAACGCCATTATATTCCTGTACATTTATTACTGTGTTATATACAAGACTAGATATTTATTGCAAAAAAAAAAAAACGTGTGCAGATTATATATATATATATATATATATATATATATATATATATACGTATGTAAACACAGAATCTTAATAATTCTATTCTAGCCCCACGCTAGAAGTACCCGGCTAAAATACTGATGAACTATCATGCCTTATGAGTTGTTGATTTAGTGCTTTTGAAGACATTTGAACAGTTTGTGTAAAATAGTTTGCTCTTGTGAAGAGGCGTGCAGGTGGATTTGGAAACCAGCTATATTCACTCTTTTACTAAAATAAATATCAATGTGTTCCAGTTACAATTGTCTGATGTCTTTTTGTATGTAATTGCATTGAATTGTATTTGGTAAAACTACTGTACATTAAGTACCTGTTATACCAGTGTAGTAATGCTGTACATACAACAGTATTAGTAATAGTAATTACATCATTTCTAATGATCTTCTGAGGTAAATGGCCATATAACAGAGTATTGTCAAGTTAAGACTGGAAATGACCTTGCCACGCCCTCTGGATACATCACTATACCTCATTGAAATACCACAGTAGTAAGAACAGAGTCGGCCTAGGCCAAATCTGAGCAATATTATTTTTGGCCAGGATAGGGCCATCATTTGGCATGGAGAGGGAGAGAGATCTGATCACAGAAGTAGTCAAGGGCACACTGGAGGACAGACAAGACTAGGGAATGAGGCTGCATCTCAGAGGCCAAACTAGTCTCCTCCCCCTCATTGCAGATGATGGAAAGGGAGCTGAAGGCAGAATAACCATATCATTACAGAACAATGTAGTACTCCTAATACAGGACTAGTAATACAGGACTAGTAAAGGCCTGTTAATACAGGACTAGTAAAGGTCTGTTAATACAGGACTAGTAAAGGCCTGTTAATACAGGACTAGTAAAGGACTGTTAATACAGGACTAGTAATACAGGACTAGTAATACAGGACTAGTAAAAGGACTGTTAATACAGGACTAGTAAAGGCCTGTTAATACAGGACTAGTAAAGGACTAGTTAAAAGGTCTGTTAAAAGGCCTGTTAATACAGGACTAGTAAAGGCCTGTTAATACAGGACTAGTAATACAGGACTAGTAAAGGTCTGTTAATACAGGACTAGTAAAGGTCTGTTAATACAGGACTAGTAAAGGCCTGTTAATACAGGACTAGTAAAGGCCTGTTAATACAGGACTAGTAATACAGGACTAGTAAAGGTCTGTTAATACAGGACTAGTAAAGGTCTGTTAATACAGGACTAGTAAAGGTCTGTTAATACAGGACTAGTAATACAGGACTAGTAAAGGCCTGCTAATACAGGACTAGTAATACAGGACTAGTAATACAGGACTAGTAAAGGCCTGTTAATACAGGACTAGTAAAGGACTGTTAATACAGGACTAGTAAAGGCCTGTTAATACAGGACTAGTAAAGGCCTGTTAATACAGGACTAGTAATACAGGACTAGTAAAGGCCTGTTAATACAGGACTAGTAAAGGTCTGTTAATACAGGACTAGTAATACAGGACTAGTAAAGGCCTGCTAATACAGGACTAGTAATACAGGACTAGTAATACAGGACTAGTAAAGGCCTGTTAATACAGGACTAGTAAAGGTCTGTTAATACAGGACTAGTAAAGGCCTGTTAATACAGGACTAGTAAAGGCCTGTTAATACAGGACTAGTAAAGGTCTGTTAATACAGGACTAGTAATACAGGACTAGTAAAGGCCTGTTAATACAGGACTAGTAAAGGCCTGTTAATACAGGACTAGTAATACAGGACTAGTAAAGGTCTGTTAATACAGGACTAGTAAAGGCCTGTTAATACAGGACTAGTAAAGGCCTGTTAATACAGGACTAGTAAAGGCCTGCTAATACAGGACTAGTAAAGGTCTGTTAATACAGGACTAGTAAAGGTCTGTTAATACAGGACTAGTAATACAGGACTAGTAAAGGCCTGTTAATACAGGACTAGTAAAGGTCTGTTAATACAGGACTAGTAATACAGGACTAGTAATACAGGACTAGTAAAGGCCTGTTAATACAGGACTAGTAATACAGGACTAGTAAAGGTCTGTTAATACAGGACTAGTAATACAGGACTAGTAAAGGCCTGTTAATACAGGACTAGTAATACAGGACTAGTAAAGGTCTGTTAATACAGGACTAGTAAAGGCCTGTTAATACAGGACTAGTAAAGGTCTGTTAATACAGGACTAGTAAAGGTCTGTTAATACAGGACTAGTAAAGGTCTGTTAATACAGGACTAGTAAAGGCCTGTTAATACAGGACTAGTAATACAGGACTAGTAAAGGCCTGCTAATACAGGACTAGTAATACAGGACTAGTAATACAGGACTAGTAAAGGCCTGTTAATACAGGACTAGTAAAGGCCTGTTAATACAGGACTAGTAAAGGCCTGTTAATACAGGACAGTAATACAGGACTAGTAAAGGCCTGTTAATACAGGACTAGTAAAGGCCTGTTAATACAGGACTAGTAAAGGTCTGTTAATACAGGACTAGTAAAGGTCTGTTAATACAGGACTAGTAATACAGGACTAGTAAAGGCCTGTTAATACAGGACTAGTAATACAGGACTAGTAAAGGCCTGTTAATACAGGACTAGTAATACAGGACTAGTAAAGGCCTGTTAATACAGGACTAGTAATACAGGACTAGTAAAGGCCTGTTAATACAGGACTAGTAATACAGGACTAGTAAAGGCCTGTTAATACAGGACTAGTAAAGGTCTGTTAATACAGGACTAGTAAAGGCCTGTTAATACAGGACTAGTAAAGGTCTGTTAATACAGGACTAGTAAAGGTCTGTTAATACAGGACTAGTAAAGGTCTGTTAATACAGGACTAGTAAAGGTCTGTTAATACAGGACTAGTAATACAGGACTAGTAAAGGCCTGATAATACAGGACTAGTAAAGGTCTGTTAATACAGGACTAGTAATACAGGACTAGTAAAGGTCTAGTAAAGGACTGCAATACAGGACTAGTAAAGGTCTGTTAATACAGGACTAGTAATACAGGACTAGTAAAGGCCTGTTAATACAGGACTAGTAAAGGTCTGTTAATACAGGACTAGTAATACAGGACTAGTAAAGGTCTGTTAGTAAAGGACAAGTCTTAATACAGGACTAGTAAAGGTCTGTTAATACAGGACTAGTAATACAGGACTAGTAAAGGCCTGTTAATACAGGACTAGTAATACAGGACTAGTAAAGGCCTGTTAATACAGGACTAGTAAAGGTCTGTTAATACAGGACTAGTAATACAGGACTAGTAAAGGCCTGTTAATACAGGACTAGTAAAGGACTAGTAAAGGCCTGTTAATACAGGACTAGTAAAGGTCTGTTAATACAGGACTAGTAAAGGCCTGTTAATACAGGACTAGTAAAGGTCTGTTAATACAGGACTAGTAAAGGTCTGTTAATACAGGACTAGTAATACAGGACTAGTAAAGGTCTGTTAATACAGGACTAGTAAAGGCCTGTTAATACAGGACTAGTAAAGGTCTGTTAATACAGGACTAGTAAAGGTCTGTTAATACAGGACTAGTAATACAGGACTAGTAAAGGCCTGTTAATACAGGACTAGTAAAGGTCTGTTAATACAGGACTAGTAATACAGGACTAGTAAAGGTCTGTTAATACAGGACTAGTAATACAGGACTAGTAAAGGCCTGTTAATACAGGACTAGTAATACAGGACTAGTAAAGGCCTGTTAATACAGGACTAGTAATAAGGACTAGTAAAGGCCTGTTAATACAGGACTAGTAATACAGGACTAGTAAAGGCCTGTTAATACAGGACTAGTAAAGGTCTGTTAATACAGGACTAGTAAAGGTCTGTTAATACAGGACTAGTAAAGGCCTGTTAATACAGGACTAGTAAAGGTCTGTTAATACAGGACTAGTAATACAGGACTAGTAAAGGCCTGTTAATACAGGACTAGTAAAGGCCTGTTAATACAGGACTAGTAAAGGTCTGTTAATACAGGACTAGTAAAGGCCTGTTAATACAGGACTAGTAAAGGCCTGTTAATACAGGACTAGTAAAGGCCTGTTAATACAGGACTAGTAAAGGTCTGTTAATACAGGACTAGTAAAGGTCTGTTAATACAGGACTAGTAATACAGGACTAGTAAAGGCCTGTTAATACAGGACTAGTAAAGGTCTGTTAATACAGGACTAGTAAAGGCCTGTTAATACAGGACTAGTAAAGGCCTGTTAATACAGGACTAGTAAACAGGACTAGTTAAAAGGTCTGTTAATACAGGACTAGTAATACAGGACTAGTAAAGGCCTGTTAATACAGGACTAGTAATACAGGACTAGTAAAGGTCTGTTAATACAGGACTAGTAAAGGCCTGTTAATACAGGACTAGTAAAGGTCTGTTAATACAGGACTAGTAAAGGTCTGTTAATACAGGACTAGTAAAGGTCTGTTAATACAGGACTAGTAAAGGCCTGTTAATACAGGACTAGTAATACAGGACTAGTAAAGGCCTGCTAATACAGGACTAGTAATACAGGACTAGTAATACAGGACTAGTAAAGGCCTGTTAATACAGGACTAGTAAAGGCCTGTTAATACAGGACTAGTAAAGGCCTGTTAATACAGGACTAGTAATACAGGACTAGTAAAGGCCTGTTAATACAGGACTAGTAAAGGCCTGTTAATACAGGACTAGTAATACAGGACTAGTAAAGGTCTGTTAATACAGGACTAGTAATACAGGACTAGTAAAGGCCTGTTAATACAGGACTAGTAATACAGGACTAGTAAAGGCCTGTTAATACAGGACTAGTAATACAGGACTAGTAAAGGCCTGTTAATACAGGACTATTAATACAGGACTAGTAAAGGCCTGTTAATACAGGACTAGTAATACAGGACTAGTAAAGGCCTGTTAATACAGGACTAGTAAAGGTCTGTTAATACAGGACTAGTAAAGGCCTGTTAATACAGGACTAGTAAAGGTCTGTTAATACAGGACTAGTAAAGGTCTGTTAATACAGGACTAGTAAAGGTCTGTTAATACAGGACTAGTAAAGGTCTGTTAATACAGGACTAGTAATACAGGACTAGTAAAGGCCTGTTAATACAGGACTAGTAAAGGTCTGTTAATACAGGACTAGTAATACAGGACTAGTAAAGGTCTGTTAATACAGGACAAGCAATACAGGACTAGTAAAGGTCTGTTAATACAGGACTAGTAATACAGGACTAGTAAAGGCCTGTTAATACAGGACTAGTAAAGGTCTGTTAATACAGGACTAGTAATACAGGACTAGTAAAGGTCTGTTAATACAGGACAAGCAATACAGGACTAGTAAAGGTCTGTTAATACAGGACTAGTAATACAGGACTAGTAAAGGCCTGTTAATACAGGACTAGTAATACAGGACTAGTAAAGGCCTGCTAATACAGGACTAGTAATACAGGACTAGTAAAGGCCTGTTAATACAGGACTAGTAATACAGGACTAGTAAAGGCCTGTTAATACAGGACTAGTAATACAGGACTAGTAAAGGCCTGTTAATACAGGACTAGTAAAGGTCTGTTAATACAGGACTAGTAAAGGCCTGTTAATACAGGACTAGTAAAGGTCTGTTAATACAGGACTAGTAAAGGTCTGTTAATACAGGACTAGTAATACAGGACTAGTAAAGGCCTGTTAATACAGGACTAGTAAAGGCCTGTTAATACAGGACTAGTAAAGGTCTGTTAATACAGGACTAGTAAAGGTCTGTTAATACAGGACTAGTAATACAGGACTAGTAAAGGCCTGATAATACAGGACTAGTAAAGGTCTGTTAATACAGGACTAGTAATACAGGACTAGTAAAGGTCTGTTAATACAGGACAAGCAATACAGGACTAGTAAAGGTCTGTTAATACAGGACTAGTAATACAGGACTAGTAAAGGCCTGTTAATACAGGACTAGTAAAGGTCTGTTAATACAGGACTAGTAATACAGGACTAGTAAAGGTCTGTTAATACAGGACTAGTAATACAGGACTAGTAAAGGCCTGTTAATACAGGACTAGTAAAGGCCTGTTAATACAGGACTAGTAAAGGCCTGATAATACAGGACTAGTAAAGGTCTGTTAATACAGGACTAGTAAAGGCCTGTTAATACAGGACTAGTAAAGGTCTGTTAATACAGGACTAGTAAAGGTCTGTTAATACAGGACTAGTAAAGGCCTGTTAATACAGGACTAGTAAAGGTCTGTTAATACAGGACTAGTAAAGGCCTGTTAATACAGGACTAGTAAAGGCCTGTTAATACAGGACTAGTAAAGGTCTGTTAATACAGGACTAGTAATACAGGACTAGTAAAGGTCTGTTAATACAGGACAAGCAATACAGGACTAGTAAAGGTCTGTTAATACAGGACTAGTAAAGGCCTGTTAATACAGGACTAGTAAAGGTCTGTTAATACAGGACTAGTAAAGGTCTGTTAATACAGGACTAGTAAAGGCCTGTTAATACAGGACTAGTAAAGGTCTGTTAATACAGGACTAGTAAAGGTCTGTTAATACAGGACTAGTAAAGGTCTGTTAATACAGGACTAGTAAAGGCCTGTTAATACAGGACTAGTAAAGGTCTGTTAATACAGGACTAGTAAAGGCCTGTTAATACAGGACTAGTAAAGGTCTGTTAATACAGGACTAGTAAAGGTCTGTTAATACAGGACTAGTAAAGGCCTGTTAATACAGGACTAGTAAAGGCCTGTTAATACAGGACTAGTAAAGGTCTGTTAATACAGGACTAGTAAAGGCCTGTTAATACAGGACTAGTAATACAGGACTAGTAATACAGGACTAGTAAAGGTCTGTTAATACAGGACTAGTAAAGTTCTGTTAATACAGGACTAGTAAAGGTCTGTTAATACAGGACTAGTAAAGGTCTGTTAATACAGGACTAGTAAAGGCCTGTTAATACAGGACTAGTAAAGGCATGTTAATACAGGACTAGTAAAGGCCTGTTAATACAGGACTAGTAAAGGTCTGTTAATACAGGACTAGTAAAGGCCTGTTAATACAGGACTAGTAATACAGGACTAGTAAAGGTCTGTTAATACAGGACTAGTAAAGGTCTGTTAATACAGGACTAGTAATACAGGACTAGTAAAGGCCTGTTAATACAGGACTAGTAAAGGTCTGTTAATACAGGACTAGTAATACAGGACTAGTAAAGGTCTGTTAATACAGGACAAGCAATACAGGACTAGTAAAGGTCTGTTAATACAGGACTAGTAATACAGGACTAGTAAAGGCCTGTTAATACAGGACTAGTAAAGGTCTGTTAATACAGGACTAGTAATACAGGACTAGTAAAGGTCTGTTAATACAGGACAAGCAATACAGGACTAGTAAAGGTCTGTTAATACAGGACTAGTAAAGGTCTGTTAATACAGGACTAGTAATACAGGACTAGTAAAGGTCTGTTAATACAGGACTAGTAAAGGTCTGTTAATACAGGACTAGTAATACAGGACTAGTAAAGGTCTGTTAATACAGGACAAGCAATACAGGACTAGTAAAGGCCTGTTAATACAGGACTAGTAAAGGCCTGTTAATACAGGACTAGTAAAGGTCTGTTAATACAGGACTAGTAAAGGTCTGTTAATACAGGACTAGTAAAGGTCTGTTAATACAGGACTAGTAAAGGCCTGTTAATACAGGACTAGTAAAGGCCTGCTAATACAGGACTAGTAAAGGCCTGTTAATACAGGACTAGTAAAGGTCTGTTAATACAGGACTAGTAAAGGTCTGCTAATACAGGACTAGTAAAGGCCTGTTAATACAGGACTAGTAAAGGCCTGTTAATACAGGACTAGTAAAGGTCTGTTAATACAGGACTAGTAAAGGCCTGTTAATACAGGACTAGTAAAGGTCTGTTAATACAGGACTAGTAAAGGCCTGTTAATACAGGACTAGTAATACAGGACTAGTAAAGGCCTGTTAATACAGGACTAGTAAAGGTCTGTTAATACAGGACTAGTAAAGGCCTGTTAATACAGGACTAGTAATACAGGACTAGTAATACAGGACTAGTAAAGGTCTGTTAATACAGGACTAGTAAAGTTCTGTTAATACAGGACTAGTAAAGGTCTGTTAATACAGGACTAGTAAAGGTCTGTTAATACAGGACTAGTAAAGGCCTGTTAATACAGGACTAGTAAAGGCATGTTAATACAGGACTAGTAAAGGCCTGTTAATACAGGACTAGTAAAGGTCTGTTAATACAGGACTAGTAAAGGCCTGTTAATACAGGACTAGTAAAGGCCTGTTAATACAGGACTAGTAAAGGTCTGTTAATACAGGACTAGTAAAGGCCTGTTAATACAGGACTAGTAATACAGGACTAGTAAAGGCCTGTTAATACAGGACTAGTAAAGGCCTGTTAATACAGGACTAGTAATACAGGACTAGTAAAGGCCTGTTAATACAGGACTAGTAAAGGCCTGTTAATACAGGACTAGTAAAGGTCTGTTAATACAGGACTAGTAAAGGCCTGTTAATACAGGACTAGTAATACAGGACTAGTAAAGGCCTGTTAATACAGGACTAGTAAAGGCCTGTTAATACAGGACTAGTAAAGGTCTGTTAATACAGGACTAGTAAAGGCCTGTTAATACAGGACTAGTAAAGGCCTGTTAATACAGGACTAGTAATACAGGACTAGTAAAGGTCTGTTAATACAGGACTAGTAAAGGTCTGTTAATACAGGACTAGTAAAGGTCTGTTAATACAGGACTAGTAAAGGTCTGTTAATACAGGACTAGTAAAGGCCTGTTAATACAGGACTAGTAATACAGGACTAGTAAAGCCCTGCTAATACAGGACTAGTAAAGGTCTGTTAATACAGGACTAGTAATACAGGACTAGTAAAGGCCTGCTAATACAGGACTAGTAAAGGTCTGTTAATACAGGACTAGTAAAGGTCTGTTAATACAGGACTAGTAAAGGCCTGTTAATACAGGACTAGTAATACAGGACTAGTAATACAGGACTAGTAAAGGTCTGTTAATACAGGACTAGTAAAGGTCTGTTAATACAGGACTAGTAAAGGTATGTTAATACAGGACTAGTAAAGGTCTGTTAATACAGGACTAGTAAAGGTCTGTTAATACAGGACTAGTAAAGGCCTGTTAATACAGGACTAGTAATACAGGACTAGTAAAGGCCTGCTAATACAGGACTAGTAAAGGTATGTTAATACAGGACTAGTAAAGGTCTGTTAATACAGGACTAGTAAAGGCCTGTTAATACAGGACTAGTAAAGGCATGTTAATACAGGACTAGTAAAGGCCTGTTAATACAGGACTAGTAATACAGGACTAGTAATACAGGACTAGTAAAGGTCTGTTAATACAGGACTAGTAAAGGTCTGTTAATACAGGACTAGTAAAGGTCTGTTAATACAGGACTAGTAAAGGTCCAGTGCACTACTTTTGTGCTTTAAAAACATCTTTTTATTTCAGGGGATGCTGCATCCCGCTATGGACATCACCTTTAGAACCTCTACATCCCGCTATGGGCGTCACCTTTAGAACCTCTACATCCCGCTATGGGCATCACCTTTAGAACCTCTACATCCCGCTATAGGCATCACCTTTAGAACCTCTACATCCCGCTATGGGCATCACCTTTAGAACCTCTACATCCCGCTATGGGCATCACCTTTAGAACCTCTACATCCCGCTATAGGCATCACCTTTAGAACCTCTACATCCCGCTATGGGCATCACCTTTAGAACCTCTACATCCCGCTATGGGCATCACCTTTAGAACCTCTACATCCCGCTATGGGCATCACCTTTAGAACCTCTACATCCCGCTATGGGCATCACCTTTAGAACCTCTACATCCCGCTATGGGCATCACCTTTAGAACCTCTACATCCCGCTATGGGCATCACCTTTAGAACCTCTACATCCCGCTATGGGCATCACCTTTAGAACCTCTACATCCCGCTATGGGCATCACCTTTAGAACCTCTACATCCCGCTATGGGCATCACCTTTAGAACCTCTACATCCCGCTATGGGCATCACCTTTAGAACCTCTACATCCCGCTATGGGCATCACCTTTAGAACCTCTACATCCCGCTATGGGCATCACTGACATACCTGACACCCCCTGCCTGGAGGAGGGGTTTGTAGACTATCGACCTTCACTATTGAGAGGTCAACGTCAGAGATGGCAGAGCCAGTCTGTTCAGTCACAGGGTATCAGCGAGTGGGATACGAAACACCTTTCTTCCCAAACATCTTTTCATTTGGTATTCAGGTCCAAGAATGTGCACCACCCGGCAGCACGTACGGTGCCAGGGGATGATTGATCAGCATGCGCATGACCCAGCAGTTCATTGAATCGAAGGTTGTTGGAGGTCTTGCACCAGAATGAACGATGGAAAAACGTCATTCGCTTCACGCACAGAGACTGATTTCCTTTGCGCTCAAACTGAATAGTGTTTTGGGGAATGTAACATTAATCTCTCACTCTCTTACAGTGTATTTTATGGTTTTCTCCTACAAAACAAAACAGCTGATTCCTTTATTCAAAGGATGCAATAACACAAAATAAGAATGATCACCTTTGTGTCTAAAATAAATCAATAACATTCTTGTTTATTTATTGAAGGAATGCTACTCAATCAAAACATGACTACGTGACAACCTCTAGGCCGAGTCACAACAAAGCGAAAAGAGATTCCTGCAGTAATTGTACAGATCCCCCCAAAAATGTATTTATTTTAGTGTTAAGGGCTCCAGTTAAGTGTTAAGGTTACTCTCCATGGTAACTAGTGTAGGAAAGCTAACTGAGAATTTCCTGGTGAAATACATAACAGTCCGAATGCTTTTAACCTTGATGTATTTGATCATTTCTCCCGCTGCTAGCCTGGCCTAGTCTATTCGTCTTTATGTACTGGAATCTAAATGACCCCTGTTCACTTCCCCCCTGCCTGTGAGACACGGAGATAACTATGGCACAACCTGCACCCGACTCACCGCGTTGCCAAGCAATGTGCACCTGCCCCGGTTGACCTGCCTCAGCCCGCTACACGAGTGCTACACCGAAGCTAGTCTCTGTGTGCATCCAGACACCGGAGCAGTCGTTACCTCGGGTCTAACAGGGCATTTCGCTCCCATGGGAAACCGCAGGGTTGGACGAATCCGCTCCGTTCATTACGCGCTAAAGGCCAAGGAAATTTGGTTTAACTTTGGGAGATGTCAGAAAGGTAGGTAAAAGAGGTCATTTAATAGCTTTGTGTTGTCATCCTTCATTGAGCAGTGCTTCAAGTTGGAAAACGTTTACAAATGTACGCTTAACAAGCCAAATGCATTATTTGGTTATTTGGTATGATTTTGAATTCTTCAGAACGTCATTAGCCTAGGCTGCATTATTTATGCCCATGGTTATTTTTCCATGCAACAAGCCTGTAGGTTATATAGTCTAGACAATGTGTATATGATAAAATAAAACAAAAATCTCACAATTATTAGTACTTTACACGAAAACAGACGATAATAATTATGAAGACATTACTATCCAGGTTCCTGTTATGCAGCTGTTATTAGCTACTGACACCTGGTCGGGTATCCGCTGTTATGGCGACGGCTCTAATCAGGTGCGCAAGGCAGAGTTCACGGTAACCGAAACCTGACGGCTGCGTGTCAGCGTTTCAGCAATGTGGATGGACGTGAGGAGTTCCATTTCTACCAGCGTCCTTGAAGAATGGGCGACAGAAACGGACAGAATTCTCCGAGGCTTTAGGCCTATGATAAAAAACATAGGCCTGAAGATGTCATGTTTATTATGTTTAGGATGATGATTTGTGTTTTTATGTTTAGGATGATGATTTGTGTTTTTATGTTTAGGATGATGATTTGTGTTTTTATGTTTAGGATGATGATTTGTGTTTTTATGTTTAGGATGATGATTTTAATTTGACCTTACATTATTTATTTATTTACATTTTTCCTTTTGGCTCTGAAGCTGTTGATTTTCCCTCTCTTTCTCTCCCGTCTCTCTGTTTTCACACTCCTCCTACCCTCTCCCCCCTTTCCCTCCCTTTCCCTTCTCACTTTCATCCCACTCAATTCTTCCTACATCTTTCACCCTCAAACTCCCTCGTTATCCACCTCTCCCAGTTCCTCAGGTGTGCTGTTGTCCTTCTCTCCCAGTTCCTCAGGTGTGTTGTTGTCCTTCTCTCCCAGTTCCTCAGGTGTGTTGTTGTCCTTCTCTCCCAGTTCCTCAGGTGTGTTGTTGTCCTTCTCTCCCAGTTCTTCAGGTGTGTCGTTGTCCCTCTCTCCCAGTTCCTCAGGTGTGTTGTTGTCCCTCTCTCCCAGTTCCTCAGGTGTGTTGTTGTCCCTCTCTCCCAGTTCCTCAGGTGTGTTGTTGTCCCTCTCTCCCAGTTCCTCAGGTGCGTTGTTGTCCCTCTCTCCCAGTTCCTCAGGTGTGTTGTTGTCCCTCTCTCCCAGTTCCTCAGGTGTGTTGTTGTCCCTCTCTCCCAGTTCCTCAGGTGTGTTGTTGTCCCTCTCTCCCAGTTCCTCAGGTGTGTCGTTGTCCCTCTCTCCCAGTTCCTCAGGTGTGTTGTTGTCCCTCTCTCCCAGTTCCTCAGGTGTGTTGTTGTCCCTCTCTCCCAGTTCCTCAGGTGTGTTGTTGTCCCTCTCTCCCAGTTCCTCAGGTGTGTTGTTGTCCCTCTCTCCCAGTTCCTCAGGTGTGTTGTTGTCCCTCTCTCCCAGTTCCTCAGGTGTGTTGTTGTCCCTCTCTCCCAGTTCCTCAGGTGTGTTGTTGTCCCTCTCTACCAGTTCCTCAGGTGTGTTGTTGTCCCTCTCTCCCAGTTCCTCAGGTGTGTTGTTGTCCTTCTCTCCCAGTTCTTCAGGTGTGTTGTTGTCCTTCTCTCCCAGTTCCTCAGGTGTGTTGTTGTCCTTCTCTCCCAGTTCCTCAGGTGTGTTGTTGTCCTTCTCTCCCAGTTCCTCAGGTGTGTTGTTGTCCTTCTCTCCCAGTTCTTCAGGTGTGTCGTTGTCCCTCTCTCCCAGTTCCTCAGGTGTGTTGTTGTCCCTCTCTCCCAGTTCCTCAGGTGCGTTGTTGTCCCTCTCTCCCAGTTCCTCAGGTGTGTTGTTGTCCCTCTCTCCCAGTTCCTCAGGTGTGTTGTTGTCCCTCTCTCCCAGTTCCTCAGGTGTGTTGTTGTCCCTCTCTCCCAGTTCCTCAGGTGTGTCGTTGTCCCTCTCTCCCAGTTCCTCAGGTGTGTTGTTGTCCCCCTCTCCCAGTTCCTCAGGTGTGTTGTTGTCCCTCTCTCCCAGTTCCTCAGGTGTGTCGTTGTCCCTCTCTCCCAGTTCCTCAGGTGTGTCGTTGTCCCTCTCTCCCAGTTCCTCAGGTGTGTTGTTGTCCTTCTCTCCCAGTTCCTCAGGTGTGCTGTTGTCCTTCTCTCCCAGTTCCTCAGGTGTGTTGTTGTCCCTCTCTCCCAGTTCCTCAGGTGTGTTGTTGTCCCTCTCTCCCAGTTCCTCAGGTGTGTTGTTGTCCCTCTCTCCCAGTTCCTCAGGTGTGTTGTTGTCCCTCTCTCCCAGTTCCTCAGGTGTGTTGTTGTCCTTCTCTCCCAGTTCCTCAGGTGTGTTGTTGTCCCTCTCTCCCAGTTCCTCAGGTGTGTTGTTGTCCCTCTCTCCCAGTTCCTCAGGTGTGTTGTTGTCCCTCTCCCAGTTCCTCAGGTGTGTCGTTGTCCCTCTCTCCCAGTTCCTCAGGTGTGTTGTTGTCCCTCTCTCCCAGTTCCTCAGGTGTGTTGTTGTCCCTCTCTCCCAGTTCCTCAGGTGTGTTGTTGTCACTCTCTCCCAGTTCCTCAGGTGTGTTGTTGTCCCTCTCTCCCAGTTCCTCAGGTGTGTTGTTGTCCCTCTCTCCCAGTTCCTCAGGTGTGTTGTTGTCCCTCTCTCCCAGTTCCTCAGGTGTGTTGTTGTCCCTCTCTCCCAGTTCCTCAGGTGTGTTGTTGTCCCTCTCTCCCAGTTCCTCAGGTGTGAACACAAGCAGTGGCAGTTTTCCCAAATCCCACTCCTCCCAGTATTCTGAAATCAGCGTCACACACACACCCCTCTCCGTGGACCAGAGTCCAGATTCCGGAATCGTCAAAACTCCTGTGAGTGTCACACTTTACGTCACATTCTCACCCTCCAGTCCTCCGTCCTTGCTCTTGTACCCTCCTATCTTCTGACACCCCATTACAAAGCTCCTCCCCCCACAACATGCCCCTCTCATCCTGCAACAGTATGCCTGGTCCAATACTGTCGGTTCTGAAAACAGCCTCAACCCGCTAGCCTTTCCATTTCAAACCTAGGCGCAGCCATCACTGTATTGCTCACACCTATCCAGTTCCTAGCTGCCAACACAAAGGGGTCAGGGCTTGTTTAGAATGCTATAGATGAGTCACAGGCTCCAAGGCTGGCTCTGATGTTAGGGGTCACCAAGCATGGGTCTAGTCCCCCACGTGGCTATGTTGGGGGGGGGGGGGTTATGGTCACAGTCAAAGCCCAGGTGTGGAGGCAGAGACAGGGATGAGGGTCACAGAGCACCCTCAATCAAGGCTCTCATATTCAGATCCCAGTCTACAAAACAATGCTTAAAACCCCTTGCTCTTCGTCCTCCTTCTCCTCTTATTCATCTCTCCTTCTCCTCTTATTCATCTCTCCTTCTCCTCTTATTCATCTCTCCTTCTCATCTTATTCATCTCTCCTTCTCCTCTTATTCATCTCTCCTTTTCTCCTCTTATTCATCTCTCCTTCTCATCTTATTCATCTCTCCTTCTCCTCTTATTCATCTCTCCTCCTCCTCTTATTCATCTCTCCTTCTCCTCTTATTCATCTCTCCTTCTCCTCTTATTCATCTCTCCTCCTCCTCTTATTTATCTCTCCTTCTCCTCTTATTCATCTCTCCTTCTCCTCTTATTCATCTCTCCTTCTCATCTTATTCATCTCTCCTTCTCCTCTTATTCATCTCTCCTTCTCCTCTTATTCATCTCTCCTTCTCCTCTTATTCATCTCCTTCTCCTCTTATTCATCTCTCCTTCTCCTCTTATTCATCTCTCCTTCTCATCTTATTCATCTCTCCTTCTCCTCTTATTCATCTCTCCTTTTCTCCTCTTATTCATCTCTCCTTCTCATCTTATTCATCTCTCCTTCTCCTCTTATTCATCTCTCCTCCTCCTCTTATTCATCTCTCCTTCTCCTCTTATTCATCTCTCCTTCTCCTCTTATTCATCTCTCCTCCTCCTCTTATTCATCTCTCCTTCTCCTCTTATTCATCTCTCCTTCTCCTCTTATTCATCTCTCCTTCTCATCTTATTCATCTCTCCTTCTCCTCTTATTCATCTCTCCTTCTCCTCTTATTCATCTCTCCTTCTCCTCTTATTCATCTCCTTCTCCTCTTATTCATCTCTCCTTCTCCTCTTATTCATCTCTCCTTCTCCTCTTATTCATCTCTCCTTCTCCTCTTATTCATCTCTCCTTCTCCTCTTATTCATCTCTCCTTCTCCTCTCTCCTCGTTTTCAGCTGCCGTCCAGCCGGTTCAGGTTGGTGTCGTGGCAGCAGCTTGAGGAGAGTGATGTCAAAGGAGACCAGCTCTCCTGTCCCAGGGTCAGGGAAGGTCAGAGAGGTCACCACCTTGGCAACCTTTGACCTTTTAATAATTCTATTTTGCTCTCATCTCAGTTCTCATAAGTAACTGCTGTCATCATTATATCAACCAGGGCCGTCAATGGAGGACCTCTTTCTGAGAAAGGATGACACCCCCTTGGAAAGGGGGAGGAGGAAGAGGAGAGAGGAAGAAGGGCAGAGGTGGGAGGAGAGGCTTCAAGAGAACTGGGAGAATTGTGTGGTGAGTTACAACTCAGAGACATACTGTACTATGTGTATAACAAGCATGTGTGTGAGTGCCTGTGTGTGCATGTGTGTGCATGTGTATGTTGTGTGTGTGTGTGTGTGTGTGTGTGTGTGTGTGTGTGTGTGTGTGTGTGTGTGTGTGTGTGTGTGTGTGTGTGTGTGTGTGTGTGTGTGTGTGTGTGTGTGTGTGTGTGTGTGTGTGTGTGTGTGTGTGTGTGTGTGTGTGTGTGTGTGTGTGTGTGTGCGTGCGTGTGTGTATGTTGTGTGTGTGCGCGCGTGTGTGTGTGTGTGTGTGTGTGTGTGTGTGTGTGTGTGTGTGTGTGTGTGTGTGTGTGTGTGTGTGTGTGTGTGTGTGTGTGTGTGTGTGTGTGTGTGTGTGTGTGTGTGTGTGTGTGTGTGTGTGTGTGTGTATGTGTGTGTGTATGTTGTGTGTGTGTGTAACCTCTCCCTGTATTCCTGGTATTCCCAGGAGCTGAACCTGTCCTATCAGGACTTGGGAGATCCGTTCCAGCAGGAAAACTTCAGTCGGATCCTGAGGAGGCTGATCCGAGTGGAGAGACTGCAGCTGATCAATAACTCCCTCACAGACCTGAGTTCTATATGCCTGCCAAGGTACTACACTACCCACAATGCCCATCTATACGCCTGCCGTTATACCACACTACATACAAAGCATCAATATACACTTGAAAATTACTACACTAGCCACAATACAAATCTTCACTTCATATAGTGACAACCGTAGTTCTGTCCTCTTTCCTCTACACAGTAAAAATAAAAGTGTGAATTTAACTCCTATAGAGTTGAATTCAACACAGTTTCGGATAACATTTGGTCCCAGTCCACATAGTGTTAAAGTTACTCTACAGGTAGTATCACACATTCAGAGTTAATTTGACTCAAAATGGTGTTAAAATTCACACATAAATGTCTTAATAATATTTAACACTGGTTTAGTTACACTCTCCATTGTTATTTAATCACTGAATTGAGTTGAATTTACAACGGCAATGACTGCATCATTTTACACGATTTAATTCCAACACTAAGAGCTCATTGACTCCTCATAATGTTGAAAACACTCCTCCTGGGTTAAAATAAGTCAACACTCATTTTTTACACCCTGTCACACCCTGACCATTATTTTGCATAGTTTGTTTCTATGTTTTGTTTGGTCAGGGTGTGATATGATTGAACATTCTATGTTGTATGTCTAGTTTTGTCTATTTCTATGTGTTTTGGCCTGATATGGTTCTTAATCGGTGGCAGGTGTTTGTCATTGTCTCTGATTGGGAACCATATTTAGGTAGCCTGTTTTGTATTGTGGTTGGTGGGTTATTGTCTATGTGATGTTGCATGTTAGCTCTCAGTTTTGGTCACGGTCGTCTTGTTATTTTCTTTGTTTGTTTGGTTAGAGTACTTTGTGTTTTTTCGACTTTCATTAAAAATATGTATTCACATCACGCTGCGCTTTGGTCTCCTCAATACGACGATCGTGACACACCCTTTTTTACTGTAGGTGCCGAAGCCTGAATCTGCATCGTAACCACCTGACATGTATTCGTCAGCTGCCAAAGCTCCCGGCTCTGGAGCACCTGTGTCTCTCTGAGAACAGCATCTCCACACTGAGGGGACTGGGGGCTCTGGGAACCAGCCCACTCCACTCCCTCACACTCAGATCTAACCCTGTCAACTACATACAGGACTACCGTGCACGGTGAGGGGGAATAGAGGGAGTGAGAGGAGGTGGGGGGAATAGGGAGGAGGTGGGGGGGATAGGGAGGAGGTGGGGGGGATAGAGGGATAGGGAGGAGGTGGGAGGGGGAGAGGAGGGGGAGAGGGAGAGAGGAGATGGGGGATAGGGAGGAGGTGGGGGATAGAGGGATAGGGAGGAGGTGGGAGGGGGAGAGGGAGAGAGGAGGAGGGAGAGGGAGAGAGGAGGTGGGGGATAGAGGGATAGGGAGGTGGTGGGAGAGGGAGAGAGAGGAGGTGGGGAGGATAGAGGGAGAGAGAGGAGGTGGGAGGGAGAGATGGTGAGAGGGAGGGAGAGGAGATGGAGAGATAGAGGAGGATGAGGGGGAGAGGAGGATGGATGGAGGGAGAGAGGGGAGAGAGAGGAGATGGAGAGATAGAGGAGCATGGAGAGATAGAGGAGGATGGAGGGAGGGAGAGGGGGTGAGGAGGATGGAGGGAGTGGAGGTGAGGAGGATAGAGGGAGGGAGGGAGGGAGAGGAGGTGAGGAGGATAGAGGGAGGGGAGGTGAGGAGGATAGAGGGAGGGAGGGAGGGAGGTGAGATGGAGAGATAGAGGAGGATGGAGGGAGGGAGGGAGAGGGAGGAGGTGGGGGATAGAGGGATAGGGAGAGGAGGTGGGAGGGGGAGAGGGAGAGAGAGGAGGTGGGAGGGAGAGATGGTGAGAGGGAGGGAGAGGAGATGGAGAGATAAAGGATGATGGAGGGAGGGAGAGGAGGATGGATGGAGGGAGGGAGGGAGAGGAGGTGAGAAGGATAGAGGGAGGTGAGGAGGATAGAGGGAGGGGAGGTGAGGAGGATAGAGGGAGGGAGGGAGAGGAGGTGAGGAGATAAAGGGAGGGGAGGTGAGGAGGATAGAGGGAGGGGAGGTGAGGAGGATAGAGGGAGGGGAGGTGAGGAGGATAGAGGGAGGGAGGGAGGGAGGGAGGGAGGGAGGGAGAGGAGGGAGAGGAGGGAGAGGAGGTGAGATGGAGAGATAGAGGAGGATGGAGGGAGGGAGAGGAGGATGGAGGGAGGGAGAGGAGGATGGAGGGAGGGAGAGGAGTTGAGGAGGATAGAGGGAGGGAGGGAGAGGAGGTGAGGAGATAGAGGAACACAGAAGGAGGGAGAGAAGGTGAGGGGATAGAGGGGGAGAGGGGATAGAGGGATAGGGAGAGGGGATAGAGGGTGAGAGAAGAGGTGGGGAGGATAGAGAGAGAGGAGGTGAGGGGGATAGAGGGAGAGAGAGGAGGTGGGAGGGATAGAGGGAGAGAGAGGAGGTGGGAGGGAGAGATGGTGAGGGGATAGAGGGGGAGAGGAGGTGAGGGGATAGATGGTGAGAGAAGAGGTGGGGAGGATAGAGAGAGAGGAGGTGAGGGGGATAGAGGGAGAGAGGGGAGGTGGGAGGGTGAGAGAAGAGGTGGGGAGGATAGAGGGAGAGAGAGGAGGTGAGAGGGAGAGAGGAGGTGAGAGGGAGAGAGGAGGTGGGGGATAGAGGGAGAGAGAGGAGGTGAGAAGGAGAGAGGAGGTGGGGGATAGAGGGAGAGAGAGGAGGTGGGGGGATAGAGGTATAGGGAGGAGGTGGGAGGGATAGGGAGGGGGAGAGAGGAGGTGGGGGATAGAGGGATAGGGAGGAGGTGAGGGGGAGAGAGGAGGTGAGGGGGATAGAGGAGGTGAGGGGGATAGAGGGAGAGAGAGGAGGTGAGGGGGATAGAGGGAGAGGAGGTGGGGGGATAGAGGGAGAGAGAGGAGGTGAGGGGGATAGAGGGATAGGGAGGTGGTGGGAGGGATAGGGAGGAGGTGGGAGGGATAGGGAGGAGGTGAGGGGGATAGGGGGAGAGAGAGGAGGTGAGGGGATAGAGGGATAGAGGAGGTGAGGGAAAGAGAGGAGGTGAGTGGATAGAGGGATAGAGGAGGTGAGGGAGAGGGAGGAGGTGGGGATAGAGGGATAGAGGAGGTGAGGGAGAGAGAGGAGGTGGGGAGGGATAGAGGAGGTGAGGGAGAGAGAGGAGGTGAGGGGATAGAGGGATAGAGGAGGTGAGGGAGAGAGAGGAGGTGAGTGGATAGAGGGATAGAGGAGGTGAGGGAGAGGGAGGAGGTGGGGATAGAGGGATAGAGGAGGTGAGGGAGAGAGAGGAGGTGGGGGGGGATAGAGGAGGTGAGGGAGAGAGAGGAGGTGGGGATAGAGGGATAGAGGAGGTGAGGGAGAGAGAGGAGGGGGGATAGAGGGATAGAGGAGGTGAGGGAGAGAGAGGAGGTGGGGGGATAGAGGGATAGAGGAGGTGAGGGAGAGAGAGGAGGTGGGGAGAGAGAGGAGGTGGGGGGGGATAGAGGGATAGAGGAGGTGAGGGAGAGAGAGGAGGTGGGGGGATAGAGGGATAGAGGAGGTGAGGGAGAGAGAGGAGGTGGGGGGATAGAGGGATAGAGGAGGTGAGGGAGAGAGAGGTGGGGGATAGAGGGATAGAGGAGGTGGGGGAGAGAGAGGAGGTGGGGGGATAGAGGGATAGAGGAGGTGGGGGAGAGAGAGGAGGTGGGGGGGATAGAGGGATAGAGGAGGTGAGGGAGAGAGAGGAGGTGGGGGGGATAGAGGGATAGAGGAGGTGAGGGAGAGAGGGGAGGTGGGGGGGATAGAGGGATAGAGGAGGTGAGGGAGAGAGATGAGGTGGGGGGGATAGAGGGATATAGGAGGTGGGGAGAGAGAGGAGGTGGGGGGGGATAGAGGGATAGAGGAGGTGAGGGAGAGAGAGGAGGTGGGGGGATAGAGGGATAGAGGAGGTGGGGGAGAGAGAGGAGGTGGGGGGGATAGAGGGATAGAGGAGGTGAGGGAGAGAGAGAGGTGGGGGGGATAGAGGGATAGAGGAGGTGAGGGAGAGAGAGAGGTGGGGGGGATAGAGGGATAGAGGAGGTGAGGGAGAGAGGAAAATTATAGAATGTCAAGAATTATTTATATTTTTTGGTCTTAACCCTTAGTTTCCCTCTCCTCTCTGCAGTGTGTTCTCTTGTTTGCCAAAACTAAGAGTTCTGGATGGAATCCCCAAGCTGCCAGAAGATTCCATGCCCCCTGGACTCCAAATCCCAGCAGCCACCAGGATGTGTAACGTTCTGTGACATCAAAATAAGGGGCTTTGGAAATTCCATAAATAATAATCAAAGTAATTCCATAAATAATAATCAAAGTAATTCCATAAATAATAATCAAAGTAATTCCATAAATAATACACTGACAAAATTTTAGTAGGCCTACTAATACTGTATATTGTGTATATTTTATGACTGGATATAGAAGATGTTTTTATACTGTTAAGAGTTGTTTTTACTTGTACCGGGTTATGTGACTGGGCTGTTAGGCATTTGGATTATCTAGGAAGACACTGAGGCTCATGTTGGAACTTGGCTTTGAGGGAGGGAGGGGGGGGAGCGAGAGAGATAGATTCTATCAGGCAGCTACATGACACTGTCCTACTGACACAGAGAACAGTGGGGTCAGCAGTCAGCCTCCTCGAGCCTCACAACACATCCAACTGGATGTTCAACACAGGCATCACAGACATCCCTCTGACCCTCCAACTCCCTCTCTCCTTCCCTCCATCTCTCTCTCTCCCTCCCTCTATCTCCCTCTCTCCTTCATCTCTTTCCCACTTTCCATCTCCCTCCCTCCCTCGCTCCCTCCATCTCCCTCTCTCCTTCCCTCCCTCCATCTCTTTCCCACTTTCCATCTCTCTCCCTCCCTCCCTCCATCTCCTTCCCAATTTCCATCTTTCTCCCTCCCTCCCTCCATCTCCTTCCCTCCCTCCACCTCTTTCCACTTTCCATCTCTCTCCCTCCCTCCATGTCTCTCCCTCTCTCCATCTCTTTCTCACTTTCCATCTCTCTCCCTCCCTCCATCTCCTTCCCACTTTCCATCTCTCTCCCTCCCTCCCTCCATCTCCTTCCCACTTTCCATCTCTCTCCCTCCCTCCATGTCTCTCCATCTCCTTCCCACTTTCCATCTCTCCCTCCCTCCATGTCTCTCTCTATCTCCTTCCCACTTTCCATCTCTCTCCCTCCCTCCATGTCTCTCCCTCTCTCCATCTCTTTCCCACTTTCCATCTCTCTCCCTCCCTCCATGTCTCTCCCTCTCTCCATCTCCTTCCCACTTTCCATCTCCCTCCCTCCATGTCTCTCCCTCTCTCCATCTCCTTCCCACTTTCCATCTCACTCCCTCCATGTCTCTCCCTCTCTCCATCTATTTCTCACTTTCCATCTCTCTCCCTCCCTCCCTCCATCTCCTTCCCTCCCTCCATCTCCTTCCCTCTCTCCATCTATTTCTAACTTTCCATCTCTCTCCCTCCCTCCCTCCATCTTCCTCCCTCCATCACTCTCCCTCCATCACTCTCCCTCCATCTCCCTCCCTCCGTCACTCTCCCTCCTTCCATCTCCCTCCCTCCATCACCCTCCCTCCATCACTCTCCCTCCATCACCCTCCATCCTTCACCCTCCCTCCATCACCCTCCCTCCATCTCCCTCCCTCCATCACTCTCCCTCCATCACTCTCCCTCCCTCCATCACCCTCCCTCCTTCTCCCTCCCTCCATCACTCTCCCTCCATCACTCTCCCTCCTTCTCCCTCCATCCATCTCCCTCCCTCCTTCCATCACCCTCCCTCCATCACCCTCCCTCCATCACTCTCCATCCTTCTCCCTCCCTCCATCACCCTCCCTCCATCACCCTCCCTCCATCTCCCTCCCTCCATCACTCTCCCTCCATCTCCCTCCATCCATCTCCCTCTCTCCATCACTCTCCCTCCTTCCATCACCCTCCATCCTTCTCCCTCCCTCAATCTCCCTCAATCTCCCTCCATCCTTCTCCCTCCCTCCATCACCCTCCATCCGTCTCGGCTTCTCTTTTTCTCTTTTCGACAGTACTCCTCTTATGATGACTGTTTAATGACCTCTGTGACTCGAGAGACAGGATACGCACTTTAACGGGTCACATTCAGAAGGTCCCATCCTGTCTGTCAACAGCAGTTCATTCATTCATATCCAGTAGCGTCTGTATTATTTTTTAATAATGGTGTTGATATCACTTCCCTGTGGTTCTGGACTCAGACTCCTGCTCTCACGCACGCTCTTGATTGGTCCGCTTGGCCCGTCCCCCTTCCTTTCCTCCTCTTCGTAGTTCCCTTCCTCGTTGATCTCTCCTTCCTTTCTGTGTTCTCCCTCTTTTCCTGCTGGGACCTCCTGGTCTTTCACTTCCTCCTGTAGCAGAACAAACACATTCACCAGGTGGGTAAGACCATAGACAATCAGAAACCTACAGAATATTTACATGGTAGTGGTAGTGTCTATGGTAGTGTCTCTACCTGACACTACCAAACCCCCCTCCCCATTCTCTGTCTCTACCACACACGCACCCACGTGCACAAACACACACACACACACCTCATTAGGTAGGCAAGTGTTGTTTCCCCTGTGATCCAGTTAATTACCCAATAGGTCCTCTAGAGCACTGAGTGTCCATTACCTTGGTCTCTCCAGACAACAACTCTAGAGCACTGAGTGTCCTTTACCTTGGTCTCTCTGGACAACAACTCTAGAGCACTGAGTGTCCATTACCTTGGTCTCTCTGGACAACAACTCTAGAGCACTGAGTGTCCATTACCTTGGTCTCTCTGGACAACAACTCTAGAGCACTGAGTGTCCTTTACCTTGGTCTCTCTGGACAACAACTCTAGAGCACTGAGTGTCCATTACCTTGTTCTCTCTGGACAACAACTCTAGAGCACTGAGTGTCCATTACCTTGGTCTCTCTGGACAACAACTCTAGAGCACTGAGTGTCCATTACCTTGGTCTCTCTGGACAACAACTCTAGAGCACTGAGTGTCCTTTACCTTGGTCTCTCCAGACAACAACTCTAGAACACTGAGTGTCCATTACCTTGTTCTCTCCAGACAACAACTCTAGATCACTGAGTGTCCATTACCTTGGTCTCTCTGGACAACAACTCTAGAACACTGAGTGTCCATTACCTTGGTCTCTCCAGACAACAACTCTAGATCACTGAGTGTCCATTACCTTGGTCTCTCTGGACAACAACTCTAGAGCACTGAGTGTCCATTACCTTGGTCTCTCTGGACAACAACTCTAGAGCACTGAGTGTCCTTTACCTTGGTCTCTCCAGACAACAACTCTAGAACACTGAGTGTCCATTACCTTGTTCTCTCCAGACAACAACTCTAGATCACTGAGTGTCCATTACCTTGGTCTCTCTGGACAACAACTCTAGAACACTGAGTGTCCATTACCTTGGTCTCTCCAGACAACAACTCTAGATCACTGAGTGTCCATTACCTTGGTCTCTCTGGACAACAACTCTAGAACACTGAGTGTCCATTACCTTGGTCTCTCTGGACAACAACTCTAGATCACTGAGTGTCCATTACCTTGGTCTCTCCAGACAACAACTCTAGAACACTGAGTGTCCATTACCTTGTTCTCTCTGGACAACAACTCTAGAGCACTGAGTGTCCATTACCTTGGTCTCTCCAGACAACAACTCTAGAGCACTGAGTGTCCATTACCTTGTTCTCTCTGGACAACAACTCTATAACACTGAGTGTCCATTACCTTGTTCTCTCTGGACAACAACTCTAGATCACTGAGTGTCCATTACCTTGTTCTCTCTGGACAATACCAAGGTTGCATGATGGTACTTGCAATACTATTAGTAATACGACATAGTTGGGACATTCCTTTGGGGCTGAATACTATTAGTAATACTACATAGTTGGGACATTCCTTTGGGGCTGAATACTATTAGTAATACTACATAGTTGGGACATTCCTTTGGGGCTGAATACTAAATTGAGGTGTATGTTTACGTCAAACCTTCATATAAATCATGCATCTTTGTCAAAATAAAACAACTTGGGGCCGCTAGGGGCACAATGTGCGACTGACGTGTTTTCCGTTTTGCTCCCACAATATTTTTGCAGCAAAACCGTATTTATTTTCAATATTAGTTTGGTGATCCCTTTCCGTAAAAGGTGGTTAGAGTATTGGACTAGTAACCGGAAGGTTGTAAGTTCAAACCCCCGAGCTGACAAGGTACACATTTGTCGTTCTGCCCCTGAACAGGCAGTTAATCCACTGTTCCTAGGCCGTCATTGAAAATAAGAATTTGTTCTTAACTGACTTGCCTGGTTAAATAAAGGTCAAATAAAAATAAAAAACCAAGAACACTTTGCTTTCGAATATCAGCATGGCCAAAAACATGACTTAGAGAAAACCCGGCCTACAAGATCTACTCTCATCACCGCCCTCTCCTGAGTCTGAGGGCCCAGAGACTCACACTTTACCCGGGGGTGCGGCCTGGCCTGTCGGCGCTGAAATGAACATTCTCGAGTCCATCGAACTACTATGCTCTGAGATAGTTCAAATGAAAACGGAGGAAGTTGCTACGATTGAGGCCTGAATACAGGAGGTTTCTGATACTTTAAAAGCAGATCTAACCATCCTGCGGAACGAGACGGTGCCAATAATCACATCACTCAACACAACATCAGAGGTGCGACACTACGACGATTGCAGCACTGGAGAACCCTGCTAGTGTCTCCGACTTAACTACCTCCCTGGAGGCTGACGTGAAACGCCTGGCTGCAGACCTGAAAAAGGTACAGGAGAGTTGTGATCATAGATCAGCAACTGTTGCTGTGGACCAGTGGATAGTAAGTTCCCCACCCGTGGTACAACTATGTTTAGTGTTGGGGAATAATCAGAATTGGTTGGTAACATAGGTAAGATGTTTTATATTCATTATATGTTTGTAAGTTACTTCTCATCAAGAATGTTATTTTTGTATAATACTGTGGCGGGGTTGCAGTTATCTGTTCTAGGTCAAGACTAAGTTGCATGGGCCGCAGAGAGGGGAGAGGTCAAGGTGTCATCATGTGTAAACATATCTTTTGCTCCACTGTGTGTGTGCCAGTCACTCCCTACTTTTCCCAGCGGGGAGAGGAGGATGGCAGTGTCTGGAATCATTCTATGCTCTCCGTGAGTTTGTCCAGGATTGGTTGTATTTAGAATTGGTTGTATCTAAATGACAATTTGATATATGCCTGTTGATATGGAGGATTGGTTTATAGTTCTGGGTTTGAGTAAGGAGACAAAGCTGAACGATGTATTATGTCTATGCTGTCTGACTATGTGTGTTCTTTGCTATTAAAGGATCTCAGTTGCAACGTGGAAGGGACTCAGAGAATTCATTGATAGACACTGAATTCTCTCAGAGTCACAGGGTTGTGATAGAGCTCATATAATTAAAGATGGACTTTGAGAACTAACTCTGACTTGTGTTGTGGTTTTCTCCCATGATTTGGTAAATAGAGGACATTTCCACGACATTAGTTATAACGTACTTTATAACGTACTAGTCTTGTATAGTTGGGGAGTTGGCGATCTCACTCAGACTTATTTGATGTGATCTAATGTTTTGATCATCTAGTGTGCTTGGCCTTACAAGCATTCAGTCATTTTAATTTAATTTACATTTACATTTACATTTAAGTCATTTAGCAGACGCTCTTATCCAGAGCGACTTACAAATTGGTGCATTCACTAATTTCAGTGTATTAAGGGTTTACTTAACTCCTTGGTTTCCAGGCTGATAGATTTTGTCATTTTTGTGGCTGTTTTGTTTGTTTGCGCAACCACTCACATCACCTACATAAAGTTTTGTAGTTAATAAATGTATTTTATTATCTCAGTTCAGTTTGTTTACCTAGTGTCTCAAATATTTTTGGTTATTTGTAAATGTTCCCGAGGCTACACGTTTTTGGGGGGTCTTCAATTCAATGTTAAAGGTTTTGAACATAATTTATTCCCAGCAAACTTTCAACGTTGCACATACATAGTTTTTTGGTCTTGGCTATTGTGACGACCCTCCCACTGTCTGCCATATTCTTTCTCTTTGCTCTTGTTTTCCTTATTAGGATCTCGGCGGGCGGAGCTGTGAGGATCGTCAGCGACATGGGAAGCACCTGGGCCCGGGTGTGTCCCGGGATAAATACACCTCCTCCCCATTCATTGAGGAGACTCTCTCCATGCAGACACACTGATAGATTTTGTTTATGGCATTTTTGTGGCTGTTTTGTTTGTTTGCGTTGGCACCTTTCAACACCTCTCATTATCACATTTATGCACGCAACCACTCACTTACACTACTGGTTACTGACTACACACACCATTGGCAATTGTATATAGTTTACTTGAGACAGAGTTTGCGTCTCTGAATAAATAGGAGAAATATTTTGTTATTCCTTATCTCCACTTTGTCTCCCATGTAATTTTTGTTACTTGAAATCAGCCCTTGCTTTGACAGGAAGCCAGTGTAGAGAGGCTAGCACTGGAGTAATATGATCAAATTTTTTGGTTCTAGTGACAGCTATAAGTTGTCTTATCTTCCAACTAGACAATTATTATTTATATATATATATATATATTACCATCTTACAGTTTTATTTACGACTTACAACCATTAAGATTAATTGTCAGATTCAACAGAAATTAGAACAAGGTTTTTGGTTGAGAGCCTTGATACATGTGATTTATTTTCTCTCTCAATGAAGAATGGGAATATAATTATATACATCTGATAAGTGCCAGAACATGCTGTAGACCAATTTGGGTTTCAAAAGAATGTGGTGATTTTGAGCACACGGGATTCATTGTTTATTTATTTTTTCTCTTTTTGCTGCTTGATCCACTAACACAAAACATGACTTTAAAGAGCGGGACTGTGGGTTTGCGTTTAACACCTCACTCTCACAGACAGACTGTGCAAAGAGAACATGTTGTATTTAGGCTTGTAGCTCGTTTGGGGAGGTATTGTCTGGGATGGGGGGGAGTGAATTCTTCAGTTCTAATGTTCTCATTCTGTGTTCTTTTTTTTTCATCTGTACTTTTTCCAAAGTATCTTACACCATACATTATTACTCTGAGACAAGTTATTCTGGGGGTTTTCGGTCTTCATTGCTTTTCCACTCTATGCTCTAATAATAATAATAATAATAATAATAATAATAATATATGCCATTTAGCAGACGCTTTTATCCAAAGCGACTTACAGTCATGTGTGCATACATTCTACGTATGGGTGGTCCCGGGGATCGAACCCACTACCCTGGCGATACAAGCGCCATGCTCTACCAACTAATGACAGGGTTGTATAACGGGAGTGTTCGGGGTGGCCAAAATAATACCATCAAGTCCATTTTGTGGAACATCAAAGGGGTTAACAACCCAGTGAAGCGTAAGAGGGTGTTAACACACTTAAACGGGTTTGAATGCAAATGTTGCATTTCTACAAGACTCACTTGAGGTCTGGTAAGCACTTTAGGAGGTGTAGAGACTGGGTTGCTCAAGTGTTCCACTCAAACTTTCATAGTAAATCAGGAGGTGCTGCCATTTTGGTTGATAAAGCTACTCCCTTTGTAGTTAGGTTATTGAGGATATTGATGATCCTAATGGGCAAAATGTCATAGTAACCGATAAACTGTTTTCTAGTCCTCTTGTTTTGGTTTGTATTTATGCTCCCAATTGAGATGACACAAGTTTAATTTCTACCTTTTTATCTGCTATACCCAATTTAGATTCCCATTTGTTGATTTTAGGGGGGGGGGTTCAACTGTACAATGTCCCCAGTTCTTGACAAGTGCTCACAAAGAACTACAGGCCCATCTAAATGTGCCCTACCTATTCAATATTTTCTTCAGAAATATGCTATGTTTGAGGCCTGGCGTTTTCTACACCCTACAGATAGACAGTATTCCTTTAATTCTCATGTTCATCAAACATACTCCCGCAATGATTACTTCTTTTTGGATAAAAACACTTCTGCCTGACCTTCGGCGGTGTACTTATGAGAGTATTGTTATCTCTGACCAATCACCATTAGTGCTTGAACTAGAGGTTCCCAAGCGACCTCCTATGTGTTATCAATGGCACCTTAACCCCATTTTACTCTCAGATAAGGAGTTTGTCAATATCATTTCTTCTGAAATCACCTTATTCCTGGAAACTAATTCAACACCAGGTATGTCCAGCTCTACCATATGGGAGTCTCTCAAAGCATACCTACGAGGCCAAATGATTTCTTATACAGCCAACAAAAACAAAGCTCGCTCTCAGCGGCTTCGAGACCTGAGCGAAGCCATAGCCGCATTGGATGAGAAGTATGCTACAGAACCTTCCTCTGATCTACATAAAGAGTGCCAACTACCAACTAACAACTACTTGATGAGCTCTCTACCAGACAAGCTGAACAGTTACTCTTGCGAGCTCGGTACAGAGAGTGTATGAACAAGGCGACAAGGCCAGTAAACTCCTTGCACATCAGATCCGTAAATCTGAGGCCTCACGTTTAATCGCACAAATAAGGACCCTGTCTGGTGCCACAATAGTTCTGCATGAAGAGATCAATGATCAATTCAAACAATCTCACTCTGCGCTTTACACCTCTGAATCTCCTCAAGAACCTTCGCTGATTGATTCATTCTCTAATGGGCTGAATATGCCTTCAATTGATACAGACTCCCATGACTGTCTAGAAGAAGAATTGACACCTGAGGAGATTGCATCAGCAGTGTCCGCAATGAAAACTGGTAAATCACCGGGTCCAGATAGATTTAGATCTAATTCTAAAGGACGATTTCCGGTCTGATTTGCCCATTCCTGTCTCGATTATTTGCAGAGTGCCTTAATACATCAAAGCTACCACCTAGATTTTACCAGGCTTCAATTTCATTACAATGAAAGAAAAACAAAGACCCCTGGAATGTGGATCCTATCGCCCAATCTCGCTTTTAAACTGTGATTACAAAATCCTAGCCAAGTTCTTAGCCATCCGTATGGAAGGCTCACTACACCAAGTAATGCACTCTGACCAGACTGGCTTTGTGAGAAATAAGCATTCGTTTTCTTCAATATTAGACACCTTATGAATATACTGTAGTCTCCAGTGTCGGGGGACCCGGAGGTGGTGGACTCGCTTGATGCGGAAAAAGCTTTTGACCATGTTGAGTGGGATTACCTAACAGCTGCCCTTTATAAAATTTGGCTTTGGCCCCAGATTCATTGCGTGGAAACAGATTTGTTATTTTTCTCCCATGGCTTTGGTACAGACTAACATTTTGTCCTAATTTTTAGACATACTACTGGGCTGCACATTTCAGAGCCCTTCTGTACTGGCTGCAGACTGATCCTACTGGCCCTAGACCACTCTGGGTCCAGATGGAGTCTGAATCATGTAAACCTGCTGCACTGTCTTCCGTGTTGTGCTCGTCTCTCCCAGTGTCCCTGGGCAAAATGTGTGTTGGAAAGCAGTCTCTTAAAATGTGGAATCAGTTTAGTTTAGCCTTTAACCTCCCAGGCTTTTCTCTATCAGGCCCAATCAAATCAGAACATTTTATTTCCTCCATCTTTAAATGATGGGGCTTTTGGCATCTGGTACTCACTGGGCCTCTCTTCACTTGCCCAATTATTCTTTGATGATACATTTGCCTCTTTTGCTCAGCTACAGGAAAAGTTCAAGCTTCCCCAATTCCACCGCTATCTACAGACTAGGAACATTGTCAGAGCTAGCACACCTGCATTTCCCCATAGGCCTGCGAGTGCAGCTATAGAGAGCTTCTTTGAGCTAAACAACTTTCCTAGGGGGGCGCATTTGCAGACGTATATTCAATCATTGATGACTTACAGAACCCTTCTTTGGTGCCTTTAAAGACTCGATGGGAAAAGGATTTTGGGGGAGGAACTTGGTGAAGACGCCTGGGAATCTGTGCTGCACAGGGTACATTCGTCCTCTTTTAGCACTAGACACAGCCTCATTCAATTCAAGGTGGTTCACCGTATCCACTGGTCAGGGGCCACTCTTGGAAGAATATTCTCTGATTCTGATCCTACCTGTGTCTGATGTAAAATGGAACCAGCCACACTGTTGCATATGTTTTGGGGCTGTCATAAACTGTCAGGTTTCTGGGAATTAATATTTAAATGTTTCTCTGATATATATGACACTGTTATAGATCCGTCTCCCCTTACAGCCCTTTTTGGAGTACTGCCCATGGGTACCCCCCTGTCAAGAATCCAGTCGGATACTGTTGCTTATACAACTCATTTAGCTAGACGGCTAATACTACAGAACTGGAGGATGGCAGCACCCCCATCTTTACTGGGTGGGAGATGTGTGGTGCTCTCTGAAACTAGATACACGCGGGAACCCCAAACTGTTTTATCAGGCTTGGTTCCCGTCCCACTTTAAGCAGTCTGATGACTCTGATGTCATCCATATTAAAACAATAATACAATCTGTATTTGACTCCCCTGTGACTTAGTGGTTGGATGAGCATTTCTTTGTGGGTTTTTTTTTGGGGGGGGGGGGGGGGGGGGGGGGATTAAGGTTGATGATGTGCCTATTGATTCATAATGAATGTGCCTTGCGGGTGCCTTGTTCATCTTGCCCTGTCAGAGACTAAAATGTGAGGTTGTTTTGCCCTGTCAGAGACTAAAATGTGAGGTTGTTTTGCCCTGTCAGAGACTAAAATGTGAGGTTGTTTTGCCCTGTCAGAGACTAAAATGTGAGGTTGTTTTGCCCTGTCAGACTAAAATGTGAGGTTGTTTTGCCCTGTCAGAGACTAAAATGTGAGTTTGTTTTGCCCTGTCAGACTAAAATGTGAGGTTGTTTTGCCCTGTCAGACTAAAATGTGAGGTTGTTTTGCCCTGTCAGAGACTAAAATGTGAGGTTGTTTTGCCCTGTCAGAGACTAAAATGTGAGGTTGTTTTGCCCTGTCAGAGACTAAAATGTCAGGTTGTTTTGCCCTGTCAGAGACTAAAATGTGAGGTTGTTTTGCCCTGTCAGAGACTAAAATGTGAGGTTGCTTTGCCCTGTTTTTTACATTTTGTTTGCACTTACATTAACAAAAATATATTTTCTAAAGCATTGTCAACTTTATTTTTGGTACAGTGGATGGTCGGTCTGTGGCCATGACTGTCTATGAGTGTGGTTGCATTTCTCCACCCTTATCCCTTGTCTGTTTACAGGAACAATGGTGAGGTGTCCTCTCTGTCCCTGTGCTACAGATTACCCTTTAAACGTTGTAGCCTTTTGCCAGGTGTGTTGAACACCTTCTTTATAGCTATTATTTTTTACATGTATCTTTTCTAGTTGAGTATATTATTTCAATTGTTTTGTGTTGTCTTGTGTGTGTAAAACTGAATAAACTGTTTTTTTATTGTTATGTTTTTTAAATAGAGAGGGGAGTGGGATTGGATATGTATTCATCTCTCAAGTTAGGATTTGGCCTCTGGCAATAGCAGAGAAATTTAAATGATTCATGCCTAGTTATTCAACCATGAAATAATTGAAGCCATCCAATAGGAGAGAACAGCCTCCATGACTTCAGATGACAGGCCTTAGCATCACTGAACACTCCTGCATGACTGTAGGGTGTGTGTGTGTGTGTGTGTGTGTGTGTGTTGTCAGCCTGCTATTAGCACAGTAATGAGTCACCTCTGAAAATGTTCCCACTCCTCTAACATCCCAGAACCCCCCTGGGGAACACAGGAGTGTGACACCACAGAGGAAGAGGAGACATGGATGATGAGATTAGCTTGGGCCTTGGGGTAAAGGTGGGAGAGAGGTGAAATGTGTGTTTCAAGTATTTTCCTCTTCCTTTTCTCTCTCGCTCTCACTTCTCTTATTTAATGTCGTTCTCTTCTAGAGCAGTTTGATTTCCTAAGGGTGAGATGGACCGTATCATTTCACCTCTCTGTAGCTGCTCAGCAGGACTCAACATGTTTACTCACTATGTTTATTCCTCAGACACCATCCTCTAGGACAGCGTGTTTTAAGTCCCGTACCCCTTCAAAACATTCAACCTTCAGCTGCATACCAGGGTCAGTCCACTCAAATGGTGTTTTCTTCTTCATCATTGTAAGCCTGCCAAACATTATATGATACATTTATTCAAGAATGAGCGTGAGGTTTTTGTCACAACCCAGCTCGTGGGAAGAGCTCTTAAAGGACCAGGGCACAAATAATAATCAATAATTTTGCTCTTTATGTAACCATCTTACATATAAAACCTTATTTGTTCATCAAAACTTGTGAATAACTCACCGCAGGTTATTGAGAAGAGTGTGCTTGAAAAGATGCACATAACTTTGCAATGTTGGGTTGTATTTGAAAAATAAATAATTTTCCAAACAGTCTGTGCCTATATTTGGTTTTCATGCTAGTGAGGGCCAAGAATCCACTCTCACATAGGTACGTGGTTGCAAAGGGCATCAGTGTCTTAACCGCGCGATTTGTCAAGGCAGGATACTCTGAGCGCAGCCCTATCCAGAAATATGGCAGTGGGTTCTGATTAAATAACAATTTTACAGAATGGCTTGTTACAATTTCAATGGGACTCTCTTGTTGAGATATCAGTAAGTGGACTGGAGGCAGGGCATGAAATGGATAACTAATCCAGTTGTTTGTGTTGTCCATTTCAGGAAAGTACCTGCGTAATTGCCCACCCAACTCAATCAGGTGCTTCGCTGTATCACATTTGACATTGTCCTTAACCTTGAGTTCATTTGCACACAAACAATCATACAATGATGGAAAGACCTGTGTGTTGTCCTTGTTAATGCAGACAGAAAAGAGCTCCAACTTCTTAATCAGAGCCTCAGTTTTGTCCTGCACATTGAATATAGAGTCCCTGTAATCCTAGTCAGATCATTCAGGGGAGAAAAAACATCACCCAGACAGGCCAGTCGTGTGAGAAACTCATCATACAAGAGGTCAGACAAGTGAAAATTATGGTCAATAAAGAAAACTTTAAACTCGTTTCTCAATCAAATCAAATAAAAAAACGTGTCAATACTTTGCCCCTTGATGACCAGCACACTTCTGTTGTAAAAGCGTTACATGGTTGCTGCCCATATCATTGCATAGTGCAGAAAATACGAGAGTGCGGCCTTATTTCAACTTATCCATGTTCACTGTAGTGTCCAAAATGTCTTTCAAGCCGTCTCTCGGTGGATGAAGCAGTGTACCCAAGTGGCGTCGTCAGGAGCAACTGCTTGCACTCGCGTTACCACTCCACTATATCTCCGTGTCATGGCTTTTGCGCCATCAGTACAGATACCAACACATCTTGATCACCAAAGTCCACTTGATGTCACAAAGCTGTCCAGTACTTTAAAAACATCCTCTCCTGTTGTTTGCAGAAGAGGATGTCTTCCTTAAATAACCCCCCCATAAACGTAACAGACATATACCAGGAGCTGTGCCAGGTCTGTTGACTCATCCAGCTGTAACAGACGTATACCAGGAGCTGTGCCAGGCCTGTTGACTCATCCAGCTGTAACAGACATATACCAGGAGCTGTGCCAGGTCTGTTGACTCATCCAGCTGTAACAGACGTATACCAGGAGCTGTGCCAGGCCTGTTGACTCATCCAGCTGTAACAGACATATACCAGGAGCTGTGCCAGGCCTGTTGACTCATCCAGCTGTAACAGACATATACCAGGAGCTGTGCCAGGCCTGTTGACTCATCCAGCTGTAACAGACATATACCAGGAGCTGTGCCAGGCCTGTTGACTCATCCAGCTGTAACAGACATATACCAGGAGCTGTGCCAGGCCTGCCAGGCCTGTTGACTCATCCAGCTGTAACAGACATATACCATGAGCTGTGCCAGGCCTGTTTACTCATCCAGCTGTAACGCATTGAATTCACTGGCTTGTATGCAAAGCAGTAACTGTTTCAAAACATCTCCATGTCACTGATGCATCGTGAAACAGTGTTGTTTGATAAAGGAATTGTCTGTATAGTTTTTTGGGCCTTTTCCCCCAGCATTGTCCCAGCCATATCTGCAGCAGCAGGGAGAATTAAGTCCTCCACAATAGTATGGGGCTTGCCTGTCCCAGCCACTCCTCCACAATAGTATTGGGCTTGCCTGTCCCAGCCACTCCTCCACAATAGTATGGGGCTTGCCTGTCCCAGCCACTCCTCCATAATAGTATGGGGCTTGCCTGTCCCAGCCACTCCTCCACAATAGTATGGGGCTTGCCTGTCCCAGCCACTCCTCCACAATAGTATGGGGCTTGCCTGTCCCAGCCACTCCTCCACAGTAGTATTGGGCTTGCCTGTCCCAGCCACCCCTACACAGTAGTATTGGGCTTGCCTGTCCTAGCCACTTGGTTGCTCAGCATATAAGAGTCTTCTAGCCTCTTCTTATTAATGGAATATATTGCTTTTATACATCTCTCACTTCTCGCTCAAAAAAACTCCTGTGGCTGATTTCTCTAATTGGCATGTTTGTTTCTAAATGTCTGCGCTAGAGTGAAGGTTTAATCGAGTTGTGAGATAGTACGTTTGCACATATGACACTGTGGCTGAGGAAAGGCACTACTCCCATTATAGCTCTCATCATATTTGCTGCATCAGATCACAACAAATGTAGAATTACTGATACATTGGATGTGCTCGTGGAAGCAGACCAACTTGTGTCGTCGACAGGTGCAGTACTCCCAGCAGGGCCGGTGTTAGCAGTACTCCCAGCAGGGCCGGTGTTAGCAGTACTCCCAGCAGGGCCGGTGTTAGCAGTACTCCCAGCAGGGCCGGTGTTAGCAGTACTCCCAGCAGGGCCGGTGTTAGCAGTACTCCCAGCAGGGCCGGTGTTAGCAGTACTCCCAGCAGGGCCGGTGTTAGCAGTACTCCCAGCAGGGCCGGTGTTAGCAGTACTCCCAGCAGGGCCGGTGGGTACTCCCAGCCGGTGTTAGCAGTACTCCCAGCAGGGCCGGTACTCCCAGCAGGGCCGGTGTTAGCAGTACTCCCAGCAGGGCCGGTGTTAGCAGTACTCCCAGCAGGGCCGGTGTTAGCAGTACTCCCAGCAGGGCCGGTGTTAGCAGTACTCCCAGCAGGGCCGGTGTTCCCAGCAGTACTCCCAGCAGGGCCGGTGTTAGCAGTACTCCCAGCAGGGCCGGTGTTAGCAGTACTCCCAGCAGGGCCGGTGTTAGCAGTACTCCCAGCAGGGCCGGTGTTAGCAGTACTCCCAGCAGGGCCGGTGTTAGCAGTACTCCCAGCAGGGCCGGTGTTAGCAGTACTCCCAGCAGGGCAGGGCCGGTGTTAGCAGTACTCCCAGCAGGGCCGGTGTTAGCAGTACTCCCAGCAGGGCCGGTGTTAGCAGTACTCCCAGCAGGGCCGGTGTTAGCAGTACTCCCAGCAGGGCCGGTGTTAGCAGTACTCCCAGCAGGGCCGGTGTTAGCAGTACTCCCAGCGGTGTTAGCAGTACTCCCAGCAGGGCCGGTGTTAGCAGTACTCCCAGCAGGGCCGGTGTTAGCAGTACTCCCAGCAGGGCCGGTGTGTACTCCCAGCAGCAGTACTCCCAGCAGGGCCGGTGTTAGCAGTACTCCCAGCAGGGCCGGTGTTAGCAGTACTCCCAGCAGGGCCGGTGTTAGCAGTACTCCCAGCAGGGCCGGTGTTAGCAGTACTCCCCAGCAGTACTCCCAGGGCCGGTGTTAGCAGTACTCCCAGCAGGGCCGGTGTTAGCAGTACTCCCAGCAGGGCCGGTGTTAGCAGGGCCGGTGTTAGTACTCCCAGCAGGGCCGGTGTTAGCAGTACTCCCAGCAGGGCCGGTGTTAGCAGTACTCCCAGCAGGGCCGGTGTTAGCAGTACTCCCAGCAGGGCCGGTGTTAGCAGTACTCCCAGCAGGGCCGGTGTTAGCAGTACTCCCAGCAGGGCCGGTGTTAGCAGTACTCCCAGCAGGGCCGGTGTTAGCAGTACTCCCAGCAGGGCTGGTGTTAGCAGTACTCCCAGCAGGGCTGGTGTTAGCAGTACTCCCAGCAGGGCTGGTGTTAGCAGTACTCCCAGCAGGGCTGGTACGCGTTTATATGGACTTTGTTTAACCATTTTCGAGCAAACAGAATGAGCAGTAGCTTCGTTTGGCTACATCGGACCGTTAGTTGAATTCCCGCGAGAGAGTAACGGTTAATGTGATTGGATGTTAATTATTTGACTAGGTTACCTCTATTTGACATGGTGTTGAAAATTCTCTCTGCACTAGATGGTAAAAAAAAGAATTAGGGCAGGAAACAGAGGCTACTCAGGTGAGAAAACCTCACCCAAATGTACAATCCCATTGGAAAATATAAAATGGATCGTTTGAAAATGTGAAAAAATAAATCAAATGTATTTGGCGTACCCCCCGACGGCGTTGAACGTAACCCAGTGGGAGAATACCTGGTCTAGGAGACGCTTTGATGCATGTTCAACCACATTATCTTTTTCTTGTTACCAAATAAACATTGAAGCAGGTAGATGTATTTCTATACATTGTACAATTAGTGCTAACGGATAGGGGTGAAAGGTCAAGTGGATATTTGTGATTTAGATCCATGTCAACAGTCCGGGGTTCAAACTAAGCTGATCAGAGAAACTATGAAAGGACTTTGTGATTTACTGGCAATGCTTAGCCAGTAACGTAGACAAGCAAACAGAAGAATTAAAATGTTTTTGTTGTTTTTTTACTATTATTGGCATCAATGATACTGTAGGTTTCTCCTGCAGTAATGACAATTACTTTCCTAGAGCTTTGAGAACATTGGGAACTCCACCCATAACGATCATCATATCTATAATAAATAAACAGAAGATTGGAAAGCAGGTCCTACTAAACACATTGAGAGGAATTTGCTGTAAAAAAAAAACACAAAAAAACAAACAAACAGTAAATACAACTCTGTTAAAAACAAAATGTAAAAGCCTGACACTCAAATAGACAAACCTTCAATCTGGGCACAAACAAATAGCATACAGTAACATGACCTTCTCATGTCTGTCTGATGTCACTGGATGGACAGACAGACTGACAGACAGACTTACAGATTGTATTCCCAGTTCCAGTACAATAATTATGTTCAGAAGTTCATCAGTTCCAGTCCAACACAGAATGGAATGCCAAGTGGGTGACTTAGAGAGAGACCATAGAGAGATCTGATTGGCTCCCAGTGATGGGGAAAGGCACTCTCATTGGTCAATGTCTCTATTCATCTCACATCTCCCTTCGATTGGGCCGCTTGTCCTGTCCAACCCCCACCTCTTCCTCGTAGTTCTCTTCCTCGTTGATCTCTTCTTCCTTTCTGTGTTCTCCCTGTATTCCTGCTGGGACCTCCTGGTCTTTCACTTCCTCCTGTAGCAGAACAAACACATTCACCAGGTGGGTAAGACCATAGACAGGATGTGGAGTGGAGCAATGTTCTAGACTAGAGCAGCCTGATACATATACATAACTCTAGGACCTGCCACTGACCTAACACTCTGGAGCAGCCTGATACATAACTCTAGGACCTGCCACTGACCTAACACTCTAGAGCAGCCTGATACATAACTCTAGGACCTGCCACTGACCTAACACTCTAGAGCAGCCTGATACATAACTCTAGGACCTGCCACTGACCTAACACTCTAGAGCAGCCTGATACATAACTCTAGGACCTGCCACTGACCTAACACTCTAGAGCAGCCTGATACATAACTCTAGGACCTGTCACTGACCTAACACTCTAGAGCAGCCTGATACATAACTCTAGGACCTGCCACTGACCTAACACTCTAGAGCAGCCTGATACATAACTCTAGGACCTGCCACTGACCTAACACTCTAGAGCAGCCTGATACATAACTCTAGGACCTGCCACTGACCTAACACTCTAGAGCAGCCTGATACATAACTCTAGGACCTGCCACTGACCTAGAGCAACACTCTGACCATAACACTCTGGAGCAGCCTGATACATAACCTAGGACCTGCCACTGACCTAACACTCTAGAGCAGCCTGATACATAACTCTAGGACCTGTCACTGACCTAACACTCTAGAGCAGCCTGATACATAACTCTAGGACACTGACCTAACACTCTGAGCCTGAACACTCTAGGAGCCAGACCTAACACTCAGCCTGATACATAACTCTAGGACCTGCCACTGACCTAACACTCTAGAGCAGCCTGATACATAACTCTAGGACCTGCCACTGACCTAACAGTCTAGAGCAGCCTGGTACATAACTCTAGGACCTGCCACTGACCTAACAGTCTAGAGCAGCCTGTACATAACTGGGATACTGACCTAACACTCTAGAAGACCTGCCACTGACCTAACACTCTAGAGCAGCCTGATACATAACTCTAGGACCTGCCACTGACCTAACACTCTAGAGCAGCCTGATACATATACATAACTCTAGGACCTGCCACTGACCTAACACTCTAGAGCAGCCTGACCTAACACTCTAGAGCAGCCTATACATAACTCTAGGACCTGCCACTGACCTAACACTCTAGAGCAGCCTGATACATAACTCTAGGACCTGCCACTGACCTAACACTCTAGAGCAGCCTGATACATAACTCTAGGACCTGCCACTGACCTAACACTCTAGAGCAGCCTGATACATATACATAACTCTAGGACCTGCCACTGACCTAACACTCTAGAGCAGCCTGATACATAACTCTAGGACCTGTCACTGACCTAACACTCTAGAGCAGCCTGATACATATACATAACTCTAGGACCTGCCACTGACCTAACACTCTAGAGCAGCCTGATACATAACTCTAGGACCTGTCACTGACCTAACACTCTAGAGCAGCCTGATACATAACTCTAGGACCTGCCACTGACCTAACACTCTAGAGCAGCCTGATACATAACTCTAGGACCTGTCACTGACCTAACACTCTAGAGCAGCCTGATACATATACATAACTCTAGGACCTGCCACTGACCTAACACTCTAGAGCAGCCTGATACATAACTCTAGGACCTGTCACTGACCTAACACTCTAGAGCAGCCTGATACATAACTCTAGGACCTGTCACTGACCTAACACTCTAGAGCAGCCTGATACATAACTCTAGGACCTGCCACTGACCTAACACTCTGGAGCAGCCTGATACATAACTCTAGGACCTGCCACTGACCTAACACTCTAGAGCAGCCTGATACATATACATAACTCTAGGACCTGCCACTGACCTAACACTCTGGAGCAGCCTGATACATAACTCTAGGACCTGCCACTGACCTAACACTCTAGAGCAGCCTGATACATATACATAACTCTAGGACCTGCCACTGACCTAACACTCTAGAGCAGCCTGATACATAACTCTAGGACCTGCCACTGACCTAACACTCTAGAGCAGCCTGATACATAACTCTAGGACCTGTCACTGACCTAACACTCTAGAGCAGCCTGATACATAACTCTAGGACCTGCCACTGACCTAACACTCTAGAGCAGCAAGGTGAGAACCAGGAAAACAGGCGGATCATTCTAGAACATTGTGGTGGAACGGTGACAGACTGACCATGTTGGAGCAGTGTCACATCATTCACTAGTGTTTAGATGGGTGAATGGAGTACATGGGGGGTAACTAGACATGGGGCTATGCTGCACACAGTGAAACCAACACACTGGGACTATGCTGAGAGAGTCTGAAGGTTTATCTATAGGTCCCTGCTCTGGGACTATTCTGAGAGAGTGAAGGTTTATCTATAGGTCCCTGCTCTGGGACTATGCTCAGAGAGTGAAGGTTTATCTATAGGTCCCTGCTCTGGGACTATGCTGAGAGAGTGAAGGTTTATCTATAGGTCCCTGCTCTGGGACTATGCTGAGAGAGTGAAGGTTTATCTATAGGTCCCTGCTCTGGGACTATGCTGAGAGAGTGAAGGTTTATCTATAGGTCCCTGCTCTGGGACTATGCTGAGAGAGTGAAGGTTTATCTATAGGTCCCTGCTCTGCGACAAACCCACGGCTGTTTTCTCACTCAAGGTTCCACGTACAATATTCCATAGTGTTCCTAGACTCACGTGTTCTCCTTTCTCCTCGTTGTATGGCTCCTCCTCCTCCTCCCTCTTCTGTCCCCCCGGCCAAATCCTCCTGCACCTAACAGGGTTAACCACCATCAGACCATGTCTCTTCTTCCTCCCCCTGTTTGAACCTCTGTGTGTGTGTGTGTGTGTGTGTGTGTGTGTGTGTGTGTGTGTGTGTGTGTGTGTGTGTGTGTACCTCGTCCTCCTCCGGATACTGGTCATCCAGGTTGTCTTCCTGCTGGTCGGGGTTTACCGCCATCTGCAAACACAGAAACCATGACAACTGTTACCATGGCAGTCACCGAAACAACTTTTACCTGTTGCTTGTATCAGAGCCTAACTTTGTCATCCTGGTATATCTCTGACTACTTCTGTTGTCTCCTTACTTCCTTTCCCTCTCTTCTCTCCTCCCTCCCTCCCTCCCTCCTCTTCTCACCACCAGTTCCTCATCTATGGCTGGGTGATTGGGGTTGAGATGTATGTCTGCCTCCTCTTCCTCCCTGTGCTGAAGATGCTGCTCCTCTGCCACATCAAACTCATCCTCCCCCTGGTTATTAGGGTCATCCTCTGGGTCCACCTCCCTCTCTACTGCCCCCTGAAGGACAGGAGGGATGGAGAGCGACAGATTGTCAGTGTCTGTGAAACTGTGCATATCACAGTTCAGATTGGGGTGGGTTTCTCTGCTCTACTATCTATGAAAGCACACACACATGGAAAGAACACTAGACCAATACCCAAGAGGCTGTGGCTAGGGGTTGGGGTTTTGAGGCTGATGTTTGTGTCAGGCAGGGAAGGGAGAGTAGGGGTTGAGGCGGATGTTTGTGTAGAGGGGTTGAGGCTGATGTTTGTGTCAGGCAGGGAAGGAAAGTAGGGGTTGAGGCTGATGTGTAGGGGTTGAGGCTGATGTGTCAGGCAGGGAAGGGAGTATGGGTTGGGGCTGATGTGTCAGGCAGGGAAGGAGAGAGTAGGGGTTTGGCTGATGTTTGTGTCAGGCAGGGAAGGAGAGAGTAGGGGTTGAGGCTGATGTTTGTGTCAGGCAGGGAAGGAAGGGGTTGAGGCTGATGTGTAGGGGTTGAGGCTGATGTTTGTGTCAGGCAGGGAAGGAGAGGGGTTGAGCTGGGGTTGAGGCTGATGTTTGTGTCAGGCAGGGAAGGAGAGAGTAGGGGTTGAGGCTGATGTTTGTGTCAGGCAGGGAAGGAGAGTAGTAGGCTGATGTTGAGGCTGATGTTTGTGTCAGGCAGGGAAGGAGAGAGTAGGGGTGATGTTTGTGTCAGGCAGGGAAGGAGAGAGTAGGGGTTGAGGCTGATGTTTGTGTCAGGCAGGGAAGGAGAGAGTAGGGGTTGAGGCTGATGTTTGTGTCAGGCAGGGAAGGAGAGGCTGAGTAGGGGTTGAGGCTGATGTTTGTGTCAGGCAGGGAAGGAGAGAGTAGGGGTTGAGGCTGATGTTTGTGTCAGGCAGGGGGAGGCTGAAGGAGGGAAGAGTAGGGGTTGAGGCTGATGTTTGTGTCAGGCAGGCTGGGAAGGAAGAGAGTAGGGGTTGAGGCTGATGTTTGTGTCAGGCAGGGAAGGAGAGAGTAGGGGTTGAGGCTGATGTTTGTGTCAGGCAGGGAAGGAGTAGGGGTTGAGGCTGATGTTTGTGTCAGGCAGGGAAGGAGAGAGTAGGGGGGATGTTTGTGTCAGGCTGATGTTGAGGCTGTGTCAGGCAGGGAAGGAGAGAGTAGGGGTTGAGGCTGATGTTTGTGTCAGGCAGGGAAGGAGTAGGGGTTGAGGCTGATGTTTGTGTCAGGTTGAGGTTGAGGCTGATTTGTGTCAGGCAGGGAAGGAGAGAGTAGGGGTTGAGGCTGATGTTTGTGTCAGGCAGGGAAGGAGAGAGTAGGGGTTGTGTCAGGCAGGGAAGGGAGAGAGTAGGGGTTGAGGCTGATGTTTGTGTCAGGCAGGAGGGAGGAGAGAGTAGGGGTTGAGGCTGATGTTTGTGTCAGGCAGGGAAGGAGAGAGTAGGGGTTGAGGCTGATGTTTGTGTCAGGCAGGGAAGGAGAGAGTAGGGGTTGAGGCTGATGTTTGTGTCAGGCAGGGAAGGAGAGAGTAGGGGTTGAGGCTGATGTTTGAGGCTGTCAGGCAGGGGGGAAGGAGGGAGAGTAGGGGTTGAGGCTGATGTTTGTTGAGAGGCTGATGTTTGTGTCAGGCAGGGAAGGAGAGAGTAGGGGTTGGGGTTGAGGCTGATGTTTGTGTCAGGCAGGGAAGGAGGGAAGGAGAGTAGGGGTTGAGGCTGATGTTTGTGTCAGGCTGATGTTTGTGTCAGGGAAGGAGAGAGTAGGGGTTGAGGCTGATGTTTTTGTGTTCAGGCAGGGAAGGAGAGAGTAGGGGTTGAGGCTGATGTTTGTGTCAGGCAGGGAAGGAGAGAGTAGGGGTTGAGGCTGATGTTTGTGTCAGGCAGGGAAGGAGAGAGTAGGGGTTGAGGCTGATGTTTGTGTGTAGGGGTTGAGGCTGATGTTTGTGTCAGGCAGGGAAGGAGAGAGTAGCTGATGAGGTTGAGGCTGATGTTTGTGTCAGGCAGGGAAGAGAGAGTAGGGGTTGAGGCTGATGTTTGTGTCAGGCAGGGAAGGAGAGAGTAGGGGTTGAGGCTGATGTTTGTGTCAGGCAGGGAAGGAGAGAGTAGGGGTTGAGGCTGATGTTTGTGTCAGGCAGGGGTTGAGGCTGAAGGAGAGAGTAGGGGTTGAGGCTGATGTTTGTGTCAGGCAGGGAAGGAGAGAGTAGGGGTTGAGGCTGATGTTTGTGTCAGGCAGGGAAGGAGAGAGTAGGGGTTGAGGCTGATGTTTGTGTCAGGCAGGGAAGGAGAGAGTAGGGGTTGAGGCTGATGTGTCAGGCAGGGAAAGAGAGAGTAGGGGTTGAGGCTGATGGTCAGGCAGGGAAGGAGAGAGTAGGGGTTGAGGCTGATGTTTGTGTCAGGCAGGGAAGGAGAGAGTTAGGCTGGGTTCAGGCAGGGAAGGAGAGAGTAGGGGTTGAGGCTGATGTTTGTGTCAGGCAGGGAAGGAGAGAGTAGGGGTTGAGGCTGATGTTTGTGTCAGGCTGATGTTTGTGTCAGGAGGCTGATGTGAGGGAAGAGAGTAGGGGTTGAGGCTGATGTTTGTGTCAGGCAGGGAAGGAGAGAGTAGGGGTTGAGGCTGATGTGTCAGTCAGGCAGGGAAGGGAAGAGAGTAGGGGTTGAGGCTGATGTGTCAGGCAGGGAAAGGGAGAGAGTAGGGGTTGAGGCTGATGTGTCAGGCAGGGAAGGAGGGAGAGTAGGGGTTGAGGCTGATGTGTCAGGCAGGCAGGGAAGGGAAGGAGGCTGAGTCCTCCAGTGCCAACAGATCCTCCATAATTCACTCCATCACTAACTACAGCTTTAGGACTCCTTAGAAAGACATGTACCGAGTCATGAGTCAACTAATGTCAATTCAATCATTTAACTTTAAAGGCGTAGAACATGTTTGAACATGATAATATCAAGTTTAAATAAGATTCATAAATATAATAAAAACATGTCAAATAATAAATAACAGAGTTAAAACGACAGTTCAAACTGGGGTCAGATTCACCTCAGACCATGTGACAGTCATTGAAATCAGTGGTTGATAGAGACTGGTACATTTCAATATCTGTCTGACCTGTCGCTGTGGTACTCGGTGGTCCTCTTCCTCTTGGTTCTCCTTCTCCAAGTGGGTGTCCCTCTCTGTACACACAGTAAACCAACAGTGAGTCAGGGTAAGTATGTCAATACAATCACAATTACTCAGTCAAAAATGCAGAGAGGAAAACAAAAAAAAGAAATGTCTAAATGTCAATAGCAGTCCCTCTTTAAAAATGGTTCCAGAATCCAGACAGAACATTTTGTGACTTGATTATCTCACCTTCGTCATCATCAATATGAGGTTCTTCATCACCCTGGACGATGTCATTGTTTGTGTTCTCATAGTCACTTTTCTTCCTGAACAATATAACATATTGTAACATTATTCCATATGGGGTCAAATTCTTTTCAGTAAGTAAATTATTAATTGTATTCAATTTAACTAAATACCTCTTTGTGATCTCTACATAACCTTTGACCCCTGCCCCTTGCCCTCTGACCTGAGTTGCTCCTCCTTCAGTAGCTGTTCCCGACGGACCTCCTCTTGATGCTGGTGCTGTTCCTCTCTCTCGTGCTGAGCTCGCAGACGCATCTCTCTCTCCCTCTGCACGTTCATTTTCTGGGCCTGCTGGGCCTCCTGGCGCAGCTGGAGCTCCCTCGTCCTCTGGGCCTGCAGGGCCTCCTGGCGCAGCTGGAGCTCCCTCGTCCTCTGGGCCCGCTCAGCCTCCAGGCGCTGCTGCACCTGCTGCTGCTCGTAGGCAGACTTCACACGCTCCACCTGGGCCTCCTGCTGGAGGTGGGTCTCAGGGACGAGATGGATGTCACTTTGTGGATCCTGGGGAAACCAGACAGGCAATGAGACAACATGCTGTTCTAAAGATATTGTATTAAGGAGTACATTGGTGTGAAGTACTTAAGTAAACATACTTTAAAGTACAACTTAAGTCGTTTTTTGGGGTATCTGCACATTACAATTAATATTTGACAACTTTTACTTCACTGCATTCCAAAAGAAAATGATGTACTTTTTCCTCCATACATTTTTCCTGACACCCAAAAGTACTCGTTACATTTTGAATGCTTAGCAGGACAGAACATGGTCCACTTCACACACTTCCCTGGTCATCCCTACTGCCTCTGATCTGGTGGACTCACTAAGCACAAATGCTGCATTTGTAAATGATGTCTGAGTGTTGGAGTGTGCCCCTAGCTATCCGTACATTAAAAAAAAAAAAAAAAAAAAAAAAAATTGTGTTTACTGGTTTGCTTAATGTAAGTCATTAGAAATTATTCACAATTTTGCTTTTTACTTTTGATACTTAATTACATTTACTTTTGATATTTAAGTATATTCAAAACCAAACACTTTTACTCAAGTTGTATTTTACTGGGTGACTTTCACTTGAGTCATTTTCTATGAAGGTATCTTAATGGAGGTACTTTTCCCACCACTGAGCAGTACTAGCGTGGTTCTAAAGACCTTGTATTAAGCAGTTCTAAGTGTCTAACTAGTTCTTACCTGTTGTGGTTGGCGTCTCTGACGGTTCAGAGCGTTGTTGTCTGGCTGGTCGTGTTCTGCCTCCAACCCCTCGTCCTCCTGTGGTTGTTCAGATTCCTCCTCCAGCTTCTGAGGCTGCCCTGCCTGCTCCATCTCTTCTTCTGCCAGCTCTCTCCTCCTCTCCGCCTCCCCCTCCGCCAGCTCTCTCCTCTTCTCTGCCTCCCCCAGCTCTCTACTCCTCTCTGCCTCCCCCTCAGTCTCTCCATATCCCTCTTTCTCCTTCTCTGCATGGTGGGACCCAGCAGGCTGAGACTGGAACTCTGGCTCCTCCTGCAGATGCAACTGGTTAGTAGAATAACAGAGTGGGTTAGAGAGGATGAGTGTGTGTCTGTGTGTGTCTGTGTGTGTGACAATGTGTCACAAAATAACATGACAGATTGAAGGTTGTGGCAAAAGACCGGCCTCCTCTACCCTGGACTGTGTGTCCCCATGGTCTTCCTCGTGGGTGTGTGCTTCTATGTGGGGCTCAGCCAATAAGGCAGCTGGATGTGGTAAGGGTGGGCCCTGTTCATGGGCCTTGGCCAATAGAGCAGCAGGCTGGGCCTGTTGGTGGGCGGGGTTTTGACCATGTCGAAGGCTGGGCATTCTGATCAGGGTCTCTTTGAGATGCTTAAATTCATCTACCTGGACCTGAGGAAAGACCATCAGAAAACCTTAAGTCAAATATTAAATAACCATAAGGAAACAGTGAGGTCAGGACATGCAAACAACATTAAGTCAGATTTATTGAAGGGCACTTGCATGAGCAAAGGTTAGCTGAAGGTTAGAAGAGCGTTAGGAGGCGGCCTCCTCAGAACCAGGAAGACAGCATCAAGGAAGCCAGAAGATCAGGGGTCAAAGGTTGAGAAATGAGAGGTCCTCTTGCAAGGGAGACAGGCAGCAGACATGCAGAGGGACAGCCCACCTACAGAAGGCAAGACATCTGAGTGAAGGACCATTAGCCAGGCCACCCCCCCCCCCCTTTCCTGATTTAAACGGTACAGTCCTTTCTGCCCCTTGTCCAGCAAATGGACTGGACCAGTTAAATAACCCATTTATCAAACATTGCTTTTCTGACAGAAAGCTGTAGAATTATTCAATTCTTTCCCTCTCACTCTCTTTCTCTCGTTCCAAATCGACCCATTATATTTTTACCCGCGTGACTAGCTTAGAAGAAGGCTTTTGATGTGCCACTCAGGCTCAGACCAACACACCCAATGCCCGTCCTCCCGCTGCCCAGGCCCACACAGGCCCACACAGGCCCACACTGGCCCACACAGGCCCACACTGGCCCACACTGGCCCACACAGGCCCACACAGGCCCACACAGGCCCACACAGGCCCACACAGGCCCACACAGGCCCACACAGGCCCACACAGGCCCACACAGGCCCACACAGGCCCACCAAGAGTCACGCCTTCCTGTCTTTCACCAGGATTGTCCCCAGATATCATGTTAGAAACCAACCAGGATAGTCCCTAGATATCATGTTAGAAACAAGGATAGTCCCCAGATATCATGTTAGAAACCAACCAGGATCATCCCTAGATATCATGTTAGAAACCAGGATAGTCCCTAGATATCATGTTAGAAACCAACCCCTAGATATCATGTTAGAAACCAGGATCATCCCCAGATATCATGTTAGAAACCAACCAGGATCATCCCTAGATATCATGTTAGAAACCAGGATAGTCCCTAGATATCATGTTAGAAACCAGGATAGTCCCCAGATATCATGTTAGAAACCAGGATCATCCCCAGATATCATGTTAGAAACCAACCAGGATCATCCCTAGATATCATGTTAGAAACCAGGATAGTTCCTAGATATCATGTTAGAAACCAACCAGGATCATCCCTAGATATCATGTTAGAAACCAGGATAGTTCCTAGATATCATGTTAGAAACCAGGATAGTTCCTAGATATCATGTTAGAAACCAGGATAGTCCCCAGATATCATGTTAGAAACCAGGATAGTTCCTAGATATCATGTTAGAAACCAGGATAGTCCCCAGATATCATGTTAGAAACCAGGATAGTTCCTAGATATCATGTTAGAAACCAGGATAGTTCCTAGATATCATGTTAGAAACCAGGATAGTTCCTAGATATCATGTTAGAAACCAGGATAGTTCCTAGATATCATGTTAGAAACCAACCAGGATCATCCCCAGATATCATGTTAGAAACCAACCAGGATAGTCCCTAGATATCATGTTAGAAACCAGGATTGTCCCTAGATATCATGTTAGAACCCAACCAGGATAGTCCCTAGATATCATCTTAGAAACCAGGATTGTCCCTAGATATCATGCTAGAAACCAGGATAGTCCCTTGATATGTTAGAAAGAACCATCATATCCCCCCACAGTAGTGTCCACCTACCTGAGCTGCAGCCAGCGCACTCTTGTGGTCCTCCAGCGTCAGTGCAAGCTGATCATGGGCAGCCTTCAAGTCCTTATGTACTATCTGTAATAATAATAATAATAAAATATAATACATAACATGGTCATGCATCCTCCTAGCTATCCAATAGCCTTAAGAAAACTTCTTCCATATTTTATATCTATGTTTTTTTTACATAAACAATTTGAGGTTGACCAAGCTCTGTGGTTACCAGTAGGGCTGAATGACAAGTTCTTTTTGAGGTCGGTTTGGTTTAGGTTCGATTAAAAAATAATCTGAGTTTGTGATAAAAAATTTAAAAAAACATTAAATGCATTTTTAAATGAATTAAATAACAATAATTTGACATTCAATTACCAAAACATTAAAAATATTCCATTGTCTCTGTCAGGTCCACATTTGGTAGACATTGTCATGACTGTCCAGTGAGAATCCAAATTGGTCAGATCAGGTTTGTAATGAATAACTTCAACCAGAGCCCCAGAACTAAGGGGGATAAACAACTCACTGCCTGTTGTAAATCATGGACAGAACAATCAGCTCTCCTTCTCCAATGTTCACCAGAGGAATGTATTGTCTTCACGCTGAAACTCAAACACATTCTAAAGCGAATACTGGAACAATATTTGTAAAATAGAAGGTGGGGAATGGTCAGAGCCAATCTATAGGACACTAATGTCATTTTGTGATGTCATTAAAAATGTTCTACAGGAAATACTGTAACTTGGAAAGTAAACCCACTACATGTATGAAGTGTCCACCCTATGTGTTGTGCATGTAATATGAAAAATGAGTGTTTTTGTTAAGAGAGGGATGTGATTTTAGGAGCCATAAGAGAGAATTGTTTTAACATAAACTTTGCACAGTGACAAGTCATTTCCGAGTGAGGTCAGAGAACGTCTCACCTGACAGAACCGCCCTTTCGAACAAACCATATAAAATGACGGGTTAAGAATCAACATATCATACCAGAGAGACGTAGAGCTGCAGCTACATGTTTAAAGTGGTTTGAACTGTGAATCTCAACACGAGGTAGAGACGATAAACTCACCTCGCGGACAATCACTGGTACGGTTGATTAGCGGTCCTAAGTATCTAGATAAGCGAATTTAAGTAGGACCATTCTACTACACTGCTCAAACCATCGTACTACGCTACTCTCATCGCCCCACTGGGAACCATCGACACGGCTGGCTAGCCTCTCTTCAAAGGAGCATCTTTAGGAGCAAACGGAAGGAAAATAAACTCTGTAGTTCTGTTCAGGACGACGCGACAAGTCACCGGATACCGGACGACTACAGAGGGCAACAGTAGACGACTTGTTGGAACCATTTTTGGAGAATCTGAGCCTTACAAGCATGCGGCGAAAAGGCCCAAACCCTTTTCCAAGGCGGCCCCTGTCGACAGAGAGAAATCAATACATTTATGATTTCTTACTCCAAGCAGGAGGCAGTCTGTGTGCAAAGTACAGGAGTACTATAAGTGAGAGTAGTTTCTAAATGTACCAACGTTAAGTGCCTTTGTCCCTCTCCATGTCTTTTGTAACAAGCAGCTATATTGTCGTCAGTCCACACATAAGGACCTGTTTTAACATGTTAAGTGTGTTTTTCCTGTGTTACCATTTAATTAGCTAGTAAATAAATAATTTAACCAATTTGTGTAGTACTGATTTATAACGTTTTTGCAGATGCAAAGAAGTTACAACGGTTCAGAATGATGATCTGATCCGAGATAATAATTAAGAAGGACTGTTATTAGATGTGATAGGTGCATATCTTTGAGAGTTAAATTTGGGAGATCGTAACTCTAATGAACCGCTCTAGTGGGGCCGCAAATCCTAGTAAGTTAATTGTTACATGATTCATTGAAATCGGCTAACAATTAAACATATTTAGATAATTAGATAAATAAGTCCTCAGATTAATGTCAAGTCACGATTCTCTTGTGAATGATTTGATTTCTCTCCAGAGAAACGGCACATTTGACCCCAAGAAATTATAAATGTAATTCAAGTATTTGAACCGACGTCGGTCAATTTCTTGTTTAGTAACCCCCCCACCCCCCCCAAAAATATGAAATATGGGTTAATCGCTCAGCACCAATTCCCAGTACTCACCCGTGCATCCTGCAATTGGACATGGATGTCCTGGTGAGCTTTTCTCAGCTGCCTATTCTCCTCTCGCAGATTATACACATTCTCTACAGTAATAACACAAACACAGACACCATGTACCATACTTATTACAAATCTTATTATACCATTGAATCGTGCATCAACTCCAAAACCACTCAAAGTCAGGAGAGGGAGACAAAGGCAAGCTAGTATTTACTCATGTCCTTGTGTGTGTCTGTACCTTTGAGTTTGGAGGCTTCCATCTCTTTGGTCTGCTGTAGTTTGTCGAAGCGGTCCTTGTGTTCGTCCAAGGCCTTGCCGTGGTCCTCTCCCTGAATCTGATGCTGCTCCTGCAGCTCATAGTGCTGCTTCTTTAGGTCCTCATGCTGCTTCTAAAACAACAAGGACAGAGGATGGGCCAGTGTGTGTGTGTGTGTGTGTGTGTGTGTGTGTGTGTGTGTGTGTGTGTGTGTGTGTGTGTGTGTGTGTGTGTGTGTGTGTGTGTGTGTGTGTGTGTGTGTGTGTGTGTGTGTGTCTACTGACCTTCAGCATCTGGTGCTGCCCATGTAATGAGTTCAATCTGCTGCTGGAGTCCTGCTGTTTAACAAATGACAAACATTTACAATCCCTGTCTCCACTCCTCCTTTAATATCAACAACATTTACAATCCCTGTCTCCACTCCTCCTTTAATATCAACATTTACAATCCCGTCTCTCCTCCTTTAATATCAACAACATTTACAATCCCTGTCTCCACTCCTCCTTTAATATCAACAACATTTACAATCCCTGTCTCCACTCCTCCTTTAATATCAACAACATTTACAATCCCTGTCTCCACTCCTCCTTTAATATCAACATTTACAATCCCTGTCTCCACTCCTCTAATATCAACATTTACAATCCCCGTCTCCACTCCTCTAATATCAACAGCATTTACAATCCCTGTCTCCACTCCTTTAATATCAACATTTACAATCCCCGTCTCCACTCCTTTAATATCAACATTTACAATCCCCGTCCCCACTCCTTTAATATCAACATTTACAATCCCTGTCTCCACTCCTCTAATATCAACAACATTCACAATCCCCATCTCCACTCCTTTAATATATTTACAATCCCCATCTCCACTCCTTTAATATCAACATTTACAATCCCGTCTCCACTCCTCCTTTAATATCAACATTTACAATCCCTGTCTCACTCCTCCTTTAATATCAACAACATTTACAATCCCTGTCTCCACTCCTCCTTTAATATCAACAACATTTACAATCCCCGTCTCCACTCCTCCTTTAATATCAACAACATTTACAATCCCTGTCTCCACTCCTCTAATATCAACATTTACAATCCCCGTCTCCACTCCTCCTTTAATATCAACAACATTTACAATCCCTGTCTCCACTCCTTTAATATCAACATTTACAATCCCCCTCCTCCTCCTTTAATATCAACAACATTTACAATCCCTGTCTCCACTCCTCCTTTAATATCAACAACATTTACAATCCCTGTCTCCACTCCTCCTTTAATATCAACAACATTTACAATCCCTGTCTCCACTCCTTTAATATCAACAACATTTACAATCCGTCTCCACTCCTCCTTTCATATCAACATTTACAATCCCTGTCTCCACTCCTCCTTTAATATCAACAACATTTACAATCCCAGTCTCCACTCCTTTAATATCAACATTTACAATCCCCGTCTCCACTCCTCCTCTAATATCAACATTTACAATCCCTGTCTCCACTCCTCCTTTAATATCAACAACATTTACAATCCCTGTCTCCACTCCTCCTTTCATATCAACATTTACAATCCCTGTCTCCACTCCTCCTTTAATATCAACAACATTTACAATCCCTGTCTCCACTCCTCCTTTCATATCAACATTTACAATCCCCGTCTCCACTCCTCCTCTAATATCAACAACATTTACAATCCCCGTCTCCACTCCTCTAATATCAACAACATTTACAATCCCTGTCTCCACTCCTTTAATATCAACATTTACAATCCCCGTCTCCACTCCTTTAATATCAACATTTACAATCCCTGTCTCCACTCCTTTAATATCAACATTTACAATCCCTGTCTCCACTCCTCTAATATCAACAACATTCACAATCCCCATCTCCACTCCTTTAATATCAACATTTACAATCCCCATCTCCACTCCTTTAATATCAACATTTACAATCCCTGTCTCCACTCCTCCTTTAATATCAACAACATTTACAATCCCCGTCTCCACTCCTTTAATATCAACATTTACAATCCCCATCTCCACTCCTTTAATATCAACAACATTTACAATCCCTGTCTCCACTCCTCTAATATCAACATTTACAATCCCCGTCTCCACTCCTCCTTTAATATCAACATTTACAATCCCTGTCTCCACTCCTCTAATATCAACATTTACAATCCCCGTCTCCACTCCTCCTTTAATATCAACAACATTTACAATCCCCGTCTCCACTCCTCCTTTAATATCAACAACATTTACAATCCCCGTCTCCACTCCTCCTTTAATATCAACAACATTTACAATCCCTGTCTCCACTCCTCCTTTAATATCAACAACATTTACAATCCCTGTCTCCACTCCTTTAATATCAACAACATTTACAATCCCTGTCTCCACTCCTTTAATATCAACAACATTTACAATCCCCGTCTCCACTCCTCCTTTAATATCAACATTTACAATCCCTGTCTCCACTCCTCCTTTAATATCAACAACATTTACAATCCCAGTCTCCACTCCTTTAATATCAACATTTACAATCCCCGTCTCCACTCCTCCTCTAATATCAACATTTACAATCCCTGTCTCCACTCCTCCTTTAATATCAACAACATTTACAATCCCTGTCTCCACTCCTTTAATATCAACATTTACAATCCCTGTCTCCACTCCTCCTTTAATATCAACAACATTTACAATCCCTGTCTCCACTCCTCCTTTAATATCAACATTTACAATCCCCGTCTCCACTCCTCCTCTAATATCAACATTTACAATCCCCGTCTCCACTCCACCTTTAATATCAACAACATTTACAATCCCTGTCTCTTTAATATCAACAACATTTACAATCCCTGTCTCCTCCTTTAATATCAACAACATTTACAATCCCCGTCTCCACTCCTCCTTTAATATCAACATTTACAATCCCTGTCTCCACTCCTCCTTTAATATCAACAACATTTACAATCCCCGTCTCCACTCCTCCTTTAATATCAACATTTACAATCCCTGTCTCCACTCCTCCTTTAATATTATGAATAACATCCCAACCAAATCAGAGGCATTTCAGCCCACAGCAGAACGTGACATCAGTGCCGTTGACCTAATAAAACCATTAGAATACAACTGCTCCTCAGTCTGGAGAGATGTTGGCAGTCAGACAGAATCATTTAACAGTCCCACTAAACATTAATGCTGAATTTAACTGCGTAACTTTCCATCGCGACTACTAGAGTTGGGGACTCAGGCCTACCTTCTCCTTGTTCAGTGACTGTTGGGCTTCAAGTTTATACACCTGATAATCTGTTGGAGACAAAAGGGAAAGACATGATGGAATCAACATGGTTGTAAAGAGTGTAATTGAGAATTAAAGTACTTCATGTAGTAATGTATATACTATTGGCTGCAGTTTTGTCTCCCTCACCCTCTTTGGCCTTCTTGTGCTCTAGACGTTCCTTCTGCAGAGACTTCTCTAGACGCGAGCGATGCTCATACACCACTGAGAAACAGAGAAAACAGAAAGACAGGGGGAAAGAGAGAGAAGGGAGGATAAAGACAGGGGGAAAGAGAGAGAAGGGAGGATAAAGACAGGGGGAAAGAGAGAGAGGGAGGGAAGGGGGGAAAGACAGAGAAGGGGGAGAAGACAGAGAAGGGAGGAGAAGACAGGGGGAAAGACAGAGAAGGGAGGGGGAAAGAACGACAGGGGAAAGACAGAGAAGGGAGGAGAACGACAGGGGGAAAGACAGAGAAGGGAGGAGAACGACAGGGGGAAAGACAGAGAAGGGAGGAGAACGACAGGGGGAAAGACAGAGAAGGGAGGAGAACGACAGGGGGAAAGACAGAGAAGGGAGGAGAAAGACAGGGGGAAAGACAGAGAAGGGAGGAGAACGACAGGGGGAAAGACAGAGAAGGGAGGAGAAAGACAGGGGGAAAGAGAGAGAAGGGAGGAGAAAGACAGAAGGGAGGGAGAAAACGAAACAGGGGGAAAGACAGAAACAGGGAAGGAGAGAAAGACAGGGGGAAAGACAGAAGGAAACAGAGAGAAGGGAGGAGAAAGACAGAAGGAAACAGAGAGGGGGAGAAAGACAGAAGAAACAGAAGGGAGGAGAAAGACAGGGGGAGACAGAGAGAAGGGAGGAGAAAGACAGAAGGAAACAGAGAAGGGAGGAGAAAGACAGAAGGAAACAGAGAGAAGGGAGGAGAAAGACAGAAGGGAGGAGAAAGACAGAAGGAAACAGAGAAGGGAGGAGAAAGACAGAAGGAAACAGAGAGAAGGGAGGAGAAAGACAGAAGGAAACAGAGAAGGGAGGAGAAAGACAGAAGGAAACAGAGAGAAGGGAGGAGAAAGACAGAGAAGGGAGGAGAAAGACAGAAGGAAACAGAGAGAAGGGAGGAGAAAGACAGAAGGAAACAGAGAGAAGGGAGGAGAAAGACAGGGGGAAAGAGAGAAAGGAGGAGAAAGACAGGGGGAAAGAGAGAAAACAGTGTTAATGTGCCAGGATGTTCTCCCAGAGCCATCTGGAGTTGAAGCTAAACAGAAAGACGTCTATGATACAAACATTTAGATTTAAAACACACATAAATGGCTTAGAACAAGCAAACAGATCCTTTGCTGCATCAGAATGAGTGAGCGTCTTCAGTATTGGTTCAGAATGTGTATTCTGGCATTGCCATCGTTGAGGTACTCCACAGTATGTCGTCACAGAGCTCTCACACACACTCAGCAAAAAAAAGAAACTGACCTTTTTCAGGACCCTGTCTTCAAAAGATGATTTGTAAAAATCCAAATAACTTCACAGATCTTCATTGTAAAAGGTTTAAAACTGTTTCCCATGCTTGTTCAATGAACCATAAACAACTGATGAACATGCACATGGAACGGTCGTTAAGACACTTAACAGCTTTCAGACGGTAGGCAATTAGGTCACAGTTATGAAAACTTAGGACACCTAGAGGCCTTTCTACGGACCAAAAGAAAGAAAACACCAAAAGAAAGGGTCCCTGCTCATCTTCGTGAATGTGCCTTAGGCATGCTGCAAGGAGGCATGAGGACTGCAGATGTGGCCAGGGCAATACATTGCAATGTCTGTACTGTGAGACGCCCAACACAGCACTACAGGGAGACAGGACGGACAGCTGATCATCCTTGCAGTGAAAGACCACGTGTAACAACACCTAGACAGAATCAGTACATCCGAACATCACACCTGCGGGACAGGTACAAGCTGGCAACAACAACTGCCCGAGTTACACCAGGAACGCACAATCCCTCCATCAGTGCTCAGACTATCCTCAATAGGCTGAGAGAGGCTGGACTGAGGGCTTGTAGGCCTGTTGTAAGGTAGGTCCTCAGACGTCACCGGCAACAACGTCGCCTATGATCACAAACCCACCATCGCTGTACCAGACAGGACTGGCAAGAAGTGCTCTTCACTGACGTGTCACGGAATTTAATGGTCGGATTCCCCTTTATCGTCAAGGGAATGAGCATTACACCAAGGCCTGTACTCTGGAGTAGAGGTCGACTGATTGATCTGAATGGCCGATCAATTAGCGCAGATTTCAAGTTTTCATAACAATCAGAAATCGGTATTTTTTGGGCGTCTATTTACCGAATAATTATATATTTTTTTTTTACACCTTTATTTAATCTTTATTTAACTTGGCGAGTCAGTAAAGAACACATTCTTATTTTCAATGACGGCCTAGAAACGGTGGGTTAACTGCCTCGTTCAGGAGCAGAACGACCGATTTTCACCATGTCAGCTCGTGGGATCTAATCTTGCAACCTTACAGTTAACTAGTCCAATGCAATAACGACCTGCCTCTCTCTCATTGCACTCCACAAGGAGACTGTTACACCTGTTACGCAAATGCAGTAAGCCAAGGTATGTTGCTAGCTAGCATTAAACTTATCTTATAAAAAACAATCAATCATAATCACTAGTTAACTACACATGGTTGATGATAATACTAGATATTATCTAGCGTGTCCTGCGTTGCATATAATCTGACTGAGCATACAAGCATCTGACTGAGCGGTACTAGTCAGAAGCAGGCGCGTAAACATTCATTCAAACAGTAGTCGTGCATTTTGCCAGCAGCTCTTCGATGACTTCAAGCCTATCAACTCCCGAGATGAGGCTGGTGTAACCGAAGTGAAATGGCTGGCTGGCTAGCTAGCGCGCGCTGCTCGCTCGGAGCCAGTTGTTTCCCTTGCTTTGCATGGGTAACGTTGCTTCGATGTGGTGGCTGTTGTCGTTGTGTTGCTGGTTCGGAGCCCAGGGAGGAGAGGGACGGAAGCTATACTGTTATAGGCCCTTTAGTATTGCCAGTGTAAGAACATCCAATGGTCAACGGTTAATTAAATGCAAATGGTATAGAGGGAAATAGTCCTATACTGGCCTAGAAGGCCAGCATCCCGGCCTCTTCAATGTTGACGTTGAGACTGGTGCTTTGCGGGTACTATTTAATGAAGCTGCCAGTTGAGGACTTGTGAGGCATCTGTTTCTCAAACTAGACACCAACGTACTTGTCCTCTTGCTCAGTGCACCGGGGCTTCCCACTCTTTCTATTATGGTTAGGGCCAGTGGGCGCTGTTCTGGCAATTTCTCGCATGGAATAGCTTTCATTTCTCAGAACAAGAATAGACTGACGAGTTTTAGAAGAAAGTTGTTGTTTCTGGCCATTTTGAGCCTGTAATCGAACTCACAAATGCTGATGCTCCAGATACTCAACTAGTCTAAAGAAGGCCCGTTTTTTTGCTTCTTTAATCAGTACAACAGTTTCCAGCTGTGCTAACATAATTGCAAAAGGGTTTTAAAATGATAATCTTGGATTAGCTAACACATTGGAACATTAACAATGTTTACATTGTATTTCTGATCAATTTCATGTTATTTTAAATGGACAAAAAAATGCTTTTCTTTCAAAAACAAGGACATTTGTAAGTGACCCCAAACCTTTGAACGGTAGTGTGTGTGTGTGTGTATATAAATATACATACATACAGTGTATGTAATTTTCATCATAGGTACACTTCAGCTATGACAGACAAAATGAGAAAAAAAGTCCAGATAATCACATTGTAGGATTTTTAATGAATTTATTTGCAAATTATGGTGGAAAATAAGTATTTGGTCACCTACAAACAAGCAAGATTTCTGGCTCTCACAGACCTGTAACTTCAAGAGGCTCCTCTGTCCTCCACTCGTTACCTGTATTAATGGCACCTGTTTGAACTTGTTATAAGTATAAAAGACACCTGTTCACAACCTCAAACAGTCACACTCCAAACTCCACTATGGCCAAGACCAAAGAGCTGTCAAAGGACACCAGAAACAAAATTCTAGACCTGCACCAGGCTGGGAAGACTGAATCTGCAATAGATAAGCAGCTTGGTTTGAAGAAATCCACTGTGGGAGCAATTATTAGGAAATGGAAGACATACAAGACAACTGATAATCGCCCTCGATCTGGGGCTCCACGCAAGATCTCACCCTGTGGGGTCAAAATGATCACAAGAACGGTGAGCAAAATCCCAGAACCACACGGTGGGACCTAGTGAATGACCTGCAGAGAGCTGGGACCAAAGTAACAAAGCCTACCATCAGTAACACACTACGCCGCCAGGGACTCAAATCTTGCAGTGCCAGACGTGTCCCCCCGCTTAAGCCAGTACGTCCAAGTATGTCCAAGCCCGCCTGAAGTTTGCTAGAGAGCATTTGGATGATCCAGAAGAAGATTGGGAGAATGCCATATGGTCAGATGAAACCAACATATAACTTTTTGGTTCAAACTCAACTCGTCGTGTTTGGAGGACAAAGAATGCTGAGTTGCATCCAAAGAACACCATTCCTACTGTGAAGCATGGGGGTGGAAACATCATGCTTTGGGGCTGTTTTTCTACGAATTGACCAGGACGACCGATCCGTGTAAAGGAAAGAATGAATTGGGCCATGTATCGTGAGATTTTGAGTGAAAACCTCCTTCCATCAGCAAGGGCATTGAAGATGAAACGTGGCTGGGTCTTTCAGCATGGCAATGATCCCAAACACACCGCCTGGACAACGGAGGAGTGGCTTCGTAAGAAGCATGTCAAGGTCCTGGAGTGGCCTAGCCAGTCTCCAGATCTCAACCCCATAGAAAATCTTTGGAGGGAGTTGAAAGTCTGTGTTTCCCAGCAACAGCCCCAAAACATCACTGCTCTAGAGGAGATCTGCATGGAGGACTGGGCCAACAGTGTGTGAAAACCTTGTGAAGACTTACAGAAAACATTTGACCTCTGTCATTGTTATATACCCTTTGTTGGCAAAGTATTGAGAAACTTTTGTTATTGACCAAATACTTGTTTCCCACCATAATTTGCAAATAAATTCATTAAAAATCCTACAATGTGATTTTCTGGATTTTTTTTCTCATTTTGTCTGTCATAGTTGAAGTGTACATATGATGAAAATTACAGGCCTCTCATCTTTCTAAGTGGGAGAACTTGCACAATTGGTGGCTGACTAAATACTTTTTTGCTCCACTGTACATATACATATAAACATACACACATATACATATAGCAAGAAAAGAGAATTAACCAAACATCTAGGAAAACTGGAATGCTATTTGGCCGTAAACAATGTGTGGCAGAATACCTGGCCATTGTGTTTCCCCAGACTTTAAAGGGTTAGAGTGACAACATGAAAACCCAAGGAAAATATCCCACCTGTTCTCCCTGTAATACCACTTGGAAAATCTGAGCAGTAGATTAAACTTTTCCTTACAGATACTGACACATTTCAGTTGAATGCATTAAGTTGTACAACTGACTAGGTGTCCCCTTTCCTTATCAGAGCGCCTTTACTGTTATCAGAGCGCCTTTACTGTTATCAGAGCGCCTTTACTGTTATCAGAGCGCCTTTACTGTTATCAGAGCGCCTTTACTGTTATCAGAGTGCCTTTACAGTCGCTTGATTACAATAGGCAGCTTAACAAAGACCTATTATACAAGCATTCAACATCACAGGTTTAAAATGTGTACTTATTAAACAGAGCAACAGTGCTTCTAACTCCCTTTAATGCGAAGGGTTAAATTCCACAACATACACTCTGGGTAGGCTACATCTCAATACGGACCTGATCTGGACACAAGGGGAGTGGAAGCAATATGGCAACCTACCTGTACTTTCACCTGTCCTCTTCTCAGATTAGTGTGGGTGAAGGAAATGAAGAGAGGAAGAAAGGTTAGACTGTTGAGAGATAACCCATAGACTGGGACCATCCTTTACCAGAGACCAAAAGAGAGACATGAGAAAGCAGTCTGAGCTTTACAGCTCCACTGTGTTCATTTCTCAGTGATCTCTCTTCGGTTAGGCCACGCATCTCTGTCTGTCAAGCCAGTCGGTGTTCGATAGATTGAGGGGCAGTAAGGACAGAGTCAAACTGTGAAGCAAAAACTCACTACTGGGAGACAGAAGAGAGAGGTAGGTGAAAGAGGTAGGGAGAGTAGAGGCTGACAAAGGGGGAGGAGAGGCAGACAAAGGGGGAGGAGCAGGCAAAGGGGGGAGGAGAGGCAGACAAAGGGGGAGGAGAGGCAGAGGAGAGGCAAAGGGGAGGAGAGGCAGACAAAGGGGGGAGGAGAGGCAGACAAAGGGGAGGCAAGGGGAGGCAGACAAAGGGGGAGGAGAGGCAGACAAAGGGGGAGGAGAGGCAGACAAAGGGGGAGGAGAGGCAGACAAAGGGGAGGAGAGGCAGACAAAGGGGAGGAGAGGCAGACAAAGGGCGAGGAGAGGCAGACAAAGGGCGAGGAGAGGCAGACAAAGGGCGAGGAGAGGCAGACAAAGGGGAGGAGAGGCAGACAAAGGGGAGGAGAGGCAGACAAAGGGCGAGGAGAGGCAGACAAAGGGCGAGGAGAGGCAGACAAAGGGCGAGGAGAGGCAGACAAAGGGCGAGGAGAGGCAGACAAAGGGCGAGGAGAGGCAGACAAAGGGGAGGAGAGGCAGACAAGGGGAGGAGAGGCAGACAAAGGGGGAGGAGAGGCTGACAAAGGGGAGGAGAGGCTGACAAAGGGGAGGAGAGGCTGACAAAGGGGAGGAGAGGCAGACAAAGGGGAGGAGAGGCTGACAAAAGGGGGAGGAGAGGCTGACAAAGGGGAGGAGAGGCTGACAAAGGGCGAGAGAGAGGCTGACAAAGGGCGAGGAGAGGCTGACAAAGGCGAGGAGAGGCTGACAAAGGGCGAGGAGAGGCTGACAAAGGGCGAGGAGAGGCTGACAAAGGGCGAGGAGAGGCTGACAAAGGGCGAGGAGAGGCTGACAAAGGGCGAGGAGAGGCTGACAAAGGGCGAGGAGAGGCTGACAAAGGGCGAGGAGAGGCTGACAAAGGGCGAGGAGAGGCTGACAAAGGGCGAGGAGAGGCTGACAAAGGGCGAGGAGAGGCTGACAAAGGGGAAGAGAAGCTGACAAAGGGGAAGGGAAGCTGACAAAGGGGAAGGGAAGCTGACAAAGGGGAAGGGAAGCTGACAAAGGGGAAGGGAAGCTGACAAAGGGAAGAGAGTCTGACAAAGGGGAAGAGAGTCTGACAAGGGGAAGAGAGTCTGACAAAGGGGAAGAGAGCTGACAAAGGAAGAGAGTCTGACAAAGGGGAAGAGAGTCTGACAAAGGGGAAGAGAGTCTGACAAAGGGGAAGAGAGTCTGACAAAGGGGAAGAGAGTCTGACAAAGGGGAAGAGAGTCTGACAAAGGGGAAGAGAGTCTGACAAAGGGGAAGAGAGTCTGACAAAGGGGAAGAGAGTCTGACAAAGGGGAAGAGAGTCTGACAAAGGGGAAGGAGAGGCTGACAAAGGGGAAGGAGAGGCTGACAAAGGGGAAGGAGAGGCAGACAAAGGGCGAGGAGAGGCAGACAAAGGGCGAGGAGAGGCAGACAAAGGGCGAGGAGAGGCAGACAAAGGGCGAGGAGAGGCTGACAAAGGGCGAGGAGAGGCTGACAAAGGGCGAGGAGAGGCTGACAAAGGGCGAGGAGAGGCTGACAAAGGGCGAGGAGAGGCTGACAAAGGGCGAGGAGAGGCTGACAAAGGGCGAGGAGAGGCTGACAAAGGGCGAGAGAGGCTGACAAAGGGCGAGGAGAGGCTGACAAAGGGCGAGGAGAGGCTGACAAAGGGCGAGGAGAGGCTGACAAAGGGCGAGGAGAGGCTGACAAAGGGCGAGGAGAGGCTGACAAAGGGCGAGGAGAGGCTGACAAAGGGCGAGGAGAGGCTGACAAAGGGGAAGGAGAGGCTGACAAAGGGGAAGGAGAGGCTGACAAAGGGGAAGGAGAGGCTGACAAAGGGGAAGGAGAGGCTGACAAAGGGGAAGAGAGGCTGACAAAGGGAAGGAAGCTGACAAAGGGGAAGGGAAGCTGACAAAGGGGAAGGGAAGCTGACAAAGGGGAAGGGAAGCTGACAAAGGGAAGAGAGTCTGACAAAGGGGAAGAGAGTCTGACAAAGGGGAAGAGAGTCTGACAAAGGGGAAGAGAGTCTGACAAAGGGGAAGAGAGTCTGACAAAGGGGAAGAGAGTCTGACAAAGGGGAAGAGAGTCTGACAAAGGGGAAGAGAGTCTGACAAAGGGGAAGAGAGTCTGACAAAGGGGAAGAGAGTCTGACAAAGGGGAAGAGAGTCTGACAAAGGGGAAGAGAGTCTGACAAAGGGGAAGAGAGGCTGACAAAGGGGAAGGAGAGGCTGACAAAGGGGAAGGAGAGGCTGACAAAGGGGAAGGAGAGGCTGACAAAGGGAAGAGAGGCTGACAAAGGGGAAGAGAGGCTGACAAAGGGGAAGAGAGGCTGACAAAGGGGAAGAGAGGCTGACAAAGGGGAAGAGAGGCTGACAAAGGGGAAGAGAGGCTGACAAAGGGGAAGAGAGGCTGACAAAGGGGAAGAGAGGCTGACAAAGGGGAATCAAGGCTGACAAAGGGAGTCAAGGCTGACAAAGGGGAAGAGAGGCTGACAAATGAGGCTGACAAAGGGAGGAGAGGCTGACAAAAGAGGAGAGCCCTGTTGACAAAGGAACAAAGGCTGACAAAGGGGTTGTACCAGGCTGACAAACCCAGGGAAGAGCCAGGCTGACAAGGGGAACAAAGGCTGACAAAGGGATGAGGCACTGGAACAAACCTAGAACAACCCTGTTGTCAAGTGTTCAAACCCAGAGAAAGCCCTGTTGTACCAGGAACAAACCCAGAGAAAGCCCTGTTGTACCAGGAACAAACAACCGTTTCCCAGATCTCAATCTCAGCAGCTTCAGGACATGTAAAAGGAGCCATGAGCACCAACATGGGAAGTTCAGAGGATGATTTCAAATTGGGTATCAAATGAAAGCTAAGAGTCTATCATTTGGGGAAATTAAAGTTAATGTTTCTAAAACGTTCCATCTTAAAAATGAGGCATAAGTAAAGGCTTTGATTTGTGGATAAACAGATGGGAAAAGGGGTCTTCGACAACATCTACCAGAAGAAAGAAGTCTTAAAGATTTCAGGAATACATTAAAAACATAATCATGTTGACATAAAGCCCCCTGCCAACTAACAGCAACATCATTTGTTTTGGATAAATTGTTTACCGTCTGAAAGTCTAAGAAATATTGCCTCTTAATCCCATTGCCAAAACACCCACATATCTGGAAGATATTTTAACATTTTCCCCCCTCACTTCACAGTGGGGCGGCAGAGTAGCCTAGTGGTTAGAGCGTCGGACTAGTTACCGGAAGGTTGTGAGTTCAAACCCCCGAGCTGACGAGGTACAAATCTTTCGTTCTGCCCCTGAACACTGTTCCTAGGCCGTCATTGAAAATAAGAATGTGTTCTTTATTGACATGCCTAGTTAAATAAAGGTACAAATAAAAAAAAACAGAAGTGATTTTAGTTTGTGATTTTACTGATATAAATTGTGTTTATTAATTAAGTGATTCAATCTTGTAAGTGAATTACTGCAACTGAATTGGCTACAATGGGAAATCATAAGTCACAAAACAGTTGGGTGACCTGCTACTGTCCTCCATGCAGTACCTACTGTCCTCCCTTCAGTACAGTGAGTAGAGCACAGTACAGTAAAGTTGGGTGACCTGCTATGGTCCTCCCTTCAGTACAGTGAGTAGAGCACAGTACAGTAAAGTTGGGTGACCTGCTACTGTCCTCCCTTCAGTACAGTGAGTAGAGCACAGTACAGTAAAGTTGGGTGACCTGCTATGGTCCTCCCTTCAGTACAGTGAGTAGAGCACAGTACAGTAAAGTTGGGTGACCTGCTACTGTCCTCCATGCAGTACAGTGAGTAGAGCACAGTACAGTAAAGTTGGGTGACCTGCTACTGTCCTCCCCTTCAGTACAGTGAGTAGAGCACAGTACAGTACAGTAAAGTTGGGTGACCTGCTATGGTCCTCCCCTTCAGTACAGTGAGTAGAGCACAGTACAGTAAAGTTGGGTGACCTGCTACTGTCCTCCCTTCAGTACAGTGAGTAGAGCACAGTACAGTAAAGTTGGGTACAGTAAAGTTGGGTGACCTGCTACTGTACAGTAAAGTTGGGTGACCCTCCCTTCAGTACAGTGAGTAGAGCACAGTACAGTAAAGTTGGGTGACCTGCTACTGTCCTCCCTTCAGTACAGTGAGTAGAGCACAGTACAGTAAAGTTGGGTGACCTGCTACTGTCCTCCCTTCAGTACAGTGAGTAGAGCACAGTACAGTAAAGTTGGGTGACCTGCTATGGTCCTCCCTTCAGTACAGTGAGTAGAGCACAGTACAGTAAAGTTGGGTGACCTGCTATGGTCCTCCCTTCAGTACAGTGAGTAGAGCACAGTACAGTAAAGTTGGGTGACCTGCTTACTGTCCTCCCTTCAGTACAGTGAGTAGAGCACAGTACAGTAAAGTTGGGTGACCTGCTACTGTCCTCCCTTCAGTACAGTGAGTAGAGCACAGTACAGTAAAGTTGGGTGACCTGCTATGGTCCTCCCTTCAGTACAGTGAGTAGAGCACAGTACAGTAAAGTTGGGTGACCTGCTACAGTCCAATACAGTAGTATACAGTCCAATACAGTAGTGTACAGTCCAATACAGTAGTGTACAGTCCAATACAGTACAGTACATTGTACCCTGTTCTCAACTGTATTGTACTGCACTCTACTCAACTGTGCCGCACTGTGATGTCCAAACTTGTGAAACATCCGTAATTATTCATTTCTGTGAAGTACAGATCAGGGACCCAAGTTGTAATTCCGTTACTGGGTGTAAATCCACTTCACTGTAGTTTGATAAGCAAAATATATTTTTCAAAAGTCAATGTGTCATATCATAGCCGACACCCCATTCTTTATGCAGACATCTTTTAATCTTAATTCGGAGCAGATATATACGTTTTTGAAATACGTGGTAGCATAAAACCCTGAGAGAGATTTTACCGTAATCAGTCACCAAAGTTCAGGATCTGCACAGACCAATTATGCATATTTTGGCAGACTCAAAACAACATTTTGAAGATAAATACAATGGTTAATTGGATCAGTCTAAAACTTTGCACATACACTGCTGCTTTCTAGTGGCCAACATCTAAAGTGTGCTTAGAGTCCAATGGTCTTTCTCTTGCCTTTCACAATGGGGGAAAAAAATACTAATAAATCCCATGTTTTTTTTCTTTGTATTATCTTTTACCAGATCTAAGGTGTTATATTCTCCCACAAACTTCAGTGTTTCCTTTCAAATGGTATCAAGAATATGCACATCCTTGCTTCAGGTCCTGAGCTACAGGAAGTTAGATTTGAGTATGACATTTTAAGCTAACATTTTTTTATTTTTTTTTAAAGGGGCCAATCCTGTTAAGGGTTTTGTACACCCGCTTCAAACAGCTGAAAATATTTGTGGAAAAGACGTCACGGTCGTTCAGATGGTACAATGGTTCAATCCACTATACTTGATTGTTTTGTCAAACTGAAATCAGACAAACTATTAAGATTTTTTTGCAAACAGGAAATGGCGGAGCGATTTCTGCATAGTGCAGCTTTAAATTCATTTAGTGCAGCTTTAAATTAATTCAATTCGTGTTTTGGTGAAAATTGTTAAAAGTAGTCCTTGTGAATAGAGTTGTATGGTTTGTTAAACAATGGTTTTTGTTTGGCATGGATTTTAAAGTGAAAAAACAAGATTCAAAGAGTAATTCTGTTGAAGTGGAATTTCCCATCATTTACACTATACCTTAAACACCCAAAATAACAGCTCAGCGAGCATGGCATCAGAGGTCCCACAAGAGGGAGTCCCCCAAAGGTTAATACAGTCCCTTATGGCGGATAAAGTGTATGGAGAGAAAGAACAGAAGGCACACTATGAAGTTGACCTTTGGAGTGAACTGGGCCCAGAGTCAGATCACACACTCTCATAGACCTCTCCCGGAACTCTTGGGCCTCGAGGGGAGGTGTGTGTGGTGGGCTGGGTTCCACCTCCATTGTAATTCTACTCACCTGAGCAACCCTATACAGGTGAGACAGACCAGTAGGGACTGGACCTCTGGTTGGTAGAGCTGGGCTCAGGTCCATCTATCCAATACTCTCTCACCTGGGCAACCCTATACAGGTGAGATCGGTCTCAATCTTCAAACAGACAGGGCTGCATTCTACAGGTGCAGATGGGACCTGTGTAGTCGGCTACAATTCCCCGTACTCCGACTACTCACCTGGCCAGGGGAGAAACCAAGTAGGTGTTGGTCTGAGAGGAAGGGCCTTTAGGACTTCTGGACACAGTGGTCTTGTCTTTCACCTCCCCGGGTAAGTTCACCATGATGTCTACATAATGTATAATAACAATTACATCATCTCTATGCACTATAGCCCTCCAGGGGGTCTTTAGAGTCACCTCACCTGTCCCTCTCAGGTGTCCCTAACTGAGCCGCTCCTCCGGGTGACAACTCCACACCTGGGTATCCAGACATGGCCACCTACCACCTCCAACACAACTGGTGAAGGCAAAGAGATGACTGAGCATGCAAGGTCTCTCTCCTCATGGCAATAATATCCTTGTCTCTCCCTTTGTATTTCCCACACACACATACAGGAGTGAGTATGTGATAGGAGTGAGGGGTGAAAGGTTAGGACAGTTCCAGAGCCATCCTCAGAGGCCTCATTCTCGTCCTTATGTTTCACTGTCTAGTGTCTCTACAACATTCACCCTTCTGCTGTTTCTTAAGAAAAATCTATATTTCAGATTAGGGTTCCTAATATAACAATGTATTTCTGAATGATAAAAAAAAAAGAATCCCTTTGATTGAAACTTAGCTTCCCACTTCAATGCAGTTCTTGTAAAATGTTCCACATGCATGTGTCTGCTAAATGCCTAGTAGAGAACCTTTAAATAGAGTCTACTGAGTACAACTCGGCTACCAGAGCCGTTGGCAGAGTTGAGGCCAGCAAAAACCCTAGCAGTGTTCGGCAGTTAAGAGCTGCTCTGTTGTTAAAAGGGGAAACTGTCAATCGATTTTCCCCCAAAGGCTGTGTAACAGTCCATCTCTAAATATACTGTAGGTCACATTAATGCTATTAACAAGCAGAGAGTAGATATTGAAGGACAGTGAAGAGAACATAATCACCCCTCCACACCAAAGTGTGGTGGCTGAAGTGAGTTAACCCTGACAGAACGTGAGTGAAGGGCTATCCAATCCATTTGAAATGGTCCACGTGTTCTTACTTCACTGTCCAACCAGGCATACAGTACATGTAAAACATGGAGCAAGAACCATGTGTGTAGCCGTACCTCAATTATACAACAAAGTATGTGGAAATTGAACAGTGTCCACGTTGAACTATCCTAGAAAGTACAACTGTACAACCAAACATCAGACTGGTGGTTTCATCATCCGAAGGCTAGGGCCTACTTAGAGAAACCGGCTGTAGAGGGAGTGACCTACGTGTTTAGAAAGCTAGCCTAGTGACCTGTCTGACGTTGAGCTGGCAAGTGAGGTTTCCAGAGGTGCAGAGCATGCCTTGGGACACTGAGGCCACCAAGTGTGTGTCCTACTATAGAGCCATTAATCCTTTATCAAGAAACTCCTCTTGACCAAACTCAAAATAACCTCTTAGGCCCCGGTACATAACTATTCTAGGCTATAGCCTAGCTTGGGGAATGATGTGTGCTAAACTCAGCTGATGAGTTAAATGTCCGATTTTTTATTAATATATCAAATCAAATCAAATGTATTTATATAGCCCTTCGTACATCAGCTGATATCTCAAAGTGCTGTACAGAAACCCAGCCTAAAACCCCAAACAGCAAACAATGCAGGTGTAAAAGCACGGTGGCTAGGAAAAACTCCCTAGAAAGGCCAAAACCTAGGAAGAAACCTAGAGAGGAACCGGGCTATGTGGGGTGGCCAGTCCTCTTCTGGCTGTGCCGGGTAGAGATTATAACAGAACATGACCAAGATGTTCAAGTGTTCATAAATGACCAGCATGGTCAAATAATAATAAGGCAGAACAGTTGAAACTGGAGCAGCAGCACAGTCATGTATGTAATAAATGACAATCACAACAATACTGAAGGAACAATGAACACTTACTTTAACTTAATATAATACATCAATAAAATACATTTAGTCTCCAATAAATTAAACGTGTTCAATTTGGTAAAAATAATGAAAAAACAAAGTGTTGGAGAAGAAAGTAAAAGTGCAATATGTGCCATGTAAAAAAGCTCACTTTTAAGTTCCTTGCTCAGAACATGAGAACATATGAATGCTGGTGGTTCCTTTTAACATAAGTCTTCAATATTCCCAGTTAAGAAGTTTTAGGTTGTAGTTATTATAGGACTATTTCACTCTATACCATTTGTATTTTATAGACCTTTGACTATTGGATGTTCTTATAGGCACTATAGTATTGCCAGCCTAATCTCAGGAGTTGATAGGCTTGAAGTCATAAACACTGCTGTGCTTCAAGCATTGTGAAGAGCTGCTGGCAACGGAGGAAAGTGCTGTTTGAATGAATGCTTACGAGCCTGCTGCTGCCTTCCACCACTCAGTCAGACTGCTCTATCAAATATCAAATCATAGACTTAATTATAATATAATAAAACACAGAAATACGAGCCTTAGGTCATTAATATGGTCAAATCTTGAAACTATCATTTCGAAAACAACACATTTATTATTTCAGTGAAATACGGAACCGTACCGTATTCTATCGAACAGGGGGCAACCCTAAGACTAAATATTGCTGTTACATTGCACAACCTTCAATGTTATGTCATAAATATATAATGTTCTGGCAAATTAATTACAGTCTTTGTTAGGAAGAAGTGGTCTTCAGTGTAAGCAGAGTCAGGGTATATGGCAGTTTGGGCCGCCAGCTCTCAACAAGCCAGGCGGCCCAAACTGCTGCATATACCCTGACTCTGCTTACACTGATCGCAAGAGGGACAACTTCAGGCAGCACATTGATTAAATGCAACGCAGGACAAGCTAGTTAAACTAGTAACATCATCAACCATGTGTAGTTAACTAGTGATTATGTTAAGATTGATTGTTTTTTATAAGATAAGTTTAATGCTAGCTCATAACTTACCTTGGCTCCTTGCTGCCTGCACTCGCGTATCAGGTGGTCAAGCTTGCCACACAGTCTCCTCGTGGAGTGCAATATAAATTGGCCATAATTGGCATCCAAAAATGAAGATTACCGATTGTTATGAAAACTTGAAACCGGGCCTAATTAAATCGGCCATTCCGATTAATCGGTCGACCTCTACTCTCAATACAGTAAGCTGAGCCAGCCAACGCCAACTAAGTCAACAAGAAGCCAGCGAAAAACTTTGACACTAGCAACTTTGTTTTAAAAGCAACTGATACAATTGTATATTTTAGTAAAAGCAGATATCGGTAAAGAAGAACGCCAAGAAAGTAATTAAAATAAAGTCCTTGAGCTCCTCCCTCTTTCCCAGTGACGACCCATCATTCAGGGTTAGGTGGGAGCAGAGACCCATCTGTTTTGAGCCCCACATTGTTAGCTAAAATAAATGTAATAAAAATATATACACTACCGTTCAAAACTTTGGGGTCAATTAGAAAATGTCCTTGTTTGAAAGAAAATCACTTTTTGTCCATTAAAATAACAAATTGATCAGAAATAGTGTAAACATTGTTAATGTTGTAAATGACTATTGTAGCTCGAAATTGATGATTTTTAATGGAATTTCTACATAGGTGTACAGAGGCCCATTATCAGCAACCATCACCCCTGTGTTCCAATGGCATGCTTGCTCATGTTAGCTAATCCAAGAATATCATTTTAAAAGGATAACTGATCCTTAGAAAACCCTTTTGCTATTATGTAAGCACAGCTGAAAACTGTTCTGATTAAAGAAGCAAAAAACTGTCCTTCTTTAGACTAGTTGAGTATCTGGAGCATCAGCATTTGTCGGTTCAATTACAGGCTCAAAATGGCCAGAAACAAAAACTTTCTTCTGAAACTTGTCAGTCTATTCATGTTCTGAGAAATGAAGGCTATTCCATGGCGAGAAATTCCCAATTGCCATACATTTGCCAACGAAGGACTGCTGCGCCACCTTCCTGTTCAAGTGAGCACAGCATAACAAGGCGAGTCCAAAAATTTCTGCATAAATTATGTAATAATATGTCATTTCGCTCCCGAGTCACGCAGCGGTCTAAGGCACTGCATCTCAATGCAATAGGCATAACTACAGTCCCTGGTTAGAATCCAGGCTGTATCACATCTGGCTGTGATTGGGAGTCCTATAGGGTGGCGCACAATTGGCCCAGCATCGTCCTGGTTTGGCCGTCATTGTAAATAATAATTTGTTCTTAACTGACTTGCCTAGTTAAATAAAGGTCAAAAAAATGTTTACAAAAATATTCCATGGAGAAATGTATACTGTAGCTAAGAAAGTAATAAGTGTATGTTTTGTAGTAAGCTGTTAGTAACCCATGTGCCTCACCCTAATAAATTGGTCTATTTTCCCCTCTCAATTTCACCTACTGTTCTGACCTGGTAGCATATAACCGGTTTTTAGAGAAATGTAATAATCAAATATTGTAAGAGCTTTCAATGTCTGCTTATATGCCCTGTTTATTTATCCTATGGTTCTGACTTGGAGTAAAGGGAGAACACTAAGAACGGCCCATGTTCTGAATTCTGTCACTGTACATTTCAAAAGTGCTAAACAAAGTTATGACTACATCCATCATAGCCCGCTCATCAATGTCTTAATCGAAATTATAGATTGCCCCTTATCCGCTTGTCGTCCCCGCATATGCCATATTTTGTACATCTCAATTGACATTAGAAACCACATAAATCAGCCATATATTTTTTTAAAGGCAGTAAATGAACCTGAATGAACTGTTTCGCTGCCAGACAAGGCTCCGATAGCCAGTTGTAGCAGTGGTAAGATGTTGGGAAAGCTTTATGTAGGCCCTAACAGTTTGTGGGCACCGTGTGTCACCGTTATACTACCTACAAATTATCTATTCATCAGTGTTGCGTTTGTTAGTGGATTTGCTGGCATGCAGTTTTTGTTTTGTTTGCCTCATCAAGATTAAAAAATCTAAAATCGCCACTGCTCTCTCCTTATCGTTTTAAAACGTCGCCTGGGGAAAACGTTTACCTTGAAGCTGCGCCGAGAGCGACTCCTGATGCTGCTGGTACTTGGCAGCCATCGCCTCTGTCCTCTTCAGCTGTTTGTGCATCTCATACGATATCATCCCCCCGTAAATAATCCCGAAAACCACGGTGATTAGAAGGAGAGACTGGAAGATCCTCCGCTGTCTCCGAGAACACACTCCGTTCCCCATGGTTGAATAGCTCCTCTCCCCGCTGCCTGCACAAACAATCTCCCGGTCACTTCTGTGGAAAGTTCAGCTAAACGTTTTACTACTACCTCTCAAGCCCCTTATCACTTCAGTCGTCCCCAAGCATTATTAGACAGAGGGCGAAGAAACACTTTAGAGTTGGGGGGAGTTTAGTGAAGATGTTGGACTCATTTTAGCCCACAACACGGTGTAGCCACATCCACGAAGGAATCCCAGTTTGTTGTTACTTCTCCTTGGATTTCTGCTTGACTGCACTACACACAGCAAACTGTTGTTAATGTGGGTAATGTAGAAACAATGCCCACTACTCTATTCCGAAACAAACCCAGATAGGATGTAACAGTGCAATGCGTTCAGACTTTGCCAAGCCCTGTAGCAGAAGTCAAAATCCAGATATTTCCGAGGCCTTACAGCACCTTTAACTTTAGTTACGTGTCACCTAAGCAGCGAAGACACCACCCAACAGCAACTACTTAGGAAGTCATTCCCCAATGAAACCCAACTACCCGCCCTCCACGGAATTTACTTTTCTCATTGGTCACGTAGGGTTCGGTCAAACCATTTTGGGATCGTGTGGGCGGGGTGTTGGAGGATTTGAGCACAGAGTTTCTAAACCCAGAGGCGCAACATCACGAGACTTCCGGGAACTCATGCAAAACAGACCAGGCCGGGGTTTGGGGATTGATAAATCAATAAGATAAGTGAAAAAATCTTACTTAACTATTTATTTTCTCGAAATCTAAAGCCACAACTTAGATTCGAGCAAACCCCTTACGTATTTGAACATGTTAGTACTCCAACCTCGTGAAAGTGACAAACTGATACGTTTTAATAGGAGTTTATTTAGGAGTTGCCTTTGAGTTGACGGGCTGCACATGCGCAGTTCGGCGCGAGACGACCGTTAGACCCGCCACGGCACAATCATTTTACATTTTATTTTTTATTCCACCTTTATTTGAGTAAGCTAGTTGAGAACAAGTTCTCATTTACAACTGCGACCTGGCCAAGATAAAGCAAAGCAGTGCGACAGAAACAACAACACAGAGTTATACATGGAATAAACAAGCGTACAGTCAATAACAATAGAAAATAAAAGAAAGTCTATTATATACAGTGTGTGCAAATGGCGTGAGGAGGTAAGGCAATAAGTAGGCCATTGCCTCCATTCACACAAAAATCAGGAACATGACAAAAATATTTCTGCCTAGAGGCACTTTGATGCTCGAACAGCCCACAATTAGTTTTCCTTTGAAAACGAGTAATGCATAGAAAAATCAGACAACTCCCATAGTAGAATAGTTGATATATTTATCTTATCGGTTTGTTGTGTGTTCTATGCGATATAAATCATTTGAGGCATATTAAAGTTAGGAGTGCCATCGGGATTGAAACATGCATTCTGACAAGCAGTCAATGCACAACAATTCTTGCAATCCCGAAAACAGCCGTTTTAATGGCATTTATTGAAAAGAAGGGGCTCCCAGCTTTCCATTCCTAATTTATTTATTTCATAACTCCTAAATTTGCACATACTGGGACAACAGGGTAGCCTAGTGGTTAGAGCGTTGGACTAGTAACCGGAAGGTTGTAAATTCAAATCCCAGAGCTGACAAGGTACAAATTTGTCGTTCTGCCCCTGAACAGGCAGTTAACCCATCAATTTGGGGTAAAATGCCACCCTACCTCAAAATTATTTTTGGGTAGTGACTTAAAAAATTGTGATGAGACAGATGAGTAGTTTTTAGTTCAGAAAGAGTAGTGGCAACAAGGGGAAGTATTGGGAGGGGGAATAGCGACAACGTCATTTCTGTGAAATGTACAGATGGATTACTCCACGTACAGATGGATTACCCCACGTACAGATGGATTACTCCACGTACAGATGGATTACCCCACGTACAGATGGATTACCCCACGTACAGATGGATTACCTCATGTACAGATGGATTACCTCATGTACAGATGGATTACCTCACGTACAGATGGATTACCTCACGTACAGATGGATTACCTCATGTACAGATGGATTACCTCACGTACAGATGGATTACCCCACGTACAGATGGATTACCCCACGTACAGATGGATTACCTCACGTACAGATGGATTACCCCACGTACAGATGGATTACCCCACGTACAGATGGATTACCTCACGTACAGATGGATTACCCCACGTACAGATGGATTACCCCACGTACAGATGGATTACCCCACGTACAGATGGATTACCTCACGTACAGATGGATTACCCCACGTACAGATGGATTACCCCACGGGCTGCGTGGCTAACAAGTTGGCCTACATTATAAATGGCCCAATGTAAAAATCATTTTAACAAATCATTTTACCAATATGTTATTGGGCTCATTTCTGGAGGTGGAATTTATATTTTAGCATAATTTTTATTTTCATTCATTTTGGAGTAGAATGTCAGTCAGCAAAGTCACCAGAACTGAGCTTCTCAGTCCTTCACCCCCCCCCCCCCAAATCTTTTTTCCCCCACTGCTACACATTCTTCCAGAGGAAACACTGCTCCCAATGAAATCAGTTCGCTCCCTTGGGTCTAAAGGTGTGGTTGCCCTCATCTTCTCGACCCAAACAACGCCCATCTCAACCCATCAAACACCTCATAGCATTGGGACATACTGTATGATGTTGAATATTTCAATTACAAAATGCACATGATATGTTGCAGAGACTGTGCATCCCATTTAAGGGTTAACCACCAACATATCAAAGGCTATTATAGAAGGTAGATGGTATAGGATGACTTAACCATATATTTATAGTTTGTAGATATAGTAATTAAAATATATCTGTAATACATATTTGCTGAAACTGTGTACCTGCCAAATATTACACAAAATACTAAATTGTGTGTTGTCTTGCCTCAAAAGAAAATAAACTACACACACATTTGATAGATTGCACTTTGAGATGTTTGTTTGTTACATAAACATCATATTGGAAAGCTTAACTGGTGTACAATGAGCTACAAAGCTGCTGAGATACTGGGACATATCTTTAATTAAATAAATTTTGCAAGTAACAAAGCACAAAGAAAAGAAAATAGCATGTTATCTTAAAAGAGCAATACAGTGTCATTATTCAAGTAAAAAAACATTGACATTTTCCTTGTTCTTGAGACTGTAAATAAATAAATATCTCACTATTCCATTTTCTGATTTGGAAGATATCTATAGGAAACACTTTGAAGAAAAGCCTTTGAGCTGACCAGAATTAAAACTGAATTTATCAAGAGAAAGGGGAAAAAAAGTTACGTCTGATACAACCAATAATTACCCTTTAAAATAATATTAAAATAAGAAACTAAATCTTCAACTATCTACGGGGTTTATCACGGAGAAAATAAGTGTCATCATAATTTCTCTTCGTTCATGGATTTCCTGCTGTTTTATGGCCATATTGCAAAAGACAATTTTTCCAAAGCCTAAATGTTGAGCTTTTCCAATACTTCACGTAAAAGTAGTACTCATTTATTGCTTCATATTGTGGTTGGCTGAAAGTTTACATGGAAAGTCCACCAATCACAACTGTGCTTTTTAAAGCCCAGCTGTAACTCTAGACTATCTCTAGCAATAAATACTGTACTTTGTCACATCATGTTTAATCACATTTCACTCCTAAAACACAAGCACTCCTTTATATTTCCTTCCAACGCTTAACTAGTCTGGACTACAGGAAAAGGAGGGCCGAGCACGTCGCCATTCACATCGACGGGGCTGTAGTGGAGCGGGTTGAGAGCTTCAAGCTCTTTGGTGTCCACATCAACAACAAACTATCATGGTCCAAACACACCAAGACAGTAGTGAAGAGGGCACGACAACTCTTATTCCCCCTCTGGAGACTGAAAATATTTGGCATGGGTACTCAGATCCTCAAAACGTTATACAGCTGCACCATTGAGAGCATCCTGACTGGTTACACCACCGCCTGGTATGGCAACTGCTTGGCATCCGACCGCTAGGCGCTACAGAGGGTAGTGCATACGGCCTAGTCCATCACTTGGGCCAAGACTCCTGCCATCCAGAACCACCATACCAGGCGGTGTCAGAGGAAGGCCCTAAAAATTGTCAAAGACTCCAGTCACCCAAGTCATAGACTGTTCTCTCTGTTACTGCACGGCAACCGGTACCGGAGCACTTCACGGTAAGGTCGACACCTGTTGTATTCGGATCATGCAACAATTGTTTTTTGATTTGCTTTGATTTACATTTTCACCAGGCATGACTCCTATGTCACTGAGGGAGTTCTATTACACTGGCCTGGGTTGAACCGGGCAATGGCCTGTCACGTCATCAGGCGAAAGCGGGGAGGGAGGAGTGCATTTCTCAAATCAAACAGTAATCTGCGCCGCTCAATCACGTTGTCAACAAGGTAAATAAAATGTTAGAATTTTCAAACTAGTTTTTATTGGGAAGGCAGATAAAGGGTTTTTTATCAATAGTAATCACTTTAGCATTTGAAAACGCATAACCCTGCTTAATTACGTCACTTTTGTTTTGTGCCGACTTCAGCGCCGGCCAGAACGGGGTACCTGGCTCACACCCGGTTCAAACAAGATGGGGTACCCCCCCCCCTCCAACCAATCACATCCATGACAGACTAATAAAGTGCTGTGACCATCGGTAATCAGTAGCTCTATTCTCTCATCATGACTCCATGTTACCAAGTTATGGCACATCAACTTATAAAACAGTTCCTGGACACAACTCCACAATAAGGGGTGAGAAGGGGTGAGAACACAATGCTCAAGGCTGTGACTGAATGCTGCCAAAAACCCTCCCTCCTTCCTTCCATTATTTGTGGCCACTGAAAGGTAACATAACTGGGCCATAACGTAAGGAAAGGAGGATGTTTATCTAAAGGTTTGATTTCAGCCAAAGAACTGTCTGTTTTAAAAGCACCAGTGTGAAGACGTCAAACAGCCCTCCGACCTCCACTGCAACATACTACTCAAACTCATACTACTCAACGATGCACCAAAAAAAGAGCCCATTAGTTTCCTCAAAAGCAAACAAAGAAAAGCTCCATAATCATATACAGTGCCTTGCGAAAGTATTCGGCCCCCTTGAACTTTGCAACCTTTTGCCACATTTCAGGCTTCAAACATAAAGATATAAAACTATTTTTTGTGAAGAATCAACAAGTGGGACACAATCATGAAGTGGAACGACATTTATTGAATATTTCAAACTTTATTAACGAATCAAAAACTGAAAAATTGGGCGTGCAAAATGCTCTCCATCCAACCTCACTGAGCTCGAGCTGTTTTGCAAGGAGGAATGGTAAAAATGTCAGTCTCTCGATGTGCAAAACTGATAGAGACATACCCCAAGCGACTTACAGCTGTAATCGCAACAAAAGGTGGCGCTACAAAGTATTAACTTAAGGGGGCTGAATAATTTTGCACGCCCAATTTTTCAGTTTTTGATTTGTTAAAAAAGTTTGAAATATCCAATAAATGTTGTTCCACTTCATGATTGTGTCCCACTTGTTGATTCTTCACAAAAAAATACAGTTTTATATCTTTATGTTTGAAGCCTGAAATGTGGCAAAAGGTCGCAAAGTTCAAGGGGGCCGAATACTTTCGCAAGGCACTGTAAATAAAATACACTACACACATCATCAGTTCAACAGTGTTATGTAGATGCAAGGCACAGGATATCAGGCTTAACCCACTGCATATTCACAATCTAAACACTGTGTAACACTCCAAGCAATTTACCAACTACAACTTATATAGGGATTCAATTACAACGGAATCTGCTCCTACAACAAACCAAGGTAAACTATAACAAATTCACCACCAGTGAAAAATAGATTACTGTTGGTGCAGCCCACTACTTTGTGGCACGTCAATAGTCAATGTGATCCACTACCATTGGTGCAATGTATGATCTTTTAAACCTACATACAGGAACAATCCCTGTTATGATTCCTTCTTGTACTGTTTACCTAGACGACAATGCTGTGTGAACAGTTCAGAGTGTATTGCCGATCTTATCCTGGAAAACACAGGACCTCTAACCATTGACAAACATAGACTAGAGGCATGTGACACTGAGACACACCCTATAGGCCTTTAGTGTAATAAAAAAACACAGGGAATAGATCATTTGAGCCCCCTTACAAAGAAATAGAGAATGGTTCTACTGAGATTACATTTCTCAAACATAAGACACCCCCTTTAATTCAGCTGGATTTAAATGGAGGGAACATTGGTGTACTATCACATTTGTTGGATTATTCCAGGTCTCCACTCAGCATTATGGAGACGATTTCTGGAAATCTCTTACTGTTCTCACTCTAGAATTTCAATCATATATTCTCACTCTAGAACTTCAATCATGTATTCTCACTCTAGAACTTCAATCATGTATTCTCACTCTAGAACTTCAATCATGTATTCTCACTCTAGAACTTCAATCAAGTGTTCTCACTCTAGAACTTCAATCAAGTGTTCTCACTCTAGAACTTCAATCAAGTGTTCTCACTCTAGAACTTTAATCATGTGTTCTCACTTTAGAACTTTAATCATGTGTTCTCACTCTAGAACTTTAATCATGTGTTCTCACTCTAGAACTTTAATCATGTGTTCTCACTCTAGAACTTCAATCATGTGTTCTCACTCTAGAACTTTAATCATGTGTTCTCACTCTAGAACTTTAATCATGTGTTCTCACTCTAGAACTTCAATCATGTGTTCTCACTCTAGAACTTTAATCATGTGTTCTCACTCTAGAACTTTAATCATGTGTTCTCACTCTAGAACTTTAATCATGTGTTCTCACTCTAGAACTTTAATCATGTATTCTAACGATACACCTTCATTCATGTGTTTTCTAGAATGTGGACAGTTCCTCCTCTTCACAGAGCAGAGGTTCTACTTCAGGAACGTTCATCTTCTTGCTGGTTTTAGCGGAGTGGTTCTTCCTATAGATGATGAACTGGGCAGTGACCTGGGAGAGTTAAGGCTCATTCACAAACACACCACAACAAGTCAACAATATTACAGAGACAAAAATAACACTTTCACTTCATTATCCTTATCCCTTTTTTAGTGAAATGATGATCTGGGAGAAAAAGAAAAGATACAAAGAAGTCTAGGAGGAGGACTCCCAGGCTGCCGATGAGCCGGCCAGAGCTGGTAGAACCACAATGACACTGAGCCCGTAGGTCCCGTTGCCCATCATGGCCAGGGCAAACAGCATGTACGACGTGCCCTCTGTAGACTGTCGCTTAAACTGGAAACAACAGGGAGATGTTACCTTTTAGTCTTCAAAACATGTTATGTAGTTAATCATTTAACCCCATTCTATTACTTCTTCATTTTAAATACTTTTTTGTTAAATTCCAAAATAATATTAGTTCCGAACATATTTTCACAATGTTTGACAATGTGTTAGTATGCATTATTTGTTGTTGGTAAGTCATGCATGCTCACAAAGACACTCAATATATAAAAATGTGTGTGTGTGTGTGTACAGTGCTCTCCCCATTCCTAGGAATTATTATCACATTGGGAGTGACAGTGAGTTCTCTGCAGGAGCCACCAGTCCACATGCTGTGACATCACTCAGTACAAAACACCAGTCTCTCACGCCTGGTTCTCATTTTTTAAAAATCAAACAACAGCATTCCTTTTTCTCTTCTGGCCCCAACTACATTCAGCCTTCCTTTATCACCCCTTCCTTCCCCTCCTGTCACCCTCTTCCCTCATGTCCCCTAACCCTGCCATCTTACCTCCATAATCACACCCATAGACTGTCACATTTTTGTAGAGCTGTGGAAAACGAGAGGAGAGGTAGATTATGGAGGCCACGTATCCACAGGCATAACCAGAAATCTCCACACTGTTAGAGGCACTCTGAAGAGAGAGTCAGAGAGAGAGAGAGAGAGAGAGAGAGAGAGAGAGAGAGAGAGAGAGAGAGAGAGAGAGAGAGAGAGAGAGAGAGAGAGAGAGAGAGAGAGAGAGAGGGACCGAGAGAGAGAGAGAGAGAGAGAGAGAGAGAGAGAGAGAGAGAGAGAGAGAGAGAGAGAGAGAGAGAGAGAGAGAGGGAGAGAGAGAGAGAGAGAGAGAGAGAGAGAGAGAGAGACAGAGATATATAGGATGAGATACAACTCACATGGGGTGATATCACCTTCACACACACACACACACACACACACACACACACACACACACACACACACACACACACACACACACACACACACACACACACACACACACACACACACACACACACACACACACACACACACACACCTCAGTGTTGGCAGAGGTGTTGTTGTCAGTGATGAACTTGGGGAGAATCAGGAGGGCCACAGTGGAAGCCCCACACCAAAGGAAACACAACCACTTCAACATGGGGCGCTCTGGGAAAGAGAGACACACGTGGGTCACACACACAGACGCACCCACAGTGTTGCTGTACCTCCTGGTTTTTAAAAATATTTTTTATTTATTTCACCTTTATTTAACCAGGTAGGCAAGTTGAGAACAAGTTCTCATTTACAATTGCGACCTGGCCAAGATAAAGCAAAGCAGTTCGACACATACAAGGACACAGAGTTACACATGGAGTAAAACAAACATACAGTCAATAATACAGTAGAAACAAGTCTATATACAATGTGAGCAAATGAGGTGAGATAAGGGAGGTAAAGGCAAAAAAAGGCCATGGTGGCAAAGTAAATACAATATAGCAAGTAAAACACTGGAATGGTAGATTTGCAGTGGAAGAATGTGCAAAGTAGAAATACAAATAATGGGGTGCAAAGGAGCAAAATAAATAAAATAAATACAGTAGGGAAAGAGGTAGTTGTTTGGGCTAAATTATAGGTGGGCTATGTACAGGTGCAGTAATCTATGAGCTGCTCTGACAGCTGGTGCTTAAAGCTAGTGAGGGAGATAAGTGTTTCCAGTTTCAGAGATTTTTGTAGTTCATTGGCAGCAGAGAACTGGAGGGAGAGGAGGCCAAAGAAAGAATTGGTTTGGGGGGTGACCAGAGAGATATACCTGCTGGAGAGCGTGCTACAGGTGGGTGATGCTATGGTGACCAGCGAGCTGAGATTAGGGGGGACTTTACCTAGCAGGGTCTTGTAGATGACATGGAGCTAGTGGGTTTGGCGACGAGTATGAAGCCAACGAGAGCGTACAGGTCGCAATGGTGGGTAGTACTGTGTAATTAACTAGAAAGTCGAGGCACCACGAAATAATGTTTATAGAGCCGTTATCTTCCGAATAAACTCTTAAAGACCTGGTAATCTTTTACGTCAATACTTAATCATCCCCTTGTTTAGTCTCATTGGAAAGTTGTAAATTCTTGGATATCTTCACGAACCCTGGCTAACAAGTTGAATCAGCCATACAAAAGTGAGTTTAATTATTTATTTACTAAATACCTAACAAATCACACAGAATCACATATACCGAATGGATCATACATTGATTACAAATTATGTCATAAATGAAACGTCCCTGGTGGACTGAACAGATACGACGGTTGGTTACACAAAGGGGGGGTTGGGTTTGAGTGAAAGAGCGGGAAGACTTGAGTAACAAAGGGAGAAGCTGTGCTATCGTAAATACAGTATCTTATGCATTCTAAATAACCACCCATTTGGAAAAGGAAAATGCAATAAATATTTACTCTGAGCTGCGCTTCAATAGGTTGGTGGTAGATAGAAGGCCGTGTTGCCCAACAGAGATCTTCCTTGTCCTTTGAAAGGTGTCTCTGGTTGTAAACAGAATACTTTGTAGTATTGTATTGTTTGTTAGTGCAGGTCCTTTGTCATTTCCTAGCCCATGTTTAAGGTGGCCGCTGCTAACTCAACGGCTAGGAGGTATCCCTTCTGGAGTGAGTAATAGTTCAAAGTTCATACCATTCACAGCCAAAGCTCACACTGAGGTTGGCTTAGTTCTGTAGTTGACATGTTAGTCCTTTTAACGTGGGACCGTCGTCCTCACGTCCTCGGAACAGCTTATAATCTGAACACTTTCAACATAGGACAGTCACCCTAATGTCATCGAAACAGAAAGTTATATTTTCGTAAAGGGCTTATATAGTGGAGGGAGAGAAGGGTGTGTTTCATAGTTTAACATGTTTAAAGGCTATTCAAGAGTCATTCTGTAGAGTAAAGAGAGAAGAAATAGAGAAAGGTATTCATGGGGGAGTCATAAACCTTACCCACAGGCCAACGTCATGACACTATACTGGAACTGTGTTGTATAGCTACCAACGTTAGCCTGCAATCTATACTGGAACTGTGTTGTATAGCTACCAACGTTAGCCTGCAATCTATACTGGAACTGTGTTGTATAGCTACCAACGTTAGCCTGCAATCTATACTGGAACTGTGTTATATAGCTACCAACGTTAGCCTGCAATCTATACTGGAACTGTGTTGTATAGCTACCAACGTTAGCCTGCAATCTATACTGGAACTGTGTTGTATAGCTACCAACGTTAGCCTGCAATCTATACTGGAACTGTGTTGTATAGCTACCAACGTTAGCCTGCAATCTATACTGGAACTGTGTTGTATAGCTACCAACGTTAGCCTGCAATCTATACTGGAACTGTGTTGTATAGCTACCAACGTTAGCCTGCAATCTATACTGGAACTGTGTTGTATAGCTACCAACGTTAGCCGATGCTGCTCCCAACAGTACATGCAGAGACACTGCTTGCGTGCTCACCGCTGTGAGAGGATTTAAAGGGGGAGAGTGCTCTTGTTCACTTCAACAAATCCTTATAAGGACAGAGACATAGAAGCCCAACTCGCCTAGCTGTCTGACAGTCTCAAATGGAAGTCGCTATTGAACGTTTTCAACCCTGCTGGAGCTGTGTTTATTTAGCTCTATTCAAGGACAATGTGGACTGCCCGGACTTTTAACTGTTTGTTTGCAGAGGACTACAGGGGCAAAGTGGCTATTCTTAGCAAACAAGTAGTGAATTTACACAAGCTACTGGGGAGTCCTACACCAGCCATTGGGGAGTCCTACACCAGCCATTGGGGAGTCCTACACCAGCCACTGGGGAGTCCTACACCAGCCACTGGGGAGTCCTACACCAGCCACTGGGGAGTCCTACACCAGCCACTGGGGAGTCCTACACCAGCCACTGGGGAGTCCTACACCAGCCACTGGGGAGTCCTACACCAGCCACTGGGGAGTCCTACACACGCCACTGGGGAATCCTACACATGCTACTGGGGAATCATACACACGCCACTGGGGAATCATACACACGCCACTGGGGAATCATACACACGCCACTGGGGAATCCTACACCAGCTACTGGGGAATACTAAACCAGCTACTGGGGAATCCTACACCAGCTACTGGGGAATCCTACACCAGCTACTGGGGAATCCACACCTGCCTCCTTTTTCTTTCTCCTCTACTCCAGTAGCCGGGCGTCACTCTGGCCTGGTGGAAGTGTCTCCGCCCAGACGGCTCTCCACAGCCAATTGGCCGGTGCTCAGCAGGGATCCCTCACTGAAGGTGTCTGCCTCTTCCCTGGAAAATGGAGTCAGTAAGCTGCCTCTGGATGACTTGGTGGATGTTCCTGTTCTTGATCTTATCAACCAGCCATGGCGATATGTCACTCGCTGTGGAAGTCAAAAGCAGCGGCATCTGGCAATGGGGGCCTCCTTGGTGACGGGAAGCCCGGACTGGACACAGACTTCAAACAGTTTCTTCGCCCTGGATCCAGAGGTTCCGGCACCTTCATCCCTGGGGGCTTCTGCTTCATGATCGGATCCACAGGTACCTGCGCCTTCGCCCTCTGTTCGGTCTCCTTCTCCTGTGGTTTCTAACTCTGTTTCAGATCTTCAGAGCTCCCCCTCATCAACCCGTGAGGGTGTCTGAGACACCAGCCCTCCATCAGCCATGATTGATTCTACAGCTGGGTAGGTCCATCATGGCCTCACCGCCCATCGATCCTCGGGGGGTATGCGAGGCCGCTCGAGGCGTAATGCACCAGCTGTCATCATCAGCAGCTCTATGGTAAGAAACATCTCGGTTCTCAGGGCAAAAACCTTGTGTTACCCTAGAGCACGAGTACAGGACATTACAACGCTGCTTCCCACCATTCTATGACAAATGCCGGGGCCTGACGCTGTGGTAGTCCATGTGGGGTCAAATGACATTAGCAGGGCTAACCAGGAATGCTGAAAATGTATTTTAAAATAACTGATTCTAGCTTGTTAAAGTTTCCAAAAAGCGGCCAATTATTTTAGGCCCGGTACCATCGTTGGGTCACGGCTGTGAGAGATTCAGCAGGCTACTGGCATTACACATCTGACTAAAAGACTACTGTGCCATCGTTGGGTCACGGCTGTGAGAGATTCAGCAGGCTACTGGCATTACACATCTGGCTAAAAGACTACTGTGCCATCGTTGGGTCTAAAAGACTACTGTGCCATCGTTGGGTCACGGCTGTGAGAGATTCAGCAGGCTACTGGCATTACACATCTGGCTAAAAGACTACTGTGCCATCGTTGGGTCACGGCTGTGAGAGATTCAGCAGGCTACTGGCATTACACATCTGGCTAAAAGACTACTGTGCCATCGTTGGGTCACGGCTGTGAGAGATTCAGCAGGCTACTGGCATTACACATCTGACTAAAAGACTACTGTGCCATCGTTGGGTCACGGCTGTGAGAGATTCAGCAGGCTACTGGCATTACATTTACATTTACATTTAAGTCATTTAGCAGACGCTCTTATCCAGCAGTGCATTCACCTTATGACATCCAGTGGGACAGTCACTTAACAATAGTGCATCTAAAACTTAGGGGGTGGGGTGAGAGGGATTACTTAACCTATCCTAGGTATTCCTTAAAGAGGTGGGGTTTCAGGTGTCTCCGGAAGGTGGTGATTGACTCCGCTGTCCTGGCGTCGTGAGGGAGTTTGTTCCACCATTGGGGGGCCAGGGCAGCGAACAGTTTTGACTGGGCTGAGCGGGAGCTGTACTTCCTCAGTGGTAGGGAGGCGAGCAGGCCAGAGGTGGATGAACGCAGTGCCCTTGTTTGGGTGTAGGGCCTGATCAGAGCCTGGAGGTACTGAGGTGCCGTTCCCCTCACAGCTCCGTAGGCAAGCACCATGGTCTTGTAGCGGATGCATTACACATCTGGCTAAAAGACTACTGTGCCATCGTTGGGTCACGGCTGTGAGAGATTCAGCAGGCTACTGGCATTACACATCTGACTAAAAGACTACTGTAGTTCTGTTGTCATAACTTATATAGATAAGATGCTCTACAAGACTGACAGTCCATCCAAATAATCTTGTCTCCTGGACTCTGTCCACGCATTTCAAGGCTGCATTGAGAAAATGACTTGTCAGATAATCACTACCATTGTGTCACTGAGTTGTTGTAGTGCTGTAGAACAAAATGTACAATGTCCCAGGAGCGTTAGTGGAAATCATAGTGTATGTAACCTAATTTATGTCCCTCTAAGTCCCCTGAATGCCTCTGGCGATCCTATAGCTATTGTATGATATAGACCACCAAGTGCTAACAGTCAGTATTCATTATAAGTCAACCTACCAGCTTGTTTACGAACAGCACAGGAATGAAATCCACATGTATTGATTACGTCTTTACTAATGCTGCAGAAATCTGCTGTAAAGCAGTTTCCAAATCCATCTGATGTAGTGATCACAATATGGTATCCATAGCTAGGAAAACCAAAGTTCCAAAGGCTGGACCAAATATTGTGTATAAGAGGTCCTACCATAGGTTTTGTAGTAATTCCTATGTTGATGATGTAAATAATATTTGCTGGTCTGTGGTGTGTAATGAGGAGCAACCAGACGCCGCACTTGAAATATTTAAGAAATTGCGTACACCAGTTACTAGTAAGCATGCACTATAAAAACTGTTACATCCCAAAGGATTGCTGAGGATTTGAAAAAATGTATGGTTGAGGGGGATGAGGCAAAATGAATGACAAATAAGTCTGACTGCATAACTGATTGACAAAACTACTGCAAATTGAGAAATCAAGTGACTAAACAGAACAAAATCAAAATGTAAAAAAGCTATACTATGAAACAAAGATAAATTATATAAAGAAGTATAGTAAAACGCTTTGGAGCACCTTAAATAAAAATGTTGTACAAAAGGCAAAAAGTTCCATCATTCATTGAATCAGATGGCTCATTCACTGTAAAACCCACAAATATTGCCAACTACTTTAATTGTTTTTTTAATTGGCAAGATTAGCAAATTAAGGCATGATATGCCAGCAACAAACGCTGAATCTACACATCCAAGTATATCTGACCAAGTTATGAAATACAAGCATTGTGATTTAGAATGCTGTAAAGTGAGTGTGGAAAATATTTTTTTTAATGTTGTATATCAACAATGACAAGACACCCGCGTCGGACAACTTGGATGGAAAATTACTGAGGATGATAGACAATATTGCCAATCCTATTTGGCATCTCTTCCACCTAAGCTTACATAAAAGTGTGCCCCCTCAGGCCTGGAGGGAAGCAAAAGTCATTCCGCTACCCAAGACTAGCCGACCAATCAGCCTGTTACCAACCCTTGGTAAACTTTTGGAAACAATTGTGTTTGACTGGATACAATGCTATTTTACAGTAAATAAATTAACAACAGACTTTCAGCACGCTTATAGTGAAGGGCATTCAACATGCATGGCACTTATACAAATGACGGATGATTGGCTGAGAGAAATTGATAATACAAATATTTTGGGAGCCGTTTTGTTTGACTTCAGTGCAGCTTTTGACATTATCAATCAGTATGCTGTATGCTGTATGCAGTAACCAGTATGCTGCTGGAAAAACTTAGGATGTAATGGCTTTACGACCCCTACTATATTGTGAATTGAGAGTTACCTGCCTAACAGAACACAGAGGGGTTTTCTTTCATCTTTAATGGTAGCCTTTCCAACATAATCCAGGTAGAATCAGGAATTCTCCAGGGCAGCTGTCTAGGCCCCTTACTTTTTTCAATCTTTACTAATGACATGTCTCTGCGTAAAGCCTGTGTGTCTATGTATGCGAATGACTCGACACTATACACGTCAGATACTACAAGCGAGTGAAATTCATGCACCACTTAACAAAGAGCTGCAGTCAGTTTCAGAATGGGTGGCAATAAATAAGCTGGTCCTAAATATTTCAAAAACTAAAATAATTGTATTTGGGACAAATCACTCACTAAACCCTAAGCCTCAGCTGAATCTTGTAATGAATAATGTGGAAATGGATTGTAAATTGTCATTGTTAAAACATATTGATGCAACATTAACTAAGATGGGGAGAGGTCTGTCCATAATAAAGCGTAGCTCTACCTTCTTAACAACAATATCAGCAAGTCAGGTAATAATAATCCTACAGGCCACAGTTTTGTTACAATAAAGACGGACTTGGTCAAATTACAACTGGCCCAGAACAAGGCAGCACAGCTGGCCCTTAAATGTACACAGAGCTAACATTAATAATATGCATGTCCATCTCTCATGGCTTAATGTAGAGGAGAGATTGACTTCATCACTACTTATTGACATGTTCAATAGAGCGAGCTGTCTGTTTAAACTACTAGCACACTCGGACACCCATGCATACCCCACAAGACATGCTGGATTACTGCAACTCGCTGTTGGCTGGGCTCCCTGCCTGTGCCATTAAACCCCTTCAACTCATCCAGAACGCCGCAGCCCGTCTGGTGTTCAACCTTCCCAAGTTCTCTCACGTCACCCCGCTCCTCCGTTCTCTCCACTGGCTTCCAGTTGAAGCTCGCATCCGCTACAAGACCATGGTGCTTGCCTACGGAGCTGTGAGGGGAACGGCACCTCAGTACCTCCAGGCTCTGATCAGGCCCTACACCCAAACAAGGGCACTGCGTTCATCCACCTCTGGCCTGCTCGCCTCCCTACCACTGAGGAAGTACAGCTCCCGCTCAGCCCAGTCAAAACTGTTCGCTGCCCTGGCCCCCCAATGGTGGAACAAAGTCCCTCACGACGCCAGGACAGCGGAGTCAATCACCACCTTCCGGAGACACCTGAAACCCCACCTCTTTAAGGAATACCTAGGATAGGATAAGTAATCCCTCTCACCCCCCCCCTCCCCCTTAAGTTTTAGATGCACTATTGTAAAGTGACTGTTCCACTGGATGTCATAGGGTGAATGCACCAATTTGTAAGTCGCTCTGGATAAGAGCGTCTGCTAAATGACTTAAATGTAAATGTAAATGTAGGTCTCATCACAGTCCCCAAGTCCAGAACAGACTATGGGAGGCACACAGTACTATATAGAGCCATGACTACATGGAACTCTATTCCATATCAAGTAACTCACGCAGCACGCACTCCTCTTCCCTGTAACTATTCCAGGTCATTGCTGTAAATGAGAATGTGTCCTCAGTCAACTTACCTGGTAAAACAAAAGGTTTAATAAAAACAAAATTTAAAAGCAGTAACATATATTTTTTAAATGATACAAATACACCTTATGGAAAAGCGAGGACTGTGAAGAGTCACACACACAGGTACAAACACACATAACATACACACTACTATACACACACAGGTACAAACACACATAACATAAACACTACTATACACACACAGGTACAAACACGTAACATAAACACTACTATACACACACAGGTACAAACACACATAACATACACACACAGGTACAAACACACACAGGTACAAACACACATAACATACACACACAGGTACAAACACACACAGGTACAAACACACATAACATACACACACAGGTACAAACACACATAACATACACACTACTATACACACACAGGTACAAATACACATAACATACACACTACTATACACACACAGGTACAAACACACATAACATACACACACAGGTACAAACACACACAGGTACAAACACACATAACATACACACACAGGTACAAACACACACAGGTACAAACACACATAACATACACACACAGGTACAAACACACACAGGTACAAACACACATAACATACACACACAGGTACAAACACACATAACATACACACTACTATACACACACAGGTACAAACACACATAACATACACACTACTATACACACACAGATACAAACACACATAACATACACACTACTATACACACACAGGTACAAACACACATAACATACACACTACTATACACACACAGGTACAAACACACATAACATACACACTACTATACACACACAGGTAAACACACATAACATACACACTACTATACACACACAGGTACAAACACACATAACATACACACTACTATACACACACAGGTACAAACACACATAACATAAACACTACTATAGACACACAGGTACAAACACACATAACATAAACACTACTATACACACACAGGTACAAACACACATAACATACACACTATACACACACAGGTACAAACACACATAACATACACACTACTATACACACACAGGTACAAACACACATAACATAAACACTACTATAGACACACAGGTACAAACACACATAATATACACACTACTATACACACACAGGTACAAACACACATAACATACACACTACTATACACACACAGGTACAAACACACATAACATACACACTACTATACACACACAGGTAAACACACATAACATACACACTACTATACACACACAGGTACAAACACACATAACATACACACTACTATACACACACAGGTACAAACACACATAACATAAACACTACTATAGACACACAGGTACAAACACACATAACATAAACACTACTATACACACACAGGTACAAACACACATAACATACACACTACTATACACACACAGGTACAAACACACATAACATAAACACTACTATACACACACAGGTACAAACACACATAACATAAACACTACTATACACACACAGGTACAAACACACATAACATACACACACAGGTACAAACACACACAGGTACAAACACACATAACATACACACACAGGTACAAACACACATAATATACACACTATACACACACACACATAACATACACACATACATAACATACACACTATTCACACACTATACACTAGATTGTGTGTTGTAGTAGTGTAGTGGCACACACTTAATGTATTGTGAAATCGGTTGTAAAATGTATTTAAAATGTTTATCATAATGTATACTACTGCCTTAATATATGCTGGACCCCAGGAAGAGTAGCTGCTGCCTTGGCAGGAACTAATGGGGATCCATAATAAACCCCAGGAAGAGTAGCTGCTGCCTTGGCAGGAACTAATGGGGATCCATAATAAACCCCAGGAAGAGTAGCTGCTGCCTTGGCAGGAACTAATGGGGATCCATAATAAATGCAAATACCTGTGAGATACCGGAGTTATGGAGAAAGTTTTTATTGACCCACATAGCCACACACAAACACACGCACTTGTACTGTTAAGTAATCCAATATGTCTTCCAGCCCTCAGCTGCAAACTGGACTGACAAAGGAGCTTTACAATGTGAGAATTTGTCAGTCATCAACTTTTAGTGGGAACTATTTTACTTGAAAACACACACACACAAACACACACATTAGGCATGGATAACTTGGCATAGCTGTTAGCATTGTCAATAAGGTATACATGTAACACAGAATGTGAGTACACAGACTGCACCCTCAGAATTACACTTACAATGGAAATATGAACCTACAGCACTCTCACTACAATGCAAGGAACAATGCTGATTCTCACACATACACAACCATGGCATTCTATTGTGTTTCCATATTGGGTGGACAGTGTAATATCGTGATCCGGCAGGCCTTACTTTTAGATGAGTTGTTCTTTATCTTATAGTAGAGGAACTGGGAGATGAGCAGGAGATCGGTGAAGATGTAGAACACTACTGTCACAATCTGAGAGAGAGAGAGAGAGAGAGAGAAATGAGGTGGAAACTGAGCTCCACTTCCTAGCCTCCTGCCCAATGTATGACCATATTAGAGACATATTTCCCTCAGATTACACAGATCCACAAAGAATTCGAAAACAAATCCAATTTTGATAAACTCCCATATCTACTGGGTGAAATACAACAGTGTGCCATCACAGCAGCAAGATGTGTGACCTGTTGCTACAAGAAAAGGGCAACCAGTGAAGAACAAACACCATTGTAAATACAACCCATATTTATGCTTATTTATTTCCCTTAACCATTTGTACATTGTTACAACACTGTATATACAGTGGGGCAAAAAAGTATTTAGTCAGCCACCAATTGTGCAAGTTCTCCCACTTAAAAATATGAGAGGCCTGTAATTTTCATCATAGGTACACTTCAACTATGACAGACAAAATGAGAAAAAAAATCCAGAAAATCACATTGTAGGATTTTTAATGAATTTATTTGCAAATTATGGTGGAAAAGAAGTATTTGGTCAATAACAAACGTTTATCTCAATACTTTGTTAAATGACAGAGGTCAAATGTTTTCTGTAAGTCTTCACAAGGTTTTCACACACTGTTTCTGGTATTTTGGCCCATTCCTCCATGCAGATCTCCTCTAGAGCAGTGATATTTTGGGGCTGTTGCTGGGCAACACGGACTTTCAACTCCCTTCAAAGATTTTCTATGAGATTGAGATCTGGAGACTGGCTAGGCCACTCCAGGACCTTGAAATGCTTCTTACGAAGCCACTCCTTCGTTGCCCGGGCGGTGTGTTTGGGATCATTGTCATGCTGAAAGACCCAGCCACGTTTCATCTTCAATGCCCTTGCTGATGGAAGGAGGTTTTCACTCAAAATCTCACGATACTTGGCCCCATTCATTCTTTCCTTTACATGGATCAGTTGTCCTGGTCCCTTTACAGAAGAACAGCCCCAAAGCATGATGTTTCCACCCCCATGCTTTACAGTAGGTATGGTGTTCTTTGGATGCAACTCAGCATTCTTTGTCCTCCAAACAGAATGAGTTGAGTTTTTACTAAAAAGTTATATTTTGGTTTCATCTGACCATATGACATTCTTCCAATCTTCTTCTGGATCATCCAAATGCTCTCTATCAAACTTCAGACGGGCCTGGACATGTACTGGCTTAAGCAGGGGGACACGTCTGGCACTGCAGGATTTGAGTCCCTGGCAGTGTAGTGTGTTACTGATGGTAGGCTTTGTTACTTTGTTCCCAGCTCTCTACAGGTCATTCACTAGGTCCCCCCGTGTGGTTCTGGGATTTTTGCTCACTGTTCTTGTGACCATTTTGACCCCACGGGGTGAGATCTTGTGTGGAGCCCCAGATCGAGGGAGATTATCAGTGGTCTTGTATGTCTTCCATTTCCTAATAATTGATCCCACAGTTGATTTCTTCAAACCAAGCTGCTTACCTATTGCAGATTCAGTCTTCCCAGCCTGGTGCAGGTCTACAATTTCGTTTCTGGTGTCCTTTGACAGCTCTTTGGTCTTGGCCATAGTGGAGTTTGGAGTGTGACCGTTTGAGGTTGTGGACAGGTGTCTTTTATACTGATAACAAGTTCAAACAGATGCCATTAATACAGGTAACACGTGGAGGACAGAGGAGCCTCTTAAAGAAGAAGTTACAGGTCTGTGAGAGCCAGAAATCTTGCTTGTTTGTAGGTGACCAAATACTTATTTTCCACCACAATTTGCAAATAAATTCATTAAAAATCCCACAATGTGATTTTCTGGAATTTTTTCTCTCACTTTGTCTGTCATAATTGAAGTGTACCCATGTTGAAAATGACAGGCCTCTCATCTTTTTAAGTGGGAGAACTTGCACAATTGGTGGCTGACTAAATACTTTTTTGCCCCACTGTATAATATGACATTTGTAATGTCATTATTGTTTGGAAACTTCTGTATGTGTAATGTTTACTGTTAATTTTCATTGTTCATTTCACTTTTGTATATTATCTACCTCACTTGCCTTGGCAATGTTAACACATGTTTCCCATGCCAATAATGCCCCTTAAATTGAAGAGAGAGAGTGAAAGCGAGAGTGAGACAGACAGAGAGAGAAAGAGACAGAGAGAGAGAGAGAACAATAAAATATGATTGACAGTTGCGCCCTCTGTTGGTAAGCATAGGCAAGGGTCAGGGAAATGTTAAAAGGAAATCATGCCTTTGGGATAGAATGTAAATGCAGTGACACCAACTCCATTGTGCTTCAATGCAGCAGCTATTCAATGCAGCAGCTATACAATGCACCAGGGCATGCCTGGGCAGAAAGTGATATAGTAATCAAAACAATAATTCCCTTATGCCTCTGCCCATACTCATACTTTGCACATAAGACCAAGTTGAAGTTGTGCCTTTTGTTAGATACCTGGATGGGCAGCTGGCTGGTCAGGACGCAGCCTATTAGACTGCTGAGGTCCCCACTGAAGAGGAAGAGCAGAAAGCCAAACGACATGGCCTCCTCCACTTTACCATTGCGAAAAGCCTCATAGATTTGTCTGGGGGGGGCAAACAAGACATTAAATGGAGTCAGAGAAGGGGTAAGAAAAGGAGAGTGATGTGGCATGTAAACAGATACTTGGATTAGATCTCTTGGATTAGAGGTCTCATAAACTGGTTTTGCAGAGCCACACAGACTCTCTCTCATTGCTATGGTAATACATCAATAATGGGCTAATTCATCTGTCATTGGAGGTCAGAGAAACGTTGATCACATCTGTGATCATTTATTTTAATTAGTATTACAAAGACAATATACTTTTTTCCTTATATAACACCTTCCTACTGCAGTAGTGGAAAACTTACGGTAGACAGCAAGAAACAGGACATTGAAACTTACGGTAGAGTAGACAGCAAGAAACAGAACATTGAGATCAGCCCGATGACTACGCTCCAGTATTCCCACACATTATCCACGCATTGCTCGAACAGATAGAGGATCCAGGGCGTCCCATTAGAGCACAGTGGTCGACCCAGCACCGGGGAAGTCAGGTTAGCAGCCACGTTTGCAGTCCTTCCCGGGAAGCGGGCGTGGGCCATGGGGGCGTCCCACCTTCAGTCCCTCTGCCTCCGTGAAAGAATCCGAGCGCGATGATGTGGAACTTTTCGTTTGTTGACACAAAACGCCCTCGAGCCCACCATCAGACGCACCACATCAAGGCTACAGGCGTGTGGCGCTTTCCGAAATAGATATAATTTGATCAATCTGCAAGGCAATATACATGACCATGGATAGAATTACGAATTGGCAGTGGAGATTAGGAGGAGTGGTGTCGGGAGAAGTAAGAAATTAAATGCATTGTTACTACTGCGCTTTTGGTTTCAGCAACAAAATGCAACGCTGATACAATGTTGATACTTATATATATATATATGACAATTTATGCATATTGGTCATAAACGTTTGTTGCGGTTGCATATGCCTGCAATGTTGCCATTTGATAGACCAGAAGGCAATCCATCGCTTCTCATCAAATTAATGTTGGTCTGGCCGCCTCATAATAAGACAGACAATGGGGATGGGTGGCAAATCCATAACGTTGTCAACAAAGCAAATGCAGCTCATCTCTCACCTGGTGTGTTGATTTCTCGACCTTCGTGTTACTGTGCGACGGCTCTCCATCTCAACACGGCTGTCGTGATGATTTGATTGAGCGATATATTCCGCTTGTCTATTTAATTTCCTATTTATTGTATTGTAATATATAAATTAATGTTGCCTATTCCTGTCCTCCGGAATGGCATCAAATTCCATTATTTCACTTCCGCATTTTCTGGCAAAAACACAGAACTGAGAACCACAAGAATAAGGATTTAGCACCATCTGCTGGGTGTTATACAGTGGTGTGATAAGCACCATACAGAGAGCCAACGTCCAGCCCATAACTAATTGAGTTGAAGTCTTTTCATTATCATTAACTTGGATACATTTAGGGTAGCCTACAACCTATTATAGTTTGGAGAACGTTATTTGTCATTTTACATATTTTGTTGATTTGTCTAATAGGCTATATGCATATCATTATAGTCAATAGGCTATATGCATATCCTTATAGTCAATAGGCTATATGCATGTCATTAATTGTTTCCTTCCTCGCACCTTCCTTCATTGTTTAGACAGTGCAACCTCAACAGTTGCTTTGCTCTTGCCCACCTCTAGTCCACCAGATTCCTTTAAAAAACAAACATTTTTTTTACCCCTTTTTCTCCCCAATTTCATGGTATCCAATTGTTAGTACAGTTTTGTCTCATTGCTGCAACTCCGTACAGACTCGGGAGAGGCGAAGGTCGAGAGCCGTGCTTCCTCCATAACACAACCCAACCAAGCCACACTGCTTCTTGACACAATGCCCACTTAACCCTTAATCCAGCCACACCAATGTGTCAGAGGAAACACCATACACCTGGTGACCATGTCAGCATGCACTGCGCTCGACCTGCCACAGGAGTCGTTAACCCGGACGACGATGAGCCAATTGTGCGCCGCCACATGGGTCTCCCGGTCGCAGCAGGCTGCGACAGAGCCTGGACTCAAAACCAGAATCTCTAGTGTCACAGCTAGCACTGCGATGCAGAGCCTTAGACCACTGCGCCATTCGCGAGGCCTGTTGTCCACCAGATTCCTGAAGACCACGCAAGACCCTGGCCCCAGCAGACACTACCACAAGAAAACCCAAGGATTCATCTGACGCTCTTCTTCTCCTGGTGGGAAGCAATACCTCACTCACTCATGTTTCAGTGCCAGCTGGTGGAGGGAGAGATGGGGAGGATGTGTTAAAAACCTGGTCTAAAGTCCCAGATAGATACGCGTTTCGACTGCATCCAACTCATTGGACTCACCTGGACTCCTTCACTTTGTTGATTTCCCCTTCTTTATCTGTCTGTTCCTCAGTTTGTTCCCCTTGTCAGCATTGATGTCATTATGTTTTCCCCTGTCCAGACGCTGTCCTTGTTTGTTTCTTGTCTGTTATCCATTAAATGTTCACTCCCTGTACTTGCTTCTCCTCTCCCAGCGCCGGTCCTTACAGAGAGATCTAGTTAATGAGTTGCAAAGGGGTTTGTCATCAAAGGTAAACAGTTCTCTCTAATTGTCACCTCTGTTACCTGTGATACTCCAGGTAGAGTTAACATCAAGACGATTAAGTCTCTCTAATTGTCACCTCTGTTACCTGTGATACTCCAGGTAGAGTTATCATCAAGACGATTAAATCCCTCTAATTGTCACCTCTGTTACCTGTGATACTCCAGGTAGAGTTAACATCAAGACGATTGTCTCTCTAATTGTCACCTCTGTTACCTGTGATACTCCAGGTAGAGTTAACATCAAGACGATTAAGTCTCTCTAATTGTCACCTCTGTTACCTGTGATACTCCAGCTAGAGTTATCAAGACGATTAAGTCTCTCTAATTGTCACCTCTGTTACCTGTGATACTCCAGGTAGAGTTATCATCAAGACGATTAAATCCCTCTAATTGTCACCTCTGTTACCTGTGATACTCCAGGTAGAGTTAACATCAAGACGATTAAGTCTCTCTAATTGTCACCTCTGTTACCTGTGATACTCCAGGTAGAGTTATCATCAAGACGATTAAGTCCCACACTGGGTATTCAGGTTGGGATAAATGCATCCAAGGAGATGTCTATGTTGCCATTTTCATTCTCTCATTTGTGCAGTACTTTAGTCAAGTGTATGGTCATCCAGTATGTGGTTTACAACATTCATGGCCTAACCCATGTTTGTGAGGATGTCAAGTTAATTAAAAGCATTAAATTTAATGAAAATGTGCAAAAATAGGTGAAGTTACCATATCAACGCAATGTTGATGTTGTTCCTCTCCCTCACATGAAGTAGAAAAGTGTCACATAGGCTAGAGCAGCGGTTCCCAATCTAGGGGTCGCGACCCATTTGGGTCGCCCAATGTGAAAATGGGGTTGTAAATCTCAAAATTATTGTAATGTGGTTAACCATAAAAACATTTTTAAAAAAAATATTAAAATCTAAAAGATTAGATTCAACCGGAGAGCGCCCATAGATCATGGGAAAGGGCCGTACTTGACCGTTGCACTTGAATAATTCCCACAGTGAATGGCTAAGCCTGCAACACTATAAAACCACCCACTATTGAAGAGACTTTGATATTACTGTCCGCAATTGATATGGTGAAAACAATGTGTGGGGAGGCAGAGGGACAGAAACTCACAACAATACCTTTGTCAGATAACACTGTTAAACGAAGAATGTATGCTCTGACTGAACGACTCAAAAACACCCCAGCTTATGCTCTCCAAATGGACGATAGCTGTGAAGGCCGAGATGACCATGCATTGACTTTTGTCGGGGGATTCTAGTCATGAGGACATATTGTTCTGTCTCACGATTCCCGAGTATGAAACGGCACAGGGGATGTTCAGTGTGCTGCGTGGCTATTTTGACGAACAACAGATTCCATATGGCATCGAATGATGGGCTTTTGCACAGATAGGGCTCCATCTATGGTGGGCATTCCTCTGCACTCTTGTTATGAATGTATCTCCCTCTGCCATATGGAAGAGAGAAACTGGCAGCAGAAGAGCTGAGCACAGAACTCTGAGATATACTGCAGTATGTAACTTCAATTGTAAACTACATCAAACCACATCTACAGCGCTCAATTCTCACATTTTGTAATTCACAATGGATGTAAAAAAACAGACTTGGTTGACTTTCTGTGTAAGGAAAAGAAAATAACAGAAAACAGCATCAGTAAGTGTCCAAAAATAGTGATGACTGCTCACCTCCAATGCTTGAAAGAGCACTTTGGGTCAGAGTTTTGGTTCCTGACTCAAAGGGAATATACCCTGCGGGGAACTGGGAACTCTGACAACTCCGACTTCCGTGTTTAATGAGTTCAAGAAAACTGGGAACGTGTAAAGAAACGAGCTCCGACTGGGAAAAATAGTTTTGAATAGTCATCCAACTCCGAATTCCAACTCGGGAGCTCGGACCTATTTCTTGAGCTCCGATTTCCGACCTAAAGATCACTGACGTCATAATTTGACCTCGTATTTTTCCTAGTTCCCAGTTGCCTTAAAAGCACCATAAAACTCATGGTAGGCTACCAGTTGCCTGTGTGAAGCTAGACTCAGTACACTCGTCTGCATTAAAACCAAATATCGATCCAGGTTGGATGTGACAGCAGAGATGAGGTGCGCACTGTTGACCACGCCCCTTGATTTTGAGCTTGGACACGACGTGCGTCAAGCCACACCCATCTCATAAACGGTGGTGAGATAAGATTGACATTATGTCAGACTAATTTTCAATGGACTGTCATAGCTCCACATTAAAATTATGTGATGGTGAGTTGTGAAGACAATCAAAAATAATTTAAGAATGTTTTTCAATTGCCTGCCATAGCCCCAAATAAAAAAGTAAACATTGGCTGTTAATTACATATTTGTTTTCATATCGTTGGGGTCGCGAGAATTTTTATATATCAAAATGGGGTCGTGGGCCGTAAAAGTTTGCTAATCCCTGGGGTAGAGTATTGTATAATTCTGATTATCTTTAAACATTTATTCGTAATTTTCCCCAAGAGCCATTTACAAAGTTGTTGAATTTATGAAGAGAAATGAGAATGGAGATGTGGAGGTGGAGTCGGTGACAGAAGTGTGGGTGATGAATGGCGTGTGCATGTGGCCATCCTTTAAACGGAAGATACTGGAATCAGCTCTGAAGCTTTGAGACAACTGCAGTAGTTAAGATTAGCGACGGCATCGCTTTGGTAATGAACATCCTTCTGTCTCAGGACAAGGCTTATGTTAATTATTGGGAGTATGAACACAAATAGTATTTATTTAACTACCATATTCACTCTTGTGAGCTTGGAATATATGTGGTAACCAACCACTATCCGAATCTAAAAAAGCATTGAACTTAATGAAAATGTACAGAAGTATCTCAAGTGAGGGAGACAACTGCTGCGAGAGGGGTATATTTTAGGGTGGAGAATGGTATGTGCCACCTGGTGGAGGGAGAGATGGGGAGGATGTGTTCATTTGACACTGAGGATAGACTTCCCTTTCAACACACAGGTAGACTTCTCAGGGATTGTTATTATTAATAAATATTTATATATATAAATATATATATATATTTTAACCTTTATTTAACCAGGCAAGTCAGTGAAGAACAAATTCTTATTTACAATGACTGCCTGGGAACAGTGGGTTAACTGCCTGTTCATATATTGTTCTTACTTGATGTGCTTTGTAAACATGTTGAAATAGAATGTTCCCGAATAGCAGACACAGAATTGTATCAGAGTATCTGAAAACAATTTGGTGAGTAGAGTTGTTTTAATGCTGGATTAGCTGGTTTAATGCTGGTTTAGCTGGCTTAATGTAGCCTGCATCTTGTCCATATTTGGACTGGGGACCTAGGCGGGAACTCAGCCATACCTTTGTGCAGTATTTGGGCCAGACCTGGGGCACATCTTTCTGTTTTACAATAATTTGTTTCAGATCTGGGCCATACCTTCAACAATTAATCATTCCATAATGTGTGGGTCAGAGCGGGGTCACACCATTCTAATCTGATGGTAATGCAGTATGTATGCCAGTTTTGGCCTGGGGACACAGGCATATACCTGGCCCAGAAAATAACACAAAGTATGTAGCCCACAGTTTCCGGAATCATTTAGCTAACATAGTCTAACGTGTAATGGATTTATAAACCGTTTATAAACTCGTTTTACCATATCATATAAATTGGTACAAATTGTCCAAATTCCCTGGGAATGGATGAACAAATCCACCTGTTGCCCCGAGCGCGAATCTTTACCACCGGATGGCGCGCTTTTCACAGCGCACGAGGACTGTCGTGAGGAGAAACCGTCTCTTGGGACCGCGCGTGAAGTCTATACGTTTAGTCGGTTTTTAACGGATTTTAAAAGGCTTCTTTCTTTCCCCCACAAAACTGACTGACTCCTACAGAATAAAGGGTGAGCGATTTCAAATGTTATTACAGGGATTTGTGCCGTTGTTGTTTAGTAATGCCCGGTCAAACACGATAGCATACCATGGAAATGTGTGACATCTCTTGCTATGTCGGAAAAGTTTAAGGACACCGAGTGTGTGTCATCAAATGGATATTATAGAGGTCAAGAAATCATACATAAAGGTCTATAAATGTGGAATTGTTGAATGATAATGTAACAAAACTCCTGTAACGAAACATGCTGGTCCATATGGAGGGAAACAAGTACATCCAGACAGAGGCGCCTGGTTTGTTTTGTAATTAAACGGCGCATTTGTATACTAGGCCATTTGAGAGAACGTCGATATAATGGTGTAATTGGTATGACCTACCATTTCTATTGTATATATATATAATGTTTTAAGTGTTTTAAAAAAATATATATTTTTAATGCGGAATGATGCTTGCGTTTCCATGGGTGGTATTTGCACCACCCCCCCTCTCTTTCGCTGTCACAGAGTTTCTGCATCCCCTCCTGAGTGGCTGGCTCACATTCCAGCCTCTGCTCCTCAAGGTCATGGAGTTCTGAGCAGTGGAGTGGAGAGGGACACATTGCAGAGTGCACTCTACATTAGAGCACCAGCAGTGCTCAAAACTGTCTAGGTTTACCATACATACTTCTGCTTTTAGGCTAAGCTGCAGCCTGGACTATAACAGCCAACTGTCAAATCCAGAGGCTTAAATAATTCATGTGTGTGTTTGTGTGTGTTTTTGTGTGGATATATAGGCAGTTGCTCTACCACCCCCAAAACACCAGATCTCTCTCTCGCTCTCTCTCTCTATCGTTATTTCTCTCTGTCACTCTCGCTCTCTCTTTCTCTTTTCGTCTCTCTCTTTCTCTCACCCCCCCCCCTCTCTCTCTCTCTCTCTCTCTCTCTCTCTCTCTCTCTCTCTCTCTCTCTCTCTCTCTCTCTCTCTCTCAATTCAATTCAATTAAATTCAATTCAAGGGACAGATCCAATTTGTAAGTCGCTCTGGATAAGAGCGTATGCTAAATGACTTAAATGTAAATGTAAATGTAGATGATGTAACCCTCACTGCCTGCTTGACTTATGATGAAATGGGCTGCTGGTATCAAATAGTATGTGTGAGAGACATGGTGGCTTGTGAATGTGGTGTGTTGTTTTATCTCTCTGTGTGTATGTTAGGGATTCTGGGACCCCTCAGTTGTCTCTGTTGTGACTGAGGTGGATAAATGGGGTTTGGGGGAGCATCTTCAAATGAGCTTTGCTTAGAATTCCGTGGCATTATTATATAGTATGAAGAATACAATCAAAGGATATTTCTCCAAATGATTTGAGGGAGTGTGCACGTGGCTATTGTGTGTTGAGCGGTTACCAAAGAAACAGGTACATTATGTATGTTTAATTTAGAGTTTTTTATGTAACTTTAGTTGTGATACAAATGTTGGGCAAATGTACATGTTTTGATTTTAGTACATTTTAAGGCTGCATGATGGGACTCGAATTATGTTTTGAAAAAAGTTGCATGAAAGGCACGAGCTCTACTGTGTTTTTTTGTGCAGGCTGTACACAGTTCACTAATCTCTCATTAACAATTTGACAAGCACTTGATAATGCCTCGAATTTCCCAGCTGCATCCCCATTGTGTGGCCGTAATGCCCTCTAAAAATATCCATGCATTTTGTAGGCAGTGGTCGTTTTGCCCTTGGGCTAAATGTACTAATTATTATTCCCTTCTCCCGGCTGCGTGCCGAAGCACCTCTGACTCACATGGCTCTCCGTCATGTGATTGGGTCTTTCTCACAGGCTACAAGTGAAGACTGACACATCGGGGACGCAACTTCGTGGCGCATATTGAAGATATTGGAAGAACTGTCATTTACTTTTCGTCAGCCAACAAGATGAGTATGTCTAACGAACAACAAAAGCACTAGCCTATATCAATCTACTATCCCCCATAGTACAAAAGTTGATCTATTCTATTCTGTGCTAGAAATAAATATTCTAAACATAGTCTGGGACAGTTGTGGGATGCGATAGATCCCAAAATAATACAACCACGAGCATAAAACACTGTTTTAAGCAATGAGCCTGATGCAATAGATCAGAGCGTTTAGCTTAAAATGTTGATAAAACTATTAGGCTATTTCTTAACATTATAAGCGCAGCAATCCACACACGGCAGTAGGCTATAAGCATGAATATTCCATTAGCAGGAAAACATCATTCTCAGAAGTGACCGCAAATGCGATTATGCATAAAATGCTTTTAATATAAAGGTGCATTTTTATGGTGAAAATTATCTTCCCCAAACTTGAAACTCACACGCTGCTTATGTCTGCCAGTTACGCTCTACTGTCATGACTTCTGCCGAAGCCTCTCCTTGTTCGGACGGTGCTCGGCAGTCGACGTCACCGGTCTTCTAGCCATCATTGATCCATTTTTTAAATTTTCCATTGGTTTTGTCTTGTCTTCCTACACACCTGGTTTCAATCCCATTCATTACCTGTTGTGTATTTAACCCTCTGTTTCCTCTCATGTCTTTGTCAGAGATTGTTTTATGTTCAGTATTCATGTTTTGTATTTGGTGTGCGACGGGTCCTTGTACCCACTTTGTCTCATTGTATTTCATGGTTTTGGAGTTATGTGTTTTAAGTTATTAAACTACTCCATTCCACCAACTTTGGATTCTCCTGCCACCTATACACACGACTGTGACATCTACACCCGATGTAAAGCGGATTAATGTGCTTAATGTTAAGAAATTATTTGGCCACTTTAGTTGTGATACAAACCTTATCAAAACATATAGGTCTATGGGCTAGGCTAAATGAGGTGAGCGACTATGATTTGAAAAAGTTGCACAAAAAACGCATTGCTGTTGTCATGACTTTTCCTCCTGGGTGAGGATCAAAGAGAGCCCCCCCTCTCTCTCCCACCAAAGAGGAAGGGGAGGAAATGGGTCCGGATCTAGGACTTTAACGATCGGTTGTAAACTTTCTTTCTCATGCACAGCAGTATGGAGAACTCAAAAGTCCTTTGTATGTAGAGAGAGAATCTGCCCGCCAAAACTCCAAACATCCAAAACTGGATAATGAAACAATATTTATTTATAAAGCATGTGGGAAATGGTTGGTGGGGCTCCAAACAATAATCATGTCAAATCACTTGTTGTTTTGTGATATCATTAAGGACGGTATAACTAAATAACTGTATCTCTGAAAGTGTATGCATTCAAAGGCTCTTCTAAATGTTGTAAAACTTCTATTATTAAATATGAAACTATTTTTTAATTTTGTATTATTATTTATTGAATACAGTGAAGCCGCTCAATAACACATCATACCAGTCATTCAACAGATTCCCATTAGCTGTCCCTCAACCATTCGAGACCCTTCCCACAGTCTCAGCCAGGAAGAAAAATAAATAAAAAATACAATGAATTCCATTCCCCCCAAGAACCCCCCCCCCCCCAATGCACCAACAACCAAGAGAATGAACTAAAGAGAAAAAAAGGAAAAGACAGAAGAAAACAGCAAACAACAACGCAAAACAAATTAAAAAAAATAAAACAAAATAATACATTTAAAACAAAGGACATCAAGGACAACTAAAATCATAACAGCAATGCCAACTGTATATGTTTGTGTGCATGGCAGTATTACATGTGTGTGTGTGTTCTTGTATGTGTTTATTTGAATGAGAGTGTGTGTATATGCATGTGTACAAACACCTGCACAGCATCAGCCTCAGGCAAACCGGCATTAGTTGTAAAAACACTGCCACTTAGTGTCATTCAAATGTACTTTTTATAATGTTTTATTTGGACTTTTTAAAATATTTTTTACTTATATCTATGGCCGATATAAAAAAAAAATCAATTTTTAAACAATGGATGAGCTTTTCTTAGTAATCTACTTGAGAACCATTTAGGGTTCAAATAAAATAAAGCAAAATATTTTTGCTCATATGATTTGAAAAATGATTTTCCACCATAATTTGCAAATAAATTAATAAAAAATCCTACAATGTGATTTTCTGGATTTTCTTTCTCATTTTGCCTGTCATAGTTGTAGTGTACCTATGATGAAAATTTGCAGGAATCTCTCATCTTTTTAAGTGGGAGAACATGCACAATTGGTGGCTTACTAAATAGTTTTTTTGCCCCACTGTATGTATTGTATAAAGCAGAGGGAACAGTCACTAAGGTGAAGTGCTGTTCCATTCAACTCCGGCCATTGTTATGGGCCTGCCCTCCCCTGAACAGCACCCAATGGCTATTTCATATATATATATATATACATTACATTACATTACATTTAAGTCATTTTATATATATATATATATATATACACACACACATACATATATACACACACACACACTCCCAAAACACACACACAAACAAACCACATATTTCATTGAAAATTGCAAAAATATATATATATATATATTTTGTGCAAAAAATAAAATAAATAAAAATATATATATACATTTATATTTCATAAAACGGCATTAGCACTTACCCGTCCAGAAATACGTCCTGTCCTTGCAGAAACAGCTCCTCAGTTCCTGTTTGAATTATAACACTCAAAGATTCCTCAAACCAAAAATCTGTCTCACTTTCACTTTTTCACTTTCACTTTAGACTTCGCTTTTCCTTATTTATTCACCATGATATCTTCAATGAAATCGTTGAAAGTACAACTTACCGAAATACTGCTGCGCGTAACAAGAGTCACAGCCACTCCTCTGATAGTCAAGGCGAGAATGGAGTTCCTTATGCGTGCATTTACAAACAAGGAATGGTGGTCCAACCCAAAACCATTACATACTGGCGTTTACCTCAGTTCATTGGCTATCTACCCAGCTAAATTTAAAGAAGATCAGTGGTCATTGGGCAGAAATACAGTCAATCAACAAAGCTTCGCTAAAATTATTGGTGCACAAGGTAGTCATTGCTCGTTGTCTTCAAACCAGTCCACTTCGGTCAATACTCCCCGCAAAAAAAACAATGACGTTTGGCTGTGTTGCAAACATCCAGAGGAATGCACTGAAACCAACCATGACTAGATAAACGATTGTTTACCGTGTGTAATTACGTTGAATGCTCCATAAAAAATGGATAGAGATGGAATTCACGGCACAAACGGGTTACAAAATGTTTCGACTTAGGGTATAAAAAATGTATTTTATCAAAGACAACAGCACTTCAATTGATCACTGGGACCCTCGGGAAGAGAAATAAGAGCAAGATATCAGAATGTAAGTCATAATGTTACCTTCAGATGTGAATGTGTAAAAACTATCATGGCAGAAAATGTTTTTGTTGTTGATTGCTCTTCTCAAACAAAAGCATGGTATTTGTTCTCTGTAGTGGCTATTTTAAATCGGAAAACATAGTTTGATTACCAAGATCCTAATCTTTTAAAGGATGTAAGACACTTGCATTTTCAAGAATGTTTAATGTTACAAAGTTGTATTTTTAGTTGTCACTCTGAAATTTCCCCTGATGTTGATCCCTGTACGGGGATCACAGCCATAACCTGTCTAGGACTGGGGTTCTAGCTAGCGGAACCCCCCTGCAACAGCCAGTGAAAATGCAGGGCGCCAAATTCAAAACAACAAAAATCTCACAATTAAAATTCCTCAGGCATACAAGTATGTTACATCATTTTAAAGATAACATTCTCGTTAATCCAGCCACTGTGTCTGATTTCAAAAAGGATTTACATTTACATTTTACATTTAAGTCATTTAGCAGACGCTCTTTTCCAGAGCGACTTACAAATTGGTGCATTCACCTTATGACATCCAGTGGAACAGTCACTTTACAATAGTGCATCTAAATCTTAAAGGGGGGGGGGGTGAGAGGGATTACTTATCCTATCCTAGGTATTCATTAAAGAGGTGAAAGCACCACAAACGATTATATTAGGTCACCACCAAGCCACAGAAAAACACAGCCATTTTTTCCAGCCAAAGAGAGGAGTCACAAAAAGCAGAAATAGAGATAGAATGAATCACTAACCTTTGATGATCTTCATCAGATGACACTCATAGGACTTTGTGTTACACAATACATGTATGTTTTGTTTGATAAAGTTCATATTTATATTTAAAAAATCTTAGTTTACATTGGCGCGTTACATTCAGTAGTTCTAAAACATGCGGTGAAATTTACAGAGCCACATCAATTTACAGAAATACTCATAATAAACATTGATAAAGATACGACTATTACACATGGAACTTTAGATACATTTCTCCTTAATGCAACCGCTGTGTCAGATTTCACAAAAACTTTACGGAGAAAGCAAACCATGCAATAATCTGAGTACAGCCTTTAGACAACAAAGCAGCCAAAAAGATACCCGCCATATTGGGTAGTCAACATTACTCAGAAATAGCATTCTAAATATTCACTTACCTTTGATGATCTTCATCAGAATGCACTCACATGAATCCCAGTTCCACCATAAATGTTTTGATTTGTTTGATAATGTCCATCAGTTATGTCCAAATATTTTCTTTTGTTAGGGCGTTTTGGTAAACAAATCCAAAAGTGCGTTCGGGTCCCGCCGAACGTCGGACGAAAAGTTTAAAAAGTTCTGTTACAGCCCGTAGAAACATGCCAACCTAAGTATGGAATCAATGTGTTTTCAATCCAATACTAGTAATAATATGCATATATTGCATATATTAGCATCTGGGACAGAGTAGGAGGCAGTTCCCTCCTGGCACGCTATTCATCCAAAAGTGAAAATGCTGTCCCCTATCCCAAAAAGGTTAAGAACAAATTCTTATTTACAATGATGGCCTACCCCGGCCAAACCCGGACGACGCTGAGCCTCTTGTGTTCCACCCTATGGGACTCCCAATCACGGCCGGACGTGATACAGCCTGAATTCGAACCAGTTACTGTTGCTACTCGTCTTGCTCTGAGATGCAGTGCCTTAGACCGCTGCGTCCATGTGTGTGTGTGTGTTAACTATTTAACTGTACTAGAATGCTTAAAAGGCAGCTAAAATTTAAAATATTGGTTATCGGTATCGGGTTTGTTTTGGCAAGGAAAATATTGGATATCGGTATCGGCCAAAAATGTCATATCGGTGCATCACTCATTTGTGAGAAGATGAAGTGCGACCATTGTATCCAGTCTAACAAAACAAAGAAAGCTACAGAACAAAGAATGCTACTACTACAACTACTAAGGACATGGTGACATCTGGTGGACAACCAGAGACTTGCACAACCAAAGACTTTCTGTCTAACTATTCGTCACAGACTATCACATTTCAGGTATAACCCAGATGCAGGCAGTGTCGAAGAAACAAAAGTGTATTTCTAATATAGGGGTAGGCAAACGACAGGTTTAAGGCAGGCAGGGGTCAGTAATCCAGAGAAGGTGCAAATGGTCCAGAACGGCAGGCAGTCTCAGGGTCAGGGCAGGCAGAAGGGTCAAAACCGGGAAGGACTAGGAGACAGGAGCAAGAAACAGACAGGAGCAGGGGAACAAACAATGGTAGGTTTCACTAACAAAACAAACTGGCAACATAAAACAGAGAACACAGGTATAAATACCCAGGGGATAATGGGGAAGATGGGCGACACCTGGAGGGGGGTGGAGACAAGCACAAAGACAGGTGAAACAGATCAGGGTGTGACACAGACGGATTGGGCAATTTCAACAGAGGGAGACGACGAAGACATACAAGTGTAAATATGTACATTGCATTTCTAAATCTGAATGAGCGTATGTTTGGGTGCTAAATATCCATATTTACAATGAGCGTATTATTCAACTGTATGTATGATAGTTTAATTATTTGGTCTCTCCTTCTCCCTCTGTTTCGTTCCCCACCCCTTTCATTGTGTAACCAGCGGTCATATCGAGTTAGTCCACTAGGGACTTTTCATTGCATTATGTTAGTAATCATTTCAACCTATAATGTGGCTGTTTATGTATTTCTGTGTGATTTATTTCATTAGCTCGTAAATAAATAATTAAGCCAATTTGTGTAAACTGAGTCATCATGTAGACTAGGGTTCGTGCAGATTTATAGAATATTATGACAGAATGAGACTGATATGAGGTAAAAATACATTAGTAAGTGACTGTTATCTATACATATGAATATATCTTATAAGAGTTCAATTCGGGAGATAGTAACTCTTTAAATATGTTTTCCTGCGGTGTCCCAAGTTACTGAGTTAAATGTTACATTATTAATATAATCACGTAATCAATTAAACATAGTTAATTGATTTGATAAGATAACCATCATCGCATTAATGATAGTCACGTCACGACAGCAGTTTCTTGCCTTAAGCTGGGCATCATTCAAATGTGATAGGCTAATATTGTCACCCATCAGACTATTATTGATTTAGTCTTATCTTTACATATACAAAATAATATATGTGTGAAATTTGTTTGGATTTAGAATGGACTATTATCATGCACCTGTCTTGAGAAACAGGGTTGCTGTTTCAGCGTTGCAGTTTCAACATCTATGAAGGACGCTTTTCCTATAGTTCATTTTCATGCCAGCCAAGTACACTATATTCCTGTTGTAAAGAGAAGCAATCTGCTTAATATTAGAAAAAGTTGAGAAATAAATATAGTAGACCTAGCCTATAGAAAGCTGATGGGATCCTTCTCTTTTTAGTAGAGGCCATCACTCTGTTTTCTCACATAATTGCGCAGCCTATAGAAATGTTGCGCAACATGCGGTCATGGGCTCTCATGAAGTGTCTGATTCGATTTGTGATACATTTGCATTGACGTGCTCTGTGGCTGTAGCTGGGCTGTGCTTACTCACCACAAGTGCTCTCTCTCTCTCTCTCTCTCTCTCTCTCTCTCTCTCTCTCTCTCTCTCTCTCTCTCTCTCTCTCTCTCTCTCTCTCTCTCTCTCTCTCTCTCCCTCTCTGTGTCACTCTCTTTCTTGCTCTGTCACTCTCTCTGTCACTCTCTGTCACCCTCTCTCTGTCACTCTGTCTCTGTCTGTCTGTCTCTCTTTCTCTCAGTCACTCTCTGTCTTTCTCTGTGGATGAAGATGCTGTCCTCTAAAAGTGATATGTTGTGTGTGTGTGTGTGTGTGTGTGTGTGTGTGTGTGTGTGTGTGTGTGTGTGTGTGTGTGTGTGTGTGTGTGTGTGTGTGTGTGTGTGTGTGTGTGTGTGTGTGTGTGTGTGTGTGTGTGTGTGTGTGTGTGTGTGTGTGTGTGTGTGTGTCATACTCCCTCAGTATACCCATCCCCTGTCCTGACTGATCATTTCTTGTAATTTCTCCCTCTTGCTGCTCCACAGCTGTGTAACTGCAGGACATAAATAATAGAGACTGCAGAAGCATCCCTAAGTACGTACACACACACACAAACACACAAACACTCCAATGGTTGTCTACTCGTGCAGTTCTGCAGCGTTTAAAAAAATATCTTTTCTTCTATTCATTCATGCTGCTATTGTCAGGATAGCCCCCAGGAGATCTATTCTCAGTGACTTTGTCTTTAGTAATTACAATTACAACAACACAATTGTTGCAGAATTTGGCTTATTGTGTCAAAACTAGAGGTCGACCAATTACGATTTTTCAACGCCGATACCAATACCGATTATTGGAGTACCAAAAAAAAAAACCCCGATACCGATTAATCGGACGATTTTTTACAATGTATTTGTAATAATGGCAATTACAACAATACTGAATGAACATTTATTTTAACTTAATATAATGCATCAATAAAATAATTTTAGCCTCAAATAAATAATGAAACATGTTCAATTTGGTTTAAATAATGCAAAAACAAAGTGTTGGAGAAAAAGTAAAAGTGCAATATGTGCCATGTAAGAAAGCTAACGTTTTAGGTTGTAGTTATTATAGGAATTATAGGACTATTTCTCTCTATACCATTTGTATTTCATATATCTTTGACTATTGGATGTTCTTATAGGCACTTTAGTATTGCCAGTGTAACAGTATAGCTTCCGTCCCTCTCCTCGCCCCTACCTGGGCTCGAACCAGGAACACATCGACAACAGCCACCCTCGAAGCAGCATTACCCATGCAGAGCAAGGGGAACAACTACTCCAAGTCTCAGAGCGAGTGACGTTTGAAACGCTTTTAGCGCGCACCCCGCTAACTAGCTAGCCATTTCACATCGGTTACACTAGGCTAATCTCGGGAGTTGATAGGCTTGACGTCATAAACAGCTCAATGCTTGAAGCATTGCGAAGAGCTGCTGGCAAAACGCACTAAAGTGCTGTTTGAATGAATGCTTACAAGCCTGCTGGTGCCTACCATCGCTTAGTCAGACTGCTCTATCAAATCATAGACTTAATTATATCATAATAACACACAGCAATACGAGCCTTAGGTCATTAATATGGTCGAATCCAGAAAAGATCATCTCGGAAACAAGACGTTTATTCTTTCAATGAAATACAGAACGGGTGGCATCCATAAATCTAAATACTCCTGTTATATTGCACAACCTTCAAATTTATGTCATAATTACGTAAAAAGTCTGGCAAATTAGGTGGCCCAAACTGTTGCATATACCCTGAGTCTGCGTGCAATGAACGCAAGAGAAGTGACACAATTTCACCTGGTTAATATTGCCTGCTAACCTGGATTTATTTTAGCTAAATATGCACGTTTAAAAATATATACTTCTGTGTATTGATTTTAAGAAAGGCATTGATGTTTATGGTTAGGTACACATTGGAGCAACGACAGTCCTTTTTCGCGAATACGCACCACATCAATTATATGCAACGCAGGACACGCTAGATAAACTAGTAATATCATCAACCATGTGTAGTTAACTAGTGATTATGATTGATTGATTGTTTTTATAAGATAAGTTTAATGCTAGCTAGCAACTTACCTTGGCTTACTGCATTCACGTAACAGGCAGACTACTCGTGAGGCAGGTGGTTAGAGCGTTGGACTAGTTAACTGTAAGGTTGCAAGATTGAATCCCCGAGCTGACAAGGTAAAAATCTGTCGTTCTGCCCCTGAACAAGGCAGTTAACCCACCGTTCCTAGACCATCATTGAAAATAAGAATGTCTTCTTAACTGACTTGCCTAATTAAATAAAGATTAAATAATGATGTAAAAAAATAATTATAATATAATATAATTGGCCAAATCGGTGTCCAAAAATACAGATTTCCGATTGTTATGAAAACTTGAAATCGGACCTAATTAATCGGCCATTCTGATTAATCGCTCGACCTCTAGTCAAAACTCTGCACACAACACTTGTAGATAAACATCTCACTTCTATGTCAAAATGAAACTCTGCAATCAAAACCTAACAATCCTTTTTCAAAATGGCATTTTTTGCAACAAAATGATACACACATACACCATTTGAATGACTCTTTCAAAGCAGCAACACACTGATGTACTTTATACAAAACACTGTCTGTCTTTAGTACTTTGTATACCTTTAAAAAATGTTCATACAAGCTTCTGTGAAGGATTGTTCCAGTACAGTACATCTACTCACATTTCAATTAACACAAAAATAGAAAGGTGTCAGAAAACAATATATACAGCTTATTTGTTTTGCCATTGCAGGTTTTTACAACAACCTAAAACACAAAGAAAAGTAGAATTACTCAATACACAATGTTACTGTATGTAAACAAAATAATTACAGTAAAAGTACAGTGCAATGGTAAATAAAAAATATGGTTTATGGATCCCGTCTTCTATTAGGGTCTGGCACATCACCTCATCCACATCACAAGCAATGTCATCCCTGGCTAGGCAAAGGGGAAAATATTGCATTGCGTACCGTATCCAACCCTGGAATGACCCCACCTCAATATCTCTGCATGCCTCTTCCATTGCTTGCAATAGAGGCAGGCGGGCATGTGATTGGCGGTCATACACTTTCCAACGCCAAGCCGAAAATAATTCCTCAATCGGATTGAGAAATGGTGAGTAAAGGGGCAAGTATACAACTTTGAAGTTACTGTGGTTGGTGAACCAGTCCCTGAACAGAGCAGCTCGGTGGGAACTAACATTATCCCAGATGACAACAAACCAGGGCTGCTCTGGTCCGTCCTGTACAACTGCATTATGTAGTGCATCCAGAAATATGATAATGTGTGCAGTATTGTAGGGACCATGGTGATGGAGTACTCCTTGCAGACTAATGGCGGCACAAAAGGTGATATTTCCCCCGCGCTGCCCAGGGACATTCACAATGGTTCTTTGTCCTATAACATTTCGGCCCCAACTCCTGATTTTAGCTAAATTGAATCCAGCTTCATCAATGAAAATAAACTTATGAGGCTGTGCAGCTGCATCAAAGTTGAGACTCTCTGTGACAGAAAATGCATACACTGTACCGTGAATATGGTGTAACTCAAAACACAGGACTACAATGTCTTCATTTTCACACAAGGATGGGGTTGGGGGTGGGGGAGTGGGTTTGGTGAGACACAGTCAGTCAAACTACAAGCTCCAGGCAAGGCACGTGCCCCCACAGAACTGTCTGGCAGTTCTATAGAAAATGCATATGATGTCATTGGTTAGGTTCTTTTTTACATACTGTACACAGTAACATCGAAACTGTATTACATGTACTTCACAGCACTATATCAATGTATTTTTTGTTCACTGAGGAGCATAGACATAATATTGAAGGACTACAGTGTACTGAAGGACTACAATGTACTGTGATGCAGAATGATGTGCAACAATTACATAGGTACAGTCTAGGGTTGAAAGTTGCAGACATACCTGTTCTCCAGTCTAAATGTCTGTATTATGGATGCTACCGTGTAGCGACTCAGGTTGGGCTGGCTCTCTGCCCAGCCTCCCTCATCGTCAGGCCATGATTTATGACATGGTCCACCAAAGTGGCCCTAATGTCGTCGGAAATATGTTTCTGTCTATTGCCTGGTCCCCTTCTTTGTTCTTGTCCTCGTCCTCCTCCTACTCCTCTCACTCTCACTGCCTCCATGTTTGCATAGTTCTCACAAAAGAGGTGATCTTACCTGAGGTCTATTTGTAGTGGTAAGGCTCAGACTAATTGGTATTCAATTACTGTAGAAGTGTTTTTGTGTGTGTGTGTGTGTGTGTGTGTGTTACCAATTTCAGGTATGTTTTGCATTTTGAATAGAAGTGTTTTCCCAATGATTGCAAGAGATTTCATTATTGAACAAAGTGTCAAATGTAAGAAACAGAATGTAGTGTTTTGCAAGGTGTGTTGCAGAATTGCAAACAAAGTGCAAAGCAGAAAATGTGTTTGTACTTTTGGTGCCTTTGTTAAAGGCATGGTTACAAAAGTTAAGGGTTTGATGCTTTTGTCTAAGCATTCACTTTCAGTGTGTAAGCAATCGGCAAAAACATGTTATGCCAAAATAACATGCAAAACAGTCACACAGGTGGAGCTCTGCCATTCTGATCCTACGGTGATTAACAGTAGAGCTATTCGAAGGCTGGGAAAGTGAATATTTATCTGGTTTCGTTTGGTATTTTAGTTGAGTGAATTCTGGAATTCAAACACTCCTTGTAAACATTCCCTGGAATAGAAACTAAGCTCCCTCCCTCATCCCCCTCTCTTGCTGCCCCATATCACAAAGCCACACCGTAATTATGTGCATAACTAAGAGTGTGTGTGTGTGTGTGTGTGTGTGTGTGTGTGTGTGTGTGTGTGTGTGTGTGTGTGTGTGTGTGTGTGTGTGTGTGTGTGTGTGTGTGTGTGTGTGTGTGTGTGTGTGTGTGTGTGTGTGTGTGTGTGTGTGTGTGTGT
>NC_060185.1:12879784-12894784 GCF_021184085.1 Oncorhynchus gorbuscha | reverse complement strand
AAGTGCAGTTCAGTTTCCTCCTCATTTTGTGGGCAGTGAGCACATAGCCTGTCTTCCCTTGAGAGCCAGGTCTGAATATGCTGGCCTCTCTCAATAGCAAGGCTATGCTCAATGAGTCTGTACATATTCAAAGCTTTCCTTCATTTTGGGTCAGTCACAGTGGCCAGGGATTCTGCCAGTGTGTACTGTGTTTAGGTCCAAATAGCATTCAAGTTTGCTGTTTTTTTGTTAATTCTCTCTCTCTCTCCCCTTTCCACACACCTACTGTCGTCACAGGTGATAAAAGACACTTTGATTAATGGTACTCTAATGGTGTTAGTGTCACAGTGATATATCTCATTTGAAACCTTTAGTGATTGTTCCCTATCAAGTTGTATCCAGCCTTACTGCCAGGAGAGATAAAGCCAACCCATCCCTCTGTGTTGATGGCTGTGTGGTTGTTTGGATTCAGAACTGGCATTAGCCAATGAGCATTCCCTCCTCCGTATCCCGACGATGTGTTGCCATGGACTCTGTGGGCAGGAATTGGGTTTGATAGTGAACTGTAGTCTCCTCCACATTAGCTCTTCAACGTAGTAAAACACTCAACAGAGGATTTCAGAAATTGCACCAAAAAAGTAATTTATACTGAACAAAAATCGAAACGCAACATGCAACAATTTCTAAGATTTTGCTGAGTTATAGTTCATTTAAGGAAATCAATCAATGAAAATAAATTAATTAGACCCTAATCAATGGATTTCACATGACTGGGCAGGCGCGCAGCCATTGGTGGGCTTGGGAGGGCATAGGCCCGACCACTTGGGAGCTAGGCCCACTCACTGTAGAGACAGTTTATCCCCATATAAGGGCTTTATTACAGACATAAATTCTTCTTATCAACCCCACTTTTTTATTATTTTTTATTTCACCTTTATTTAACCAGGTAGGCTAGTTGAGAACAGGTTCTCATTTGCAACTGCGACCTGGCCAAGATAAAGCATAGCAGTGTGAACAGACAACACAGAGTTACACATGGAGTAAACATGGTCCTTCTGTAGCTCAGTTGGTAGAGCATGGCGCTTGTAACGCCAGGGTAGTGGGTTCGATTCCCGGGACCACCCATACGTAGAATGTATGCACACATGACTGTAAGTCGCTTTGGATAAAAGCGTCTGCTAAATGGCATGTATTATTATTATTATTATTATTATTATTATTAAACAATTAACAAGTCAATAACACAGAGAAAAAAGGGGAGTCTATATACAATGTGTGCAAAAGGCATGAGGAGGTAGGCGAATAATTACAATATTGCAGATTAACACTGGAGTGATAAATGATCAGATGATCATGTACAGGTAGAGATATTGGTGTGCAAAAGAGCAGAAAAGTAAATAAATAAAAACTGTGGGGATGAGGTAGGTAAAAATGGGTGTGCTATTTACCAATAGATTATGTACAGCTGCAGCGATCGGTTAGCTGCTCAGCTAGCTGATGTTTGAAGTTGGTGAGGGAGATAAAAGTCTCCAACTTCAGCGATTTTTGCAATCCGTTCCAGTCACAGGCAGCAGAGTACTGGAACGAAAGGCGGCCGAGTGAGGTGTTGGCTTTAGGGATGAACAATGAGATACACCTGCTGGAGTGCGTGCTACGGATGGGTGTTGCCATCGTGACCAGTGAGCTGAGATAAGGCGGAGCTTTGCCTAGCATGGCCTTGTAGATGACCTGAAGCCAGTGGGTCTGGCGATGAATATGTAGCGAGGGCCAGCCGACTAGAGCATACAAGTCGCAGTGGTGGGTAGTATAAGGTGCTTTAGTGACAAAACGCATGGCACTGTGATAAACTGCATCCAGTCTGCTGATTAGAGTATTGGAAGCAATTTTGTAGATGACGTCGCCAAAGTTGAGGATCGGTAGGATAGTCATTTTTACTAGGGTAAGCTTGGCAGCGTGAGTGAAGGAGGCTTTGTTGCGGAATAGAAAGCCGATTCTTGATTTGATTTTCGATTGGAGATGTTTGATATGGGTCTGGAAGGAGAGTTTGCAGTCTAGCCAGACACCTAGGTACTTATAGGTGTCCACATATTCAAGGTCGGAGCCATCCAGTGTGGTGATGCTAGTCGGGCATGCGGGTGCAGGCAGCGATCGGTTGAAAAGCATGCATTTGGTTTTACTAGCGTTTAAGAGCAGTTGGAGGCCACGGAAGGAGTGTTGTATGGCATTGAAGCTCGATTGGAGGTTAGATAGCACAGTGTCCAATGACGGGCCGAAAGTGTATACAATGGTGTCGTCTGCGTAGAGGTGGATCAGGGAATAGCCCGCAGCAAGAGCAACATCATTGATATATACAGAGAAAAGAGTCGGCCCAAGAATTGAACCCTGTGGCACCCCCATAGAGACTGCCAGAGGACCGGACAACATGCCCTCCGATTTGACACACTGAACTCTGTCTGCAAAGTAATTGTTGAACCAGGCAAGGCAGTCATCCGAAAAACCGAGGCTACTGAGTCTGCCGATAAGAATATGGTGATTGACAGAGTCGAAAGCCTTGGCAAGGTCGATGAAGACGGCTGCACAGTACTGTCTTTTATCGATGGCGGTTATGATGTCGTTTAGTACCTTGAGTGTGGCTGAGGTGCACCCGTGACCGGCTCGGAAACCGGATTGCATAGCGGAGAAAGTATGGTGGGATTCGAGATGGTCAGTCACCTGTTTGTTGACTTGGCTTTCGAAGACCTTAGATAGGCAGGGCAGGATGGATATAGGTCTGTAACAGTTTGGGTCCAGGGTGTCACCCCCTTTGAAGAGGGGGATGACTGCGGCAGCTTTCCAGTCCTTGGGGATCTCAGACGATATGAAAGAGAGGTTGAACAGGCTGGTAATAGGGGTTGCAACAATGGCGGCGGATAGTTTCAGAAATAGAGGGTCTAGATTGTCAAGCCCAGCTGATTTATATGGGTCCAGGTTTTGCAGCTCTTTCAGAACATCTGCTATCTGGATTTGGGTAAAGGAGAACCTGGAGAGGCTTGGGCGAGGAGCTGCGGGGGGGGGGGCGGGCTGTTGGCCGAGGTAGGAGTAGCCAGAGAAATGAGAAATGCTTGTTGAAGTTTTCGATAATCATGGATTTGTCAGTGGTGACCGTTGTTCCCTAGCCTCAGTGCAGTGGGCAGCTGGGAGGAGGTGCTCTTGTTCTCCATGGACTTCACAGTGTCCCAGAACTTTTTGGAGTTGGAGCTACAGGATGCAAACTTCTGCCTGAAGAAGCTGGCCTTAGCTTTCCTGACTGACTGCGTGTATTGGTTCCTGACTTCCCTGAACAGTTGCATATTGCGGGGACTGTTCGATGCTATTGCAGTCCGCCACAGGATGTTTTTGTGCTGGTCGAGGGCAGTCAGGTCTGGAGTGAACCAAGGGCTGTATCTGTTCTTAGTTCTGCATTTTTTGAACGGAGCATGCTTATCTAAAATGGTGAGGAAGTTACTCTTAAAGAATGACCAGGCATCCTCAACTGACGGGATGAGGTCAATGTCCTTCCAGGATACCCGGGCCAGGTCGATTAGAAAGGCCTGCTCACAGAAGTGTTTTAGGGAGCGTTTGACAGTGATGAGGGGTGGTCGTTTGACTGCGGCACCGTAGCGGATACAGGCAATGAGGCAGTGATCGCTGAGATCCTGGTTGAAGACAGCGGAGGTGTATTTGGAGGGCCAGTTGGTCAGGATGACGTCTATGAGGGTGCCCTTGCTTACAGAGTTAGGGGTTGTACCTTGTGGGTTCTTTGATGATTTGTGTGAGATTGAGGGCATCTAGCTTAGATTGTAGGACTGCCGGGGTGTTAAGCATATCCCAGTTTATGTCACCTAGCAGAACAAACTCTGAAGCTAGATGGGGGGCAATCAATTCACAAATGGTGTCCAGGGCACAGCTGGGAGCTGAGGGGGATCGGTAGCAGGTGGCAACAGTGAGAGACTTATTTCTGGAGAGAGTGAATTTCAGAATTAGTAGTTCGAACTGTTTGGGTATGGACCTGGAAAGTATGACATTACTTTGCAGGCTATCTCTGCAGTAGACTGCAACTCCTCCCCCTTTAGCAGTTCTATCTTGACGGAAGATGTTATAGTTGGGTATGGAAATCTCTGAATTTTTGGTGGCCTTCCTGAGCCAGGATTCAGACATGGCAAGGACATCAGGGTTAGCAGAGTGTGCTAAAGCAGTGAGTAAAACAAACTTAGGGAGGAGGCTTCTGATGTTGACATGCATGAAACCAAGGCTTTTTCGATCACAGTAGTCAACAAATGAGGGTGCCTGGGGACATGCAGGGCCAGGGTTTACCTCCACATCACCCGCGGAACAGAGAAGGAGTAGTATGAGGGTGCGGCTAAGGGCTATCAAAACTGGTCGCCTAGAGTGTTGGGGACAGAGAATTAGAGGAGCAGGTTTCTGGGCATGGTAGAATATATTCAGGGCATAATGCGCAGACAGGGGTATGGTGGGGTGCGGGTATGGCGGAGGTAAGCCCAGGCACTGGGTGATGATGAGAGAGGTTTTATCTCTGGACATGCTGGTTGTAATGGGTGAGGTCACCGCATATGTTGGAGGAGGGACAAAGGAGGTATCAGGGGTATGAGGAGTGGGACTAGGGGCTCCATAGTGAACTAAAACAATGATAACTAACCTGAGGAACAGTATACAAGGCATAATCCCACAGGTGAAGAAACCGGATGTGGAGGTCCTGGGCTGGCGTGGTCTGCGGTTGTGAGGCCAGCTGGACACACTGCCAAATTCTCTAAAATTACATTGGTTTATGGTAGAGAAATTAACATTAAATTATCTGGAAACAGCTTTGTTGGACATTCCTGCAGTCAGAACACCAATTGCACGCTCCCTCAAAACTTCTGTGGCATTGTGTTGTGTGACAAAACGGCACATCTTAGAGTGGCCTTTTATTGTCCCAAGCACAAGGTGCACCTGTGTAATGATCATGGTGTTTAATCAGCTTCTTGATATGCCACACCTGTCAGGTGGATGGGTTATCTTGGCAAAGGAGAAATGCTCACTAATAGGGAGTGAAATTAGCTTTTTGTGCGTATGGAACATTTCTGGGATCTTTTATTCCAGCTCATGAAACATGGGCCAACACTTTACATGTTGTGTTTATAATTTTGTTCAGTGTATATTACTGTTTGTGTGTGTTCTTGTGTCCGTGTCTGATAACACACAGTCAGAATAATCAATATTCAATCGTCCCTGACCCATGTGTGTACAGTACAGCTGAAATGGTTATCCCCCCCTTTGTAACTCTCTGAGTGTTAATATTTCCATAGAGGGCCGGAGGAGCTCAGGTGAGGGGGGTAAATGTTTACCCTTTTAAATGAGCAAACTCACCGCTCCTGGGAGCCTCCCACACATTCATTCATGCAGCCGTCTCCTCTGCTGTGCTGATATGTGGTGGTGTTTGTCCTTGTCAGGCAGTGTCGGTGGAGCGCTCCCTAAAGTGTCACATATTAGTGTGGTGGGGAGATACACTGGTCACAGATTAACTTCATTAACCACACCTGTGGAACTACAGAGGAGAGGATTATGCCTACAAGGCTCTCTCTCGCCTACACTCTACATATTAAAACAGGAGACGCTGATAACTCGTTATTAAGAACCCCCTTCTTTATTTCTTTCTTTTTCCTCTGCTTCTCTCTCTTTCTCTCCCTCTCTTTCTCTCTCAGGAGTCTGATGTGTAGCAGACACCATGCATCAGCTGTTAGGCCTGGTGCTGGGCAAGAGGGACCTTTCCCGGGCTGGAGACCTCTTCTCCCTGGAGGACTCTGAGATAGAGGACTGCCTCTCACAGGCCCTGGAGGAAATCAAGGCTATCTCCTGCTCCCCTGTGAGTACACACACACACACACACACACACACACACACACACACACACACACACACACACACACACACACACACACACACACACACACACACACACACACACACACACACACACACACACACACACGCATCCATGCACACACAAATAGATGACTGTCTCTTTGAATCACTAGAGGTCCAAGCTATCTATTGCTCTCCTGTGAGTTGCCTATGCAAGCACACAAACATGCACACATGCGAAGCCACGTCCAGACACACACACACACACACACACACACACACACACACACACACACACACACACACACACACACACACACACACACACACACACACACACACACACACACACACACACACACACACACACACACACACACACACACACACACACACACACACACACACACACACGCGCACGCGGACATGGCATCACCTCACCAAACACACCTGTCATTTCCATGCTGACTGCACACTACCATTGGGATAGCAGCTTATGGCAGGTGTGTCTCTTGGGACTGTTCCCTGGGATAACAGATATGATACGATTCTCATCACTCCAGGGCCCACATGTCCTCATTTCCCATCCAACACAGTCAGTCTCTCAGTCATCATCATTCAGACACTGTCTAGATGGGGCCATAGTTTGAATGAACATTTCCACCTCAACATGGAAAAAGTCAAGAGTATTTTTCCTTTGATAATCTGAGTGTCAAGGGATAGCTAACACCAAAAAGTATTGTAGCCTTGAGGCTTGGGTCTGTATGTTAGATTCCTAAATAGAGTAAAACTCACAGGCGACTAGTGAAGCTCAACCCAAGTTTATTCACCTACTGGGTCTCACAGCTGCATAAGACAAAGACCTGTTTACACAAGCCCATATATTTATACCTTCCTGCCATGCCGAGTCTCCTCCTTACACATCTGGATAGCCAACACATCTGCTAGACGGGATTTTAGCGATGCCTGTCCTTTCTCTCTTCATCTGAGATGACCTCGGCCCAAATTCCTCACTCACCCCGAACTCACGGCTGTCCTGTTGACTTGTACCAGATGTTAGCCCTTCTCCTCACCGTAGGATACCTGATGTGTAACAATAACATGTTCTGACAGAATGTGAACTTCCTGCATCCCCCTGTCTCACTCAGTAGATTTCCATACCCTCTGTTCTAATATTATAACATGAACGAGGATATTTCATATTTCAAGTTTAGAAGTTAGATAGCTTTCAGGTTGACTGCATTTGAAACTATATTAAAAACAAGCATGCTCTTTCCTCATTGTTCCTTGATCATGATTGGCTGATCTGAACTCATCTCCCCTCTGATTTGCTGACTGCAGGACTACCTGACCAATGACAATGACCAGGCTGTGGTGGAGATCTGCATCACGCGTATCACCACGGCAATCAGGGAGACACGGTCCATCGAGCGCCATGGGGGGGCACTGGTGGGTCTGTGGGAGTCCTGTCTGGAACACAACCTCACCCCCCAGGGTAAAGACGAAGACACACCCCATGCCAAGATAGCCTCTGACATCACCAGCTGTATTCTGCAGGTACACTACACCACACCACACACACACACACACACACACACACACACACACACACACACACACACACACACACACACACACACACACACACACACACACACACACACACACACACACACACACACACAGAATACCCCTGTATCAAGATCGGACAGGTCTGGACACACATGCATCCAAATGTATCCAGGGCTCCTGAGTGGCGCAGAGGTCTAAGGCACTGCATCACAGTGCTTGAGGTGTAACTACGTTTTCCCAGGCTGTGTCACCAGATAAACCTGAAATGCTTTTTCAACCACCTTGAAGGAGTTCCCACATATGCTGAGCACTTGTTTGCTGCTTTTCCTTCACACTGCGGTCCAACTCATCCCAAACCAGCTCATTTGGGTTGAGGTTGGGTGATTGTGGAGGCTAGGTCATCTGATGCAGCACTCCATCACTCTTCTTGTTGGTCAAATATCCCTTACACATCCATCCAGGAGGTGAGTTGGGTCATTGTCCTGTTGAAAAACAAATGATGTCCCACTAAGCGCGAACCAGATGGGATGGCGTATCGCTGCAGAATACTGTAGTAGCCATGCTGGTTAAGTGTGCCAATATGCCATCCCACAGGGTTTGTGCTTAGTGGGACTATAATTTGTTTTTCAACAGGACAATGACCCAACACACCTCTAGGCTGTGTAAGTGCTATTTGACCAAGAAGGAGAGTGATGGAGTGCTGCATCAGATAATCTGGCCTCCACAATCACCCAACCTCAACCCAATTGAGATCATTTGGGATGAGTTGGACTGCAGAGTGAAGGAAAAGCAACCAACAAGTGCTCAGCATATGTAGGATCTCCTTAAAGACTTTTGGAAAAGCATTCCAGGTGAAGCTGGTTGAGAGAATGCCAAGAGTGTGCAAAGCTGTCATCAAGGCAAAGGGTGACAACTTTGAAGAATCTAAAATATAAGAATATTTAACACTAATTGTGGTTAATACATGTGTTATTTTATAGTTTTTATATCTTCACTATTATTCTACAATGTAGACAATAGTCAAAATAAAGAGAACCCCTTGAAATTAGTAGGTGTGTCCAAACCTTTGACTGGTTCTGTAAAGTGTGTACCCTCACATTCCTGAGACATAACCCATATCGACACACCTGCCTTCACATACCTGTACATGTCACATGATTTACAACACAGCAGCTATAGGCTACAGGCACACAGGCAGCATACATAACATCACACCTGTTTGCTGATCTGTACATGTCCATCCTACGCACAGTACAATCGCATACTGTGCATGTCCAGGTATGTGTTATCATGGTGGTAGGGACATGTCCAGGTATGTGTTATCATGGTGGTAGGGACATGTCCAGGTATGTGTTATCATGGTGGTAGGGACACTTCCAGGTATGTGTTATCATGGTGGTAGGGACACTTCCAGGTATGTGTTATCATGGTGGTAGGGACACTTCCAGGTATGTGTTATCATGGCGGTAGGGACACTTCCAGGTATGTGTTATCATGGTGGTAGGGACACTTCCAGGTATGTGTTATCATGGCGGTAGGGACACTTCCAGGTATGTGTTATCATGGCGGTAGGGACACTTCCAGGTATGTGTTATCATGGTGGTAGGGACACTTCCAGGTATGTGTTATCATGGCGGTAGGGACACTTCCAGGTATGTGTTATCATGGTGGTAGGGGCGGTAGGGACACTTCCAGGTATGTGTTATCATGGTGGTAGGGGCGGTAGGGACAGTTCCAGGTATGTGTTATCATGGTAGTAGGGACATGTCCAGGTATGTGTTATCATGGCAGTAGGGACATGTCCAGGTATGTGTTATCATGGTAGTAGGGACATGTCCAGGTATGTGTTATCATGGCAGTAGGGACATGTCCAGGTATGTGTTATCTTGAGTGTAGGGACATACTGTGCTTGTCCAGGTATGTGTTGTCATGGCAGTAGGGACATGTCCATGTATTTGTTATCATGGCAGTAGGGACATGTCCATGTATTTTTATCATGGCAGTAGGGACATGTCCAGTTATGTGTTATCATGGCATTAGGGACATGTCCAGGTATGTGTTATCATGGCAGTAGGGACATGTCCAGGTATGTGTTATGAGTTCGGTAGGGACGTTCTTGTGGTGCACAGTAGTGGTCGACCGATTAATCGGAATGGCTGATTAATTAGGGACGATTTCAAGTTTTCATAAGACTCGGTAATCGTCATTTTTGATACCATGGCCGATTACATTGCACTCCATGAGGAGACTGCGTGGCAGGCTGACTACCTATTACGCGAGTGCAGCAAGAAGCCAAGTTAAGTTGCTAGTTAGCATTAAACGTATCTTATAATTAACAATCAATCTTAACATAATCACTCGTTAACTACACATGGATGATGATATTACTAGTTTATCTAGCTTGTCCTGCTTTGCATATAATCGATGCGGTGCATGTTAATTTCTCATCGAATCACAGCCTACTTCGCCAAACGGGGGATGATTTAACAAGCCAAGCGCATTCGTGAAAAAAGCACTGTCGTTGCACCAATGTATACCTAACCATAAACATCAATGTCTTTCTTTAAAAAATGTTTCCCATGCCAATAAGCCCTGAAATTGAAATTTAATTGAATTTGAGACAGAGAGACAGAGAGAGAGAGAATAAGCTCCTTGTCTGGTTAGTCTTCATTAGTGAGCTCCATGTCTGGTTAGTCTTCATTAGTGAGCTCCATGTCTGGTTAGTCTTCATTAGTGAGCTCCTTGTCTGGTTAGTCTTCATTAGTGAGCTCCATGTCTGGTTAGTCTTCATTAGTGAGCTCCTTGTCTGGTTAGTCTTCATTAGTGAGCTCCATGTCTGGTTAGTCTTCATTAGTGAGCTCCATGTCTGGTTAGTCTTCATTAGTGAGCTCCATGTCTGGTTAGTCTTCATTAGTGAGCTCCATGTCTGGTTAGTCTTCATTAGTGAGCTCCATGTCTGGTTAGTCTTCATTAGTGAGCTCCATGTCTGGTTAGTCTTCATTAGTGAGCTCCTTATCTGGTTAGTCTTCATTAGTGAGCTCCATGTCTGGTTAGTCTTCATTAGTGAGCTCCTTATCTGGTTAGTCTTCATTAGTGAGCTCCATGTCTGGTTAGTCTTCATTAGTGAGCTCCTTATCTGGTTAGTCTTCATTAGTGAGCTCCTTATCTGGTTAGTCTTCATTAGTGAGCTCCATGTCTGGTTAGTCTTCATTAGTGAGCTCCATGTCTGGTTAGTCTTCATTAGTGAGCTCCATGTCTGGTTAGTCTTCATTAGTGAGCTCCATGTCTGGTTAGTCTTCATTAGTGAGCTCCATGTCTGGTTAGTCTTCATTAGTGAGCTCCTTGTCTGGTTAGTCTTCATTAGTGAGCTCCATGTCTGTTTAGTCTTCATTAGTGAGCTCCATGTCTGGTTAGTCTTCATTAGTGAGCTCCATGTCTGGTTAGTCTTCATTAGTGAGCTCCATGTCTGTTCTGGAGTTTGAGTCTGATGGTTGAACTCCTCTGAGTCTCTGGATGAGCTCCTTTAATCTGAGAGCAGCCTGATATTACAGTGACTCACTCTAATAGGACTGTGCATGGCTGTGCGTCTGTGTGTGTGTGCGTGTGTGTGAGTGTGTGTGTGTGCGCGTGTGTGCGCGTGTGTGTGTGTGTGTGTGTGTGTGTGTGTGTGTGTGTGTGTGTGTGTGTGTGTGTGTGTGTGTGTGTGTGTGTGTGTGTGTGTGTGTGTGTGTGTGTGTGTGTGTGTGTGTGTGTGTGTGTGTGTGTGTGTGTGCGCATGTGTGCGCATGTGTGTGTGCGCATGTGTGTGTGTGCGTGTGTGTGTGTGTGTGTGTGTGTGTGAGTGTGTGTGTGTGTGTGTGTTGGTTCCTCATATCAACAGAGAGAGGACGGTGCTGTTGTTTTTAGTAAGACTCTTGGACGTGCAGTGAGAAAGCATTGCCTGCACTGCCACCTGTTGGTAGTACAGAAGTATGACACTTTTCTAGCCATAAATATGAGTTGAGCATTAATCCCTTATAACAACACTGTACGGTAGCTCATCAGCTCTAATGGTAATACACCATGTGTTTTATAGTATAGTTGTTTTCAGATAGAATATAGTACAGTTGTTTGGGTATGTTTCAGTGTTTGTCTTATGGCGATAGAAGATAGTAGCTCAGTGGTCACCAAATCGGGTTTTGGTCACCTTCAGACCATAGGACTCATGCATTAACACAACTGATTTTTAAAAGTCTGGATACAATGTAGTTCTTCAGGAGAAAAGTTGGACAGTACTTTTGCCCATTTCAAGCCCTTCTAAATGTTCCCAAACCATCCCCTTGGGGGCGCTAGTGGATGTTAAGTTAGGCCCTGGGACACCACTGTCTACATGCAGAGAAACATACACTCTCCCCTTGAGCTCAGAAATGAGTCTTTATGTAAAGAGAGCCATCTGTTTATCCTCCGTTCTGTTCTATTCTGTTCTGTTCTGTTGTGTTCCCTTAAATTGTCCATGTGCATCACTAAGGGTTCATATACTGTAGGCCCTAAATAGGATGGACACACACACACACACATCATACATGTTTGAGATCTGTGATGTAACTGGTGAGAACGTCTATGGTCTACTCTAGTCCATTATTCTGATCAGCACATTCTGATCTGTTAATGTTACTCAGATACCGTGGTTCTAATGTCCCAGTTGATTGGAGTGTGATACCTACATGCCGACACTGTGGCATGGTATAAACTAGAGCTGTTATAAAAGGGGCCCGGGGCCACATTATATAATTGGGCACATGAGTGAATATACACTGAGTATATCAAACATTAGGAACACCTTCCTAAAATTTAGTTGCACCCCCCCCCCCCCCCACCCACCCCTTTTGCCATCAGAACAGCCTCAATTTGTCTGGGCCTCAATTCTCTCTCTCTCTCTCACACACACACACACACACACACACACACACACACACACACACACACACACACACACACACACACACACACACACACACACACACACACACACACACACACACACACACACACACACACACACACACACACACACACACACACACACACACAATCTCTGTCTCTCTCACACAATCTCTCTGTGTCTTTGTCTCTCTTCTACCTGTCTCTCTTCTCCGACAGAACTACAGTCGTCCCCCAGTGATGGCTCTAGCAGTGCCGGTGGCAGTGAGGTTTCTGCAGAGAGGCAACAGAGAGCTCAGTAGAAACATGTCCAGTTATCTCTCTCTGGCTGCCATGGCTAAGGCTGAACTACTGGCAGAACACACAGAGGCTATCACTTGCAGCGTGCTGGGAGGTAGGACACACACACGGACACATACACAGACACTCGCACACTTGCACACACAAACACAGAGGCTAATACCTGCATCGTGCTGGGAGGTAGGACACGCACACACAGACACATACACACACGTCCGTGCACACACACACACGCACACACACACACACACACACACACACACACACACACACACACACACACACACACACACACACACACACACACACACACACACACACACACACACACACACACACACACTCACACACTCACACACACTCACACACACACAGAGGCTATTACCTGCATCGTCATGCTGATTGAATTCGAATAACAGACTGGAAGCTTCAAAAGGAGGGTGGTGCTTGGAATCATTGTTCTACCTCTGTCAACCATGGTTACCTGCAAGGAAACACGTGCCGTCATCATTGCTTTGCACAAAAAGGGCTTAACAGACAGGGATATTGTCGACTGCTGATGACTGGGGTAAAGTAATTTTCTCTGATGAATCCCCTTTCCGATTGTTTGGGGCATCCGGAAAAAAGCTTGTCCGGAGAAGACAAGGTGAGCACTACCATCAGTCCTGTGTCATGCCGACAGTAAAGCATCCTGAGACCATTCATGTGTGGGGTTGCTTCTCAGCCAAGGGAGTGGGCTCACTCACAATTTTGCCTAAGAATACAGCCATGAATAAAGAATGGTACCAACTAGAGGCCAACCGATTATGACTTTTCAACGCCAATACTGATACCGATTATTGGAGGACCAAAAAAAGCCGATACCAATTAATTGGGCGATTTTTTAAATGTATTTGTAATAATGATAAATACAACAATACTGAATGAACACTTATTTTATCTTAATATAATACATCAATAAAAATCCATTTAGCCTCAAATAAATAATGAAACATGTTCAATTTGGAAAAAGAAAGTAAAAGTGCAATATGTGCCATGTAAAAAGCTAACGTTTAAGTTCCTTGCTCAGAACATGAGAACATATGAAAGCTGGTGGTTCCTTTTAACATGAGACTTCAATACTCCAAGGTAAGAGGTTTTAGGTTGTAGTTAACATAGTATTTATAGGACTATTTCTCTCTATACCATTTGTATTCCATATACCTTTGACTATTGGATGTTCTTATAGGCACTTGAGTATTGCCAGTGTAACAGTATAGCTTCCGTCCCTCTCCTCGCTCCTACCTGGGCTCGAACCAGGAACACATCGACAACAGCCACCCTCGAAGCAGCGTTACCCATGCAGAGCAAGGGGAACAACTACTCCAAGTCTCAGAGCGAGTGACGTTTGAAACTCTATTAGCGCGCACCCCGCTATCTAGCTAGCCATTTCACATCAGTTACACCAGCCTAATCTCGGGAGTTGATAGGCTTGAAGTCATAAACAGCGCAATGCTTGAAGCACAGCTGCTGGCAAAATGCACAAAAGTGCTGTTTGAATGAATGCTTACGAGCCTGCTGCTGCCTACCATCGCTCAGTCAGACTACTCTATCAAATATCAAATCATAGACTTAATTATAACATAATAACACACAGAAATACGAGCCTTTGGTCATTAATATGGTCGAATCCGGAAGCTATCATTTAGAAAACAAAACTTTTATTATCGCATATACCCGGACTCTGCGTGCAATGAACGCAAGAGATGTGACACAATTTCACCTGGTTAATATTGTCTGCTAACCTGGATTTCTTTTAGCTAAATATGCAGGTTTAAAAATATATACTTCTGTGTATCGATTTTAAGAAAGGCATTGATGTTTATGGTTAGGTACACGTTGGAGCAACGACAGTCCTTTTTCCGGGAATGCGCACCACATCGATTATATGCAACGCAGGACACGCTAGATAAACTAGTAATATCATCAACCATGTGTAGTTAACTAGTGATTATGATTGATTGATTGTTTTTTATAAGATAAGTTTAATGCTAGCTAGCAACTTACCTTGGCATCTTACTGCATTCGCGTAACAGGCGGGCTCCTCGTGGTGTGCAATGAGAGGCAGGTGGTTAGAGCGTTGGACTAGTTAACTGTAAGGTTGCAAGATTGAATCCCCGAGCTGACAAGGTAAAAATCTGTCGTTCTGCCCTTGAACAAGGCAGTTAACCCACCGTTCCTAGGCCGTCATTGAAAATAAGAATGTGTTCTTAACTGACTTGCCTAGTTAAATAAAGGTAAAAAATAAATAAATACAATTTTTAAAAAAATCGGCCAAATCGGTGTCCAAAAATAATAATCGGCCATTCC
>NC_060185.1:12827284-12872284 GCF_021184085.1 Oncorhynchus gorbuscha | reverse complement strand
AAACAAAAATAATGAATTTTCTTTCAATTTGAAATGACGTTACTGTAACATTGGCCAACAATCACTGAGTAACATAGGCCTATTGATATGTCGGACTGCAGTATACTACAGTATACATACATAAAGAGCATAGTGTAGATGGTAGGTAACTTACCGGCTGTCATTTCTGAATGTACGGATGATAGATGCAACTGTGTAGCAGCTCAGGTTTGGCTGAACTCTCTGCCCAGCCTCCCTCATACTCAATCCATGGTTGAGCACATGGTCAACCAATGTGGCCCTGATCTCATCGGAGACAACTGTCCTTCCTCATCCTTCTCTTACTCTCGCTCCTTCACCTATAGCTCTTGCTTCACCATTGACTTCCATTTTCCTCCAAAACAAGAGAGCTCATCTGTAGCCTTTTATAGTGCTAAAGCTCTGATTTCTAAGTGAACAATTCAGCAACTAGTGTTTGCACCAGTGAGGAGTGGGTGTTGCCAATTGGTGTATAGCGCTTGGCATTGTGATTGGCGTTGCTTTCCAAAGGGACTAAAGAGATTTTAACTGTGAATGCCTAATGTAGAGAACTCTGTGTAGTGTTTTGCAAAAAGTGTGATATAAAATTAAAAACTGAGTGTAAAAGCAGGAATTGTGCTTACAATTTTGCAGACTTGGTTTAGGGATTTGGTCCATGCGTTTCAGGTTTCGGTGATTTCAAGTTCCAATTGTTGTGTGTAAAAAATGGGGAAAAACGGTAATATAAATGATTAATATAAGTGTTTAATTAATATAACTGATTTATAGAACTGGTGGTAGAGGTTACCACAGAGGATCTAGCTGTGTGTGTGTGTGTGTGTGTGTGTGTGTGTGTGTGTGTGTGTGTGTGTGTGTGTGTGTGTGTGTGTGTGTGTGTGTGTGTGTGTGTGTGTGTGTGTGTGTGTGTGTGTGTGTGTGTGTGTGTGTGTGTGTGTGTGTGTGTGTGTGTGTGTGTTTGTGTGTGTGTGTGTGTGTGTGTGTGTTTCATACAGGTCTAATGACACAGGGTGTGAGTAGTCTACTACAGGCGAGTAGTAACCTACTGGGGCGGCAGGGTAGCCTAGTGGTTAGAGCGTTGGATGAGTAACCGGAAGGTTGAAAGTTCAACCCCCCGAGCTGACAAGGTACAAATTTGTCGTTCTGCCCCTGAACAGGCAGTTAACCCACTGTTCCTAGGCCGTCATTGAAAATAAGAATTTGTTCTTAACTGACTTGCCCAGTTAAATAAAGGTAAAATAAAATAAACTTTGAACAGGGCCTTTCCTGTTGTAAAGGGACTAGAAGGATCCATAGGTGTGTGTGTACGTGCCTTCAAGGAGCATACGTATGTCTGGCCCCCTTCCTGGGCCCCCTCTCTCCAACCTCCACGACCTGTCATATGAAATCAAGCACTCAGGGTTAACCGTTTGTTTATCCTGTAAATGATCCTGGAACGTGTGTGTGAATAGCTCACACACTTCATGACCTGTACGGTCAGCTAACACTTCACACACATTATGACATTGTGTTTGTGTAACTCACCTCATCCAGCTTTAGTGTGTGGCGGCCACCTGGGTGATGCAATGCACTGTGGCCATGTTGTGAACACCATTTTATGAACACTCATCACATAATCAATTACTGCCGTGCTAAGGTAAATGACTCCTGTACAGTATTAACATATCCCCTCTTATCGAACCGTTCAACTGTCTTTATGTTCTCACGTACCTAATCCTCTTTTGTGAAATGACCGCAATGATCCTCCTCCATTTCGTCCTTCCCTTGACCAGATTTGATGCATTAATGGAAACCATATTGTGCTAGACCAATCACCCGCAGCGTAGGCAGTTGCACTCCTGCCCTGGAGAGTCTCAGTGGTGTTGTGGCAGCTGAGGCACTTCCTGCTTTGGGGGGTCTGTTCTCCGGGCTCAAGTATAAACACTGCCACGGTCCAAAGCTGAGAGTGGGTAACAGGCCAGTCCAACACACGCACACACACACACACACACACACACACACACACACACACACACACACACACACACACACACACACACACACACACACACACACACACACACACACACACACACACACACACACACACACACACACACACACACACACACACACACACACACATGCACACACACAACCACACACAGTTACATAACAGCGTATTGGGAAATGGCTCTTGACACCCCCCAGTTAAAACTGGCATGGTTAAGTCTCATGTTTTATTGGTTTGGGGTGCCTGCTGCTGTGAGTCAGCTAGTGCTGGTGATTTACTGTATATTGTCTGTGTTTAAGGCATTTTTACATTTCAAATGTAGTTTTATCGACTGTTTTATTTTGCACTTTTTGGCACATCCACCGTGTGCTTTGCTACTCTGGACAAATATTTGGGGTACGGGGATGGGGGGATGGGGGGTGGAAAAAGAGGAAGAGGGGAGAGGGAGACATATAGGGTACAGGAAGTGGTGAGAGAGTTGAGGGAGAAAGGGAGAGGAGAGTAGAAAGGGGATATGTAAACAAAAACTCTGGCTCTCCATTAAACAGAGACGCTCCATTGTTTTAGCTGGAATAGAGCATTTATCAGAATTTTATTTTTATTTTACCTTTATTTAACTAGGCAAGTCAGTTAAGAACACATTCTTATTTTCAATGACAGCCTAGGAACAGTGAACTGCCTGTTCAGGGGCAGAACAACAGATTTGTACCTTGTCAGCTCGGGGGTTTGAACTTCCGGTTACTAGTCCAACGCTCTAACCACTAGGCTACCCTGCCGCCCCAATGGAGAGAGAGACTGAAAGAGACAATGAAAGAGAGACAGGGAGACAAAGATGGAGATAAGTAAGATGCCTAGTTAGGAGACAGAGATGGAGATATATATAATACTGTATATATACAGTACCAGTCAAAAGTTTGGACGAATCTACTCATTCTATGGTTTTTCTTTATGTCAAAGACCGCAGAGTGAAGGAAAAGCAGCCACAAGTGCTCAGCATTTGTGTGAACTCATTCAATAGTTGGAAAAACATTCCAGGTGACTACCTCATGAAACTGGTTGAGAGAATGCAAAGCTGTCATCAAGGCAAAGGGTGGCTACTTTGAAGAATATATTTTGCTTTGTTTAACATTTTTTTGGTTACTACATGGATCCATATGTGTTATTTCATAGTTTGATGTCTTCACTCTTATTCTACAATGTTGAAAATAGTTAAAATAAAGAAAAACTCTTGAATAAGTAGGTGTGTCCAAACTTTTGACTGGTAATGTATATACAGTCGTGGCCAAAAGTTTTGAGAATGACACAAATATTACTTTCCACAAAGTTTGCTGCTTCAGTGTCTTGAGATATTTTTGTCAGATGTTACTATGGAATACTGAAGTATAATTACAAGCATTTCATAAGTGTCAAAGGCTTTTATTGACAATTACATGAAGTTGATGCAAAGAGTCAATATTTGCAGTGTTGACCCTTCTTTTTCAAGACCTCTGCAATCCACCCTGGCATGCTGTCAATTAACTTCTGGGCCACACTCTGACTGATGGCAGCCCATTCTGGCATAATCAATGCTTGGAGTTTGTCACAATTTGTGGGTATTTGTTTGTCCACCCGCCTCTTGAGGATTTACCACAAGTTCTCAATGGGATTAAGATCTGGGAAGTTTCCTGGCCATGGACCCAAAATATCAATGTTTTGTTCCCCAAGCCACTTAGTTGCCATATGCCATATGGCAAGGTGCTCCATCATGCTGGAAAAGGCATTGTTCGTCACCAAACTGTTCCTGGATGGTTGGGAGAAGTTGCTCTCGGAGGATGTGTTGGTATCATTCTCTATTCATGGCTGTGTTCTTGGGCAAAATTGTGAGTGAGCCCACTCCCTTGGCTGAGAAGCAACCTCACACATGAATGGTCTCAGGATGTTTTACTGTTGGCATGACACAGGACTGATGGTGGCGTTCACCTTGTCTTCTCCGGACAAGCTTTTTTCCGGATGCCCCAAATAGTCGGAAAGGAGATTCATCAGAGAAAATGACTTTACCCCAGTTCTCAGCAGTCCAATCCATGTACCTTTGGCAGAATATCAGTCTGTCCCTGATGTTTTTCCTGGAGATAAGTGGATTCTTTGCTGCCCTTCTTGACACCAGGCCATTCTCCAAAAGTCTTCGCCTCACTGTGCGTGCAGATGCACACACACCTGCCTGCTGCCATTCCTGAGCAAGCTCTGTACTGGTGGTGCCCCGATCCCGCAGCTGAATCAATTTATGAGACTGTCCTGGCACTTGCTGGACTTTCTTTGGTGACCTGAAGTTCTTGATGATCTGATAAATGGTTGATTTAGGTGCAATTTTACTGGCAGCAATATCCTTGCCTGTGAAGCCTTTTTTGTGCAAAGCAATGATGATGGCACGTGTTTCCTTGCAGGTAACCATGATTGACAGAGGAAGAACAAGGATTCCTAGCGCCACCCTCCTTTTGAAGCTTCCAGTCTGTTATTCGAACTCAACCAGCATGACAGAGTCATCTCCAGCCTTGTCCTCGTCAACACTCACACCTGTGTTAACGAGAGAACCACTGACATGATGCCAGCTGGTCATTTTGTGGCAGGGCTGAAATGTATTGGATTTTTTGGGGGGGGATTCAGTTAATTTGCATGGCAAAGAGGGACATTGCAATTAATTGCATTTCATCTGATCACTCTTCATAACATTCTGGAGTATATGCAAATTGCCACCATACAAACTGAGGCAGCAGACTTTGTGAAAATAAATATTTGTGTCATTCTCAAAACTTTTGGCCACGACTGTATACAGTATATACAGAAGTCGGAAATGTACATACACCTTAGCCAAATACATTTAAACTCAGTTTTTCAAAATTCCTGACATTTAATCCTAGTAAAAATTCCCTTTTTTAGGTCAGTTAAGATTGCCACTTTCCTTCCACTTTCCGTCTCCTTCCTGAGCGGTATGACGGCTACGTGGCCCCATGGTGTTTATACTTGTGTACTATTGTTTGTACAGATGAATGTGGTACCTTCAGGCATTTGGAAATTGCTCCCAAGGATGAACCAGACTTGTTGAAGTCTACAGACTTGTGGAGGTCTTGGCTGATTTATTTAGATTTTCCCATGATGTCAAGCAAAGAGGCACTGAGTTTGAAGGTAGGCCTTGAAATACATCCACAGGTACACCTCCAATTGACTCAGATTATGTCAATTAGACATTTACATTACATTTAAGTCATTTAGCAGACGCTAATTAGCTTATCAGAAGCTTCTAAAGCAATGACTTAATTTTCTGGAATTTCCCAAGCTGTTTAAAGGCACAGTCAACTTAGTGTATGTAAACTTCTGACCCACTGGAATTGTGATACAGTGAAATAATCTGTCTGTAAACAATTGTTGGAAATTGTAGAAGTCCTAACCGACTTGCCAGAGCTGTAGTTTGTTAACAAGAAATTTGTGGAGTGGTTGAAAAACAAGTCGTAGTGACTCCAACCAAAGTGTATGTAAACTTCTGATATATATATATATTAGAGGTCGACCGATTATGATTTTTCAACGCCTATACCGATTATTGGAAGACCAAAAAAAGCCAATCGTAATGACAATTACAACAAAACTGAATGAACAATGAACACTTTTATTTTAACTTAATATAATACATCAATAAAATCAATTTAGTCTAAAATTAAAAAATAAATAAATAAATAATGAAACGAGTTCAATTTGGTTTAAATAATGCAAAAACAAAGTGTTGGAGAAGAAAGTAAAAGTGCAATATGTGCCATGTAAAAAAAGCTAATGTTTAAGTTCCTTGCTCAGAACATGAGAACATATGAAAGCTGGTGATTCCTTTTAACGAGTGATTATGTTAAGATTGATTGTTTTTTATAAGATATGTTTAATGCTAGCTAGCAACTTAACTTGGCTTCTTGCTGCACTCGCATAACATGTAGTCAGCCTGCCACGCAGCGTCCTCGTGGAGTGCAATGTAATCGGCCATGTAATCGACCATGGTGTCCAAAAATGCCGATTACCGATTGTTATGAAAACTTGAAATCGTCCCTAATTAATCAGCCATTCCGATTACTCGGTCGACCTCTAATATACGTATATATATATATATATATATATATATATATATATATATATATATATATATATATATATATATGGGCTTATACTGCTATGTTTGTGCTGAGACATACAGGTAACTACCAAAATAAAGGAAAAACTTGAGTAAATGAGGGATACAATGTATTTTGAAAGCGGGGGCTTCCACACAGGTGTGGTTCCTGACCCAATTAAGCAGTTATAATCCCGCCATGCTTAGGGTCATGTATAAAAATGCCCAGTTGACCATTAGTTTGGCTACTATGGCTAGAAGAAGAGATCTCAGTGACTTTGAAAGAGAGGTTTCAAAGGAGCATAGAGGGTTTAAAGGGTGTGTGTTTGTCTCTTTCATCAGATCTCACCCCAATTGAATTCTGGAGTGGCGCTTTTCACCACCAACAACAAAACACCAACTGATGGAATGTATCGTGGAAGAATGGTGTTGTATCCCTCCGATAGATTTCCAGACACTTGTAGAATCTATACCAAGGTGCATTGAAGCTGTTGGTGTTTCCTATTTTGGCAGTTACCAGTAGCAGATAATGAGCTAGCACTGTGTGTGTGTGTGTGTGTGTGTGTGTGTGTGTGTGTGTGTGTGTGTGTGTGTGTGTGTGTGTGTGTGTGTGTGTGTGTGTGTGTGTGTGTGTGTGTGTGTGTGTGTGTGTGTGTGTGTGTGTGTGTGTGTGTGTGTGTGTGTGATCCACATGTGTACAGTATATGTGTGTTTCAACCTCAAAGACTGGGGTGGGAGGGGGGGGTGTAGAAAGGAAGCTAGCAGTGGGGCAAAGTGTTAAGTTTTTACAGGCAACTACAGTAAATCCCACAGGCCTACCTCATTTTCAGATATACACTACATACACACACACGCTTGGTTGTCCACCCAGAACTCAACCCCCGACCTCACCCGAACCACATTACATCATCCTACTTCCTGAACTGGTGGCTGCTGGGAGGAGAGAGGTCATTTATTATTGATTCTCTGAGCTACGGGACAGGGGGTGGGCTTAACAATCAGCATATGCTGATACAGTACCATGTCTTGGGGAAATAGAGGGAGAGCAAGGCAGTTAACCCACTGTTCCCCCGGTAGGCTGTCAAGAGTTTCTTCTTAAATAAAGGAAACAAATAGTCCATCTGTCAAGAGCTTTCATTCAGTAATATTTAAATAAAGGAAATTTCAACAGTATATCCATCTATAGATGTATCGTCAACAAACCATATGTAGGCTATCTGCAGCATGTCAGTAATATTTCAACAGTATATCTGTCAGTAATATTTCAACAGTATATCTGTATCATGTCAGTAATATTTCAACAGTATATCTGTATCATGTCAGTAATATTTCAACAGTATATCTGTATCATGTCAGTAATATTTCAACAGTATATCTGTCAGTAATATTTCAACAGTATATCCCATCTACGATCAACAAACATTCAGGAGACTACTGGCTTACAAATGGCTCATTCATCCTCCCTCCTCTCCCCTGCAACTATTCCCCAGGTCGTTGTTGTTAATGAGAATGTGTTCTCAGTCAACTAACCTGGTAAAATAAGGGTAAAATAAAAAAAATATCACCAGCATCTCAACTGTGTATCAGTTTAACAGCATATTTGTTGTCATTCTAGAAACTATCTGTAGATATGCTTTGGGACTATCCAAATAAAGTGAAACAAGTTGGGCTTAGTTGGCAGTCTACAGACTATCTACCTCACATTCAACTATACTACATGACCGAAAGTATGTGGACAGCTGCTCGTCGAACATCTCATTCTAAAATCATGGGCATTAATATGGAGTTGGCCCCCCCTTTGCTGCTATAACAGCCTCCACTCTTCTGGGAAGGCTTTCCACTAGATGTTGGGACATTGCTGTGGGGACTTGCTTCCATTCAGCCACAAGAGCATTAGTGAGGGTATTGTCATGCTGAAACCAAACTGTTGCCACGAAGTTGGAAGCACAGAATTGTCTAGAATGTCATTGAATGTTGTAGTGTTAAGATTTCCTTTCACTGGAACTAAGGGGCCTGAACCATGACAAATAGACCCAGATCATAATTTCTCCTCCACCAAACTTTACAGTTGCCACTGTGCATTCAGGCAGGTAGCGTTTTCCAGGCATCCGCCAAACACAGATGTATCCATCGGACTGCCAGATGGTGAAGCGTGATTCATCACTCAAGACAACGCGTTTCCACTGAGCCAGAGTCCAATGGCGGCAAGCTTTACACCACTCCAACCGACGCTTGGAATTGCGCACGGTGATCTTAGGCTTGTGTGTGATTGCTCGGCCACGGAAACACATTTTATGAAGTTCTTGTGCTGACGTTGATTCCAGTGGCAGTTTGGAACTCGGTAGTGAGCTTTGCAACCGAGGTCAGATGATTTTTACACGTTACGCGCTTCAGCACTTGCCAGTCCCGTTCTGTGAGCTTCTGTGGCCTACCACGTCGCGGCTGAGCCATTGTTGCTCCTACACGTTTCCACTTTACAATAACAGTACTTACAGTTGACCGAGGCAGCTCTAGCGGGGCAGAAATTTGACGAACTGACATGTTGGAAAGGTGGCATCCTATGACGGTGCCACGTTGAAAGCCACTAAGCTCTTCTGGAAGGCGATTCTACTGACAAAGTTTGGCTACAGAGATTGCATGACTGTGTGCTCAATTTTATACACCTATCAGCAACAGGTGTGACTGAAATATCCGAATCCACTAATTCGATGGTGTGTCCACAAACTTTTGTATATATAGTTTATGTATCAGCTGATGAGCAAGTTCAGTGCATTTACTAACACTCTAGTCCCAATGCATAACTACAGAGGGTTACGATCTAAATAAAGTGAAAGACTGTTGAATTAAGTTAATATGCAATAATCACTCAAAACATCCAAATCTGCAACTGTTGTTGGGATGATTGAAATGACCTTCTAACACTTGAGCACCTTGTCTTTCCTGTTGGTGAGGAAGAAACGCATCAGAGGCTTAATGTTAACATGTAATTTTATTCTCGTTTCTCGTTTATTCTCCATTTTTAGTCATACTGTATGCCAAAAAATATTTATATACAAAATACATTCATTTTTACTTCTTGACAAAAACACAAAACAATTTACAATATGATACACATTGCCTACTACGTTAACAAAGAGCAGAGATCGTTGTAACAGATTCTGTAAAAATTGTCCACAGTTCCGCTTTTCAAATCAAGTGTTTCTGTCTCAAATGAGATGCGGAACAAACAGGGACTAAGTAATCGTATTGCATCATCCATTGGCACCCATTTCAAGGAGAAGAAACACCTCTGGGTATATGGAAAGACCTCTGGGTGTATAGAAAGCCCTCTGGGTGTATGGAAAGCCCTCGGGTGTATGGAAACACCTCTGGGTGTATGGAAACACCTCTGGGTGTATGGAAAGACCTCTGGGTGTATAGAAAGCCCTCTGGGTGTATGGAAAGCCCTCGGGTGTATGGAAACACCTCTGGGTGTATGGAAACACCTCTGGGTGTATGGAAAGACCTCTGGGTGTATGGAAACACCTCTGGGTGTATGGAAAGCTCTCTGGGTGTGTGGAAAGACCTCTGGATGTATAGAAAGACCTCTGGGTGTACGGAAACACCTCTGGGTGTATGGAAAGACCTCTGGGTGTATGGAAAGACCTCTGGGTGTATGGAAACACCTCTGGGTGTATGGAAAGCTCTCTGGGTGTGTGGAAAGACCTCTGGGTGTATGGAAAGACCTCTGGGTGTATGGAAACACCTCTGGGTGTATGGAAAGACCTCTGGGTGTATGGAAAGACCTCTGGGTGTACGGAAACACCTCTGGGTGTATGGAAAGACCTCTGGGTGTATGGAAAGACCTCTGGGTGTATGGAAAGACCTCTGGGTGTATGGAAAACTAAGCAAAATACAAAACAACAAAAATATTATGTTTTTCACATCTGAATGTAAACACTTTGATAAATACAAAGTTGGAAACAACGCTTGGAAAAAAATAACTTTTGCCGGACGCATAAGATTATAAGGTAATAGAATGATTAAAACCTCCTATGGCAGCTTGCAGATAGTTGTCACTACGTAGCCATGCTAGAGAGGACAAAGGTAAAGTGTTTTTTTTAGCCAGAAATTCCACTTTAACAACTAACCCAAACCTCAACCCTTTCTCATTTACCTTACCCCTTAACCCTAACACTCCATTAATAACAAACAGCTAACATACTTGCACTGCTGATGATATAGCCAATTTGGTCCTCTCTAGTATGGCCATCTAGTGATGACACTTGCAGACTGGTTTTGTGCCAGTTGACCCAAATAATCTTTTTGTCTCTCTCACCTCTGTTCTTTCCTTTTCATTTTTCTCTTTACATCTGTGGTAAATGATGTTTCTTCCACTTCTACTCCTTAGACTATGTATACTAATGCTTCTCACCGTGTGTGTGTGTGTGTTTGTGTGTGTTTGTGTGTGTGTTACCACTGCTTCTCTAAATGGGAAACACTCCTCTAACAGGGCACATTCTTCTCCAGTCTCTTTAGCCATTAAAGAGAGCTGGTGTTGTTGTTCATGTTCACATTGTTGTTGCAGTCTCAGCCGGTCGGGCTGTTCTGCACTGCAGGTTATTTTATAATGGTGACGACGAAGTTGATGATAGTTAATTTAAATGATGAAAGTTCATTTACATGATGAAAACGATGGTTCATTTAAATGATGATGATTATGATGATGAAAATGATAGTTCATTTAAATGATGATGATGATGATGAAGATGAAGAGAGTTGATTTAAACGATGATAATGATAGTTCATTTAAATGATGACAATTAGGATGAAGATGATGAGGATTATGATGATGAAGCTGATAGAGTTGATTTAAACGATGATGATGATGATGATGAAAACGTCATCCGAGTTAGTTGATGAACTGAGCACCCCCGTGAGGCACAATCTCCGTCAAGCCCCACCCAACTACATTCCCCCTCTGCTCACACCCCTCGCCGTCTTGCAAAGCCAGCTGGGATATCTCCTCCTCCGACAGCACACGGTCCCACATGTTCACCCCTGTCATCTTCCCAGCGAATGCCAACTTGGCATCGAAGCCTCCCTCAAACCCAGGCATCTGACTCCCACTGCCACCTGACCCTCCAGAGACCCCACCGTCGTTCTTCTCCTGCCCCAGCTGGAGTGAGCCTCCATCCGGTAACATGTGGCCCTCGGCCACCCCGGGTGTGAATGCCACTCTGTGTCCATCGGCCCATAGTGACGCTATGCCCTGCTCAGAGCTCCAAGCCCCACATAGGTGGGTCCAAACTCCTCCTCCTTTCACCACTCCCCGTGCCTCCACCAGGTGAGCCTCTCCTCCCACGGTGAAGAGAGCCCTTGTTCCGCTAAGAAGGAGCTGTATCTCATAGGGGTTCCGTTTGGTTCCGTAGGAAAACAGCACGGTTCTGTTGGAGATGGAGACGGGCTTGGCCCACAGGCACACGGTGAAGGAAGAGAGGGAGAGAGGGAGGTCTGGTGTCACCGAGGAGAAGATACGAGGGGAACGCATAGGGAAGAGAAGAGCGGTCTCACAGCCTGCGAGAGGGGAGGAGAGGATGAGAGAATAGCTTTAGTCATTTTGCGGTTATTATTGATTTGAAAGATGACAAAATCAGGAGAGAAATCAAGAGGGAGTTGGAAAAAGACCCTGTATGCTGTCTCACAGGGCTTCTTCAGTCCTAAGCTCTGTTCTCAGAAGCACTACAGATGACCAGATCATATTGTCTTTATCTCACATCAAGAAATACTTTACTATATATTAGTGTGTGTGTGTGTGTGTGTGTGTGTGTGTGTGTGTGTGTGTGTGTGTGTGTGTGTGTGTGTGTGTGTGTGTGTGTGTGTGTGTGTGTGTGTGTGTGTGTGTGTGTGTGTGTGTGTGTGTGTGTGTGTGTGTGTGTGTGTGTGTGTGTGTGTGTGTGTGTGTGTGTGTGTGTGTGTGTGCGCGTGTGTGTTTCTGTGTGTATGACTAAGTAGGTTTTGAATCAGTGTGGACAGCTCCCTTTCCCCTCTCTCTGCAGCAGCAGCAGCATTCTGATAGCTAGGTTATGACACTGAGACTCCTCCTACCAGACCCTAAATGTTGACGTTACATTTGTCTCAGGTTTCTCCCCGGGGGTAAACTTTCCCATCTGGTTCTGCTTCCCAGGGTGTTTTGCTGTGGTTGCTTTGTCGACCTACTAATTATTATACCTCCTTCTGCTCAGTATCCAGGTTTACAGGGCGGATGATATAGACAGTGTGTGTGTGTGCGTGTGTGCGTGTGTGTGTGCAATGTAAAAAGCATTGCAGTGTTATCTGATTAATGCTGGGAACTGGAACTGGCTCACTGAAAGACCTAGCGGCAATATATATATGAACAGACTTGATTCAGAGAGACTCCTCTTTGTAGAACAATAGCCTTGTTGCTCTCTGGGCTTATTGCAAGTCCTCAAACTCATTTTGTTTTTGACTGAATTTCAACAGTGTAAGTAGGTAGAGGTCTGAACAGGGCCTGTGGGTGTATTTCAGATGCAGAGACTGGGCTTGGAACACAGAAAGGCACTCTAGTAAGAATCTATTTTATTATTAATTTTAAAGAAAAATTTACCAGAATTGTTGTTTATATTCATACTCTCTAACTATATATTTCCTATTTTCATTCTTTCAAGAATGATGGGTTGTTAATGATCACATTGCCTGGGAGGGATGTCTGGTGTGATTCTGGTGAGAGGAGTGCTGTATTACCTGATGGTGTCTAAACATCTTCTACATCATGTAGAGCAGGGCTTGTCAACCTGGTTACTGTACCACCAAGTACATGTTGCTCTGCCTAGAGTACCACTAAAATACCCCCTCATGTGCAGTTTACCAGTAAGTCTACGGTCTCATGAGTCTTTTCAAGTTCTCCATGTGGATAGGTCAGGTACTAGTGCCCCTGGTTGGGTCAAGTTCCCCATGTGGATAGGTCAGTACTAGTGCCCCTGGTTGGGTCAAGTTCCCCGTGTGGATAGGTCAGGTACTTGTGCCCCTGGTTGTATTTAAGTTCCCCATGTGGATAGGTCAGGTACTAGTGCCCCTGGTTGGGTCAAGTTCCCCATGTGGATAGGTCAGTATTAGTGCCCCTGGTTGGGTCAAGTTCCCCATGTGGATAGATCAGTACTAGTGCCCCTGGTTGGGTCAAGTTTCCCATGTGGATAGGTAAGTACTAGTGCCCCTGGTTGGGTCAAGTTCCCCATGTGGATAGGTAAGTACTAGTGCCCCTGGTTGGGTTTAAGTTCCCCATGTGGATAGGTCAGTACTAGTGACCCTGGTTGAGGACCACTGATGTAAAGGATGGCAGGATGTATAGACAGGGACACAGGAAGTGGTGTTCTCACCTGCAGGCAGGTGTCGTTGCTGTGCCGACTTGAGCGTGAGCTCTAGCACTGCCCTCGTCTTCGCCAGCTCTGTCACCACGGCAACCAGCATCTCTGCTGATGCCACTTCCTGCTGCAAGTTTTCCCCCTTAGCCTCTGGATTACTCAGGCAGATGTTTTCCAGCTTGATAAGTTGGATAGCCTGTGTCCTCATTGCAGTTAGAAGCTGCTGTAACAGCTTTTCCTGATGGCTATTCCCAGCTGAATTCCCAGCATCAGTGCTTCGATCCTGTCTGAGATGCTCGATGCTCTCCCTGAGGCGAGCCTCCATCTGCATGGACATCCTCCGCCCAGCGGTCTCCACCGCAACGCCACAGGCCCCTCCGTACTGAGCCACGAACCTGTGGTGAGGAGAAGAAGGATTAGAGAGGGATTACATCAGAGACCAGGAAGTACAGTACACATGGGAGCCAAGCTAGCCAACTGCACCAGTAGTTTCTTACGCCCAATTCCACATGGACTCCTGTCAGATATACACAGGTGTACAGAGGTTAGGGAGGTAAAGGTCGATTTCGGATTGCTGGTTATGATCCATTGGCTGAGAGTTCCATTTATAATGAACAAAAAAATAAGCGCAACATGAGTTACCGTTCATAAGGAAATCTGTCAATTGAAATAAATGTATTAGGCCCATTAGACTCATTAGGCAGGGCACAGCCATGGGTGGGCCTAGGAGGGCATAAGCTCACCCACTTGGGAGAAAGATTCACCCATTGGGGAGCCAGAATGAGTTTTTCGCCACAAAAGAGCTTTATTACAGACAGAAATACTCCCCAGCACAAGGTGCACCTGTGTAATGATCATGCTGTTCAATCAGCTTCTTGATATGTCACACCTGTCTGGTGGATAGATTATCTTGGCAAAGAAGAAATGCTCACTAACAGGGATGTAAACACATTTGGCGATAAATACACTTTTTGTGGGTATGGAAAATGTATGGGATTTTTTAAATTTCAGATCATGAAACACTTTACATGTTGCGTTTATATTTTTGTTCAGTATATATACAGTACCAGTCAAAAGTTTGGACACACCTACTCATTCAAGTGTTTTTCTTTAGTTTTACTATTTTCTACATTGTAGAATAATAGTGAAGACATCAAACTATGAAATACACATATGGAATCATGTAGTAAGCAAAAAAGTGTTAAACAAATCTAAATATATTTTATATTTGAGATGCCACCCGTTTCCTTGATGACAGCTTTGCACACTCTTCTTATTCTCTCAACCAGTTTCATGAGGTAGTCACCTGGAATCCATTTCAATTCACAGATGTGCCTTGTTTAATTTGTGGAATTTCTTTCCTTGATGCGTTTGATGCCAATAAGTTATGTTGTGACAAGGTAGAGGTGGTATACAGAATGATATGATATATTTGGTAAAAGACCAAGTCCATATTATGGCAAGAATAGCTCAAATATACACAGAGAAATACATGAAGGTCAGTCAATCCAGAAAATGTCAAGAACTTTTAAAGTTTCTTCAAGTGCAGTCGCAAAAACCATCAAGCGCTATGATGAAACTGGCTCTCATAAGGCCCGCCACAGGAAAGGAATACCCAGAGTTACCTCTGCTGCAGAGGATAAGTTCATTAGAGTTACCAGTCTCAGAAATTGCAGCCCAAAAAATGCTTCACTGAGTTCAAGTAACATCGCAACATCAATTGTTCAGAGGAGACAGCATGAATCAGGCCTTCATGGTCGAATTTCTGCAAAGAAACCACCACACTTGCTTAGGCCAAACAAGCACGAGCAATGGATATTAGACTGGTGGAAATCTGTCTTTTGTTCTGATGAGTCCAAATTAGAAATATATATTTTTTAATGAGACGCAGAGTAGGTGGACAGATGATATCTTCATTTGTGGTTCCCACCGTGAAGCATGTAGTAGTAGGTGTGATGGTGTTGGGGTGTTTTGCTGGTTCCACTGTCAGTGATTTATTTATAATTCAAGGCACACTTAACCAGCATGCTACCACAGCATTCTGCAGTGATACACCATCCCATCTTGTTTGAGCTTAGTGGGACTACCATTTTTTTTCTCAACAGGACAATGACCCAACACACTTCCTGGATGTGCAAGGGCTATTTGACCAAGAAGGAGAGTGATGGAGTGCTGCATCAGATGATCTGGCCTCCACAATCACCCAACCTCAACCCAATTGAGATGATTTGGGATGAGTTGGACTGCAGAGTGAAGAAAAAGCAGCTGACAAGTGCTCAGCATATGTGGGAACTCCTTCAAGACTATAGGAAAATCATTCCAGGTGAAGCTGGTTGAGAGAATGCCGAGAGTGTGCAAAGTTGTCATCAAGGCAAATGATGGCTACTTTGAAGAATCTAAAATGTATTTTAACTTGTTTAACACTTGTTTGGTTACTACATAATTCCATATGTGTTATATCATAGTTTTGATATCTTCACTCGTATTCTACAATGTAGAAAATAGTACAACTTAAGAAAAACCCTTGAATGACAAACGTTTGTCTTTATATAAGTTCATATACATAGCACAGACTTTCTTCTCAATAACCAACCTTAGCATCTCTCCACGCAGCGACCCCAATTCCACCTTGATGATGTCATCGGAGAACTGCAGAAGCATGTTCTCCCTCATCTGAGAGTTCTCCAGCATGGAGAAGAGCTTGTCCCATTTAGTCATGTCTGTAGCCTTACAGGGTCCTGGGGCTGGGGTAGCTGTGGCTGAGAGAGGGAGAAAGAAAGAGAGAGAGAGAAAGAGAGAGAGAGAGAGAGAGAGAGAGAGAGAGAGAACAAGAGAGAGAAGAAAGAGAGAACAAGAGAGAGAGAGAGAGAGAGAGAGAGAGAGAGAGAGAGAGAGAGAGAGAGGAGAGAGATAAGAGAGAGAACAAGAGAGAGAAGAGAGAGAGAGAGAGAGAGAGAGAGAGAGAGAGAGAGAGAGAGAGAGAGAGAGATAAGAGAGAGAACAAAGAGAGAGAGAGAGAGAGAGAGAGAGAGAGAGAGAGAGAGAGAGAGAGAGAGAGAGAGAGAGAGAGAGAGAGAGAGAGAGAGAGAGAGAGAGAGGAAGTTAAATGAATGAATACAAGCCATCTAACATACATGCCTGTATGAACTGCTCCACCTCTCCTTCCCACTCAATTGAATTGAATTAAATTTAATTGAGTGGGAAGGAGAGGTTGGTTATGTTAGAGAGATTTTTATTCATACATTTTAAGTCAACACTGAGATGTCTCAATAATCATTCACTTCCTGTCTTTTCTCCTGCCAACTGTCCATCTCTCTCTTAGATTGTCCCTTTCTCCTGCCAACTGTCCATCTCTCTCTTAGATTGTCCCTTTCGCCTGTAAACTGTCCATCTCTCTCATAGATTGTCCCTTTCTCCTGCCAACTGTCCATCTCTCTCTCAGATTGTCCCTTTCTCCTGCCAACTGTCCATCTCTCTCATAGATTGTCCCTTTCTCCTGCCAACTGTCCATCTCTCTCTTAGATTGTCCCTTTCTCCTGCAAACTGTCCATCTCTCTCATAGATTGTCCCTTTCGCCTGTAAACTGTCCATCTCTCTCTCAGATTGTCCAATTTCTCCTGCAAACTGTCCATCTCTCTCTCAGATTGTCCCTTACATCCATCCAACTGTCCATCTCTCTCTCAGATTGTCCCTTTCTCCTGCCAACTGTCCATCTCTCTCATAGATTGTCCCTTTCTCCTGCCAACTGTCCATCTCTCTCTTAGATTGTCCCTTTCTCCTGCCAACTGTCCATCTCTCTCTTAGATTGTCCCTTTCTCCTGCAAACTGTCCATCTCTCTCATAGATTGTCCCTTTCGCCTGTAAACTGTCCATCTCTCTCTCAGATTGTCCAATTTCTCCTGCAAACTGTCCATCTCTCTCTCAGATTGTCCCTTACATCCATCCAACCGTCCATCTCTCTCTTAGATTGTCCCTTTCTCCTGCAAACTGTCCATCTCTCTCTCAGATTGTCCCTTTCTCCTGTAAACTGTCCATCTCTCTCCTTTAGATTGTCCCTTTCTCCTGTAAACTGTCCATCTCTCTCTTAGATTGTCCCTTTCTCCTGCAAACTGTCCATCTCTCTCTTAGATTGTCCCTTTCTCCTGCAAACTGTCCATCTCTCTCTTAGATTGTCCCTTTCTCCATCCAACTACTTTTTTCTTTCCCTTTGCTTGAAACAGTATCAATCCATTCCCGCTCTGTCCCTCTCTTTCTCTTTCCGTGTCCTGTATCCTGGCAATTTGAGTTATTGTCACAGTGTCTTTCTCAGGTGTGGTAATATGTTATGTTACTCTCCAGTGTTTGAGTTATTGTCACAGTGTCTTTCTCTGGTGTGGTAATATGTTATGTTACTCTCCAGTGTTTGAGTTATTGTCACAGTGTCTTTCTCTGGTGTGGTAATATGTTATGTTACTCTCCAGTGTTTGAGTTATTGTCACAGTGTCTTTCTCTGGTGTGGTAATATGTTATGTTACTCTCCAGTGTTTGAGTTATTGTCACAGTGTCTTTCTCTGGTGTGGTAATATGTTATGTTACTCTCCAGTGTTTGAGTTATTGTCACAGTGTCTTTCTCTGGTGTGGTAATATGTTATGTTACTCTCCAGTGTCTTTCTCTGGTGTGGTAATATGTTATGTTACTCTCCAGTGTTTGAGTTATTGTCACAGTGTCTTTCTCTGGTGTGGTAATATGTTATGTTACTTTCCAGTGTCTTTCTCTGGTGTGGTAATATGTTATGTTACTCTCCAGTGTCTTTCTCTGGTGTGGTAATATGTTATGTTACTCTCCAGTGTCTTTCTCTGGTGTGGTAATATGTTATGTTACTCTCCAGTGTCTTTCTCTGGTGTGGTAATATGTTATGTTACTCTCCAGTGTCTTTCTCTGGTGTGGTAATATGTTATGTTACTCTCCAGTGTCTTTCTCTGGTGTGGTAATATGTTATGTTACTCTCCAGTGTCTTTCTCTGGTGTGGTAATATGTTATGTTACTCTCCAGTGTCTTTCTCTGGTGTGGTAATATGTTATGTTACTCTCCAGTGTCTTTCTCTGGTGTGGTAATATGTTATGTTATGTTACTCTCCAGTGTCTTTCTCTGGTGTGGTAATATGTTATGTTACTCTCCAGTGTCTTTCTCTGGTGTGGTAATATGTTATGTTACTCTCCAGTGTCTTTCTCTGGTGTGGTAATATGTTATGTTACTCTCCAGTGTCTTTCTCTGGTGTGGTAATATGTTATGTTACTCTCCAGTGTCTTTCTCTGGTGTGGTAATATGTTATGTTACTCTCCAGTGTCTTTCTCTGGTGTGGTAATATGTTATGTTACTCTCCAGTGTCTTTCTCTGGTGTGGTAATATGTTATGTTACTCTCCAGTGTCTTTCTCTGGTGTGGTAATATGTTATGTTACTCTCCAGTGTCTTTCTCTGGTGTGGTAATATGTTATGTTACTCTCCAGTGTCTTTCTCTGTGTGTGGTAATATGTTATGTTAGTGTCTTTCTCTCTCCAGTGTCTTTCTCTGGTGTGGTAATATGTTATGTTACTCTCCAGTGTCTTTCTCTGGTGTGGTAATATGTTATGTTACTCTCCAGTGTCTTTCTCTGGTGTGGTAATATGTTATGTTACTCTCCAGTGTCTTTCTCTGGTGTGGTAATATGTTATGTTACTCTCCAGTGTTTGTTTGGGCCACTTCATCTTTAGTAATGTAAAATCACATTACAAACTGCCCTGAGCAAATGTACTGTTGGTTATGGTTTTCTGTATGAGTACTAAGCATACACACGCACGCACACACACACACACACGCACGCACGCACGCACGCACGCACGCACGCACGCACGCACGCACGCACACACACACACACACACACACACACACACACACACACACACACACACACACACACACACACACACACACACACACACACACACAGAGACGAGCCTGCCTTCCGAAATAGCTGAGAGAAGAATTTCCCAATTAAATAGTATTTCTTTGATCAATGACCAGTCATTCATAATGGTCTTTTCCCAATAGGAGGCTAAAAGCTCCGGTCTCCTCTCGCTCAACTTACTCTCTGACAGAGAACATCTCTGCCCAGAGTTTCCCAGCCAATACTGACAGAACACATTGAGAAACACTCCCTCAGCCACAACTACTGGAGATAGATTGACTGTCAGAGCACAGCTAGATCAGTGATTCCCAAATGTATGTTGCTTTATAACCCACCTAAAGCTTTTGGAAATTTATGAACCGCTGAATTGGAAGTGACTCACCATTCGGTAAACACTGGTCCAGATTATTTATATTATCTATGTACTGTACGTACTTAATGTACTATGGCAGAGAAGAGTGAGAAGAGAAGGAAGAGAGAGAAGAGAAGAGAGAGAAGAGAAGAGAGAGAAGAAGAGAGGAGAAGAGAGGAGAAGAGAGAGAAGAGGTGAAGAGAAGAGAGCGGAGAGAAGAGAGAGAGGAGAAGATAGAGAAGAGAGGAGAAGAGAGAGAATAGAGGAGAAGAGAGAGAAGAGGAGAAGAGAAGAGAGAGAGGAGAAGAGAGGAGAAGATAGAAGAGAAAAGAGAGAAAAGAGAAGAGAGAGAAAAGAGGGGAGAAGAGTGAGAAGAGAGAGAAGAGAAAAGAGGAGAAAGGAGAGAGAAAAGAGAGGAGAAGAGTGAGAAGAGAGAGAAGAGAAAAGAGAGAGAAAAGAGAGGAAAAGAGAGGAGAAGAGTGAGAAGAGAGAGAAGAGAAAAGAGGAGAAAGGAGAGAGAAAAGAGAGGAGAAGAGTGAGAAGAGAGAGAAGAGAAAAGAGAGAGAAAAGAGAGGAAAAGAGAGGAGAAGAGTGAGAAGAGAAAAGAGGAGAGAAGAGAGAGAAAAGAGAGGAGAAGAGTGAGAAGAGAAAAGAGGAGAGAAGAGAGAGAAAAGAGAGGAGAAGAGAGAGAAGAGAAAAGAGGAGAGAAGAGAGAGAAAAGAGAGGAGAAGAGAGAGAAGAGAAAAGAGGAGAGAAGAGAGGAGAAGAGTGAGAAGAGTGAGAAGAGAGAAGAGAGAAAAGAGAGGAAAAGAGAGGAGAAGAGTGAGAAGAGAGGGAAAAGAGAGGAGAAGAGAGGAGAAGAGTGAGAAGAGAGGCAACATGTCCAGATGTGCTCAGCACTAACACAGTCAGTGCTCACACTCTCTATGATTAGTCTTTGCGCGTCATATTCAGAGACGAATAACTTGACAAAGACCAACACTGGACAGAGTACATACTAGACATACTAGACATACTTTTATAACCCACACAAACAGAGCACAATGATTCTAAAATCAAACTTTTTTAGTATGATATCTGGACACACACTGTCTGAACACAGCCATACAGATGTCTGAAGATACAGGGGTTGCCTTAACGCAGAATTCATCATTTTCACTGAGAAAGATAAATAAACGCAGATCTCGTGATTCAGTTTCACTTCTTCACTCGGATAAGACATTTCTTCTGTGGTAAACATAAGAAATCTGATGGCCATGCATCATTTTTGCTATAAAAAAAAATACCTTGCTCTTTCATTCTAAGCTAATTTACTGATGAGTGGCTGCTAACCAACTAGCGTTGGATTTCTAATGTCATCTGATGAAATCTAAGCTATTTTCTGTGGAAGGTTTTGCATACATTTGTTTTGTTTGATGAAAAACTTAAGTTGACTTGCCCAACATCACTCTTGAAACAAAAAACATTGTTGTCTTTCAATTTAAAACGCAGGCAAAATGTGTTTTTTAACATGCAGATTTCTGAAAGCTAACTCCATTTCTGGACTTTTTGACCAGCTGATTTAAGTCATGAACAAGCCTGACACTAAAACCTTCATTCAATCATGACTGGCATTCAGTGGGCTGTGACTGAACAAAGTCAATTCACTAATGTTACGTGAAAATCCTACTTGAGACAAACACTGAGACGGTCTGTTTCATTCAGTTCAAATTGTTGATGAACTTGTTGTTCCACAAATGAACATCACAGATGTATTTAAAAGCTTAACACATTTCATATATTATAAAGCCTAGTATGAGAGGCTAAGGAACCGTTGGGCCATCGACCTGCCAAAAGCATGGACAGAAACAATGATGGGTTAATCCCATAGAACATGAGACATATTCCTTACTCAGCATTCAGAGCTCACACACACACACACACACACACACACACACACACACACACACACACACACACACACACACACACACACACACACACACACACACACACACACACACACACACACACACACACACACACACACACACACACACACACACACACACACACACACACACACACTTGACTTACGCTCCAGTGGCTCTCCCTCTGTGATCTCGTTGTAGTAGCTGTCACCATAGTTCACCTCTATATCGTCTTCGTACCCAAGAGTCAGCGACACACACACCAACACCAGACACGCTGCCTGGGGGAGCCGCCACAGAAACATGCTGCTTGCCGTCCGTCTGTCTCAGAGAGTCTGTCTGTGTTGAGGTCTATCTATCTGTCAGAGACTTTGTGTGGTGAGTTTTGTCTGCTTTCTCTCTGTCTCACAATGTGTATGAGTATGTTGAGAGAGAGGTAAATGGGATTGTGTGTTTAATATCTCAGACCTATTTCTTCGACTCTTTCTTTCTCTCTGTCTCTCTCTCGAACTCTTTCTCTTTCTTTCAATCTATATCTTCCCTCCTATGTGTCCCTGTTGACCACTCTATCTCTCTGGCTTCCTCTATATGTGTATGTTCTCTATCGCTCTCTGTTTTCTCTCTCTTTCTCTCTGTCTCGCTCTCTCTCTCTCTGTTGTTAAATGCTAAACAATCCCTTGCCAGCGGTCCTGGTAGGGTTGTATTCTCTGGCTTAGAGGGAATGGGCCAGAGAGCGGGTTTGCCTGGGCTATATAAACACACTCAGATCCTACCCCTAGTTCTGCACAGCCCAGTACACAGCCAAGCCCGGCACCAGCCCCCAGCCCATCCTATCCTAGCTCTGTCCCAGCCTTAGCCCAGCCTATACCATGCCCCAGCCTGAGTCTCAATGTCACACACACACACACACAGAGAGAGAGAGAGTCCAGCACAGCCAGTGGAGCTAGGCAGTGAGTAATTCTTCGTTGGAGGTAGCATATGCCGGGTGTGGATGTGGGGGGGTGGGGGGTAGGCTATGGGTGTGTGTGTGTTGGGGGAGGTAGGGGTGAATGGAACCCAGACTTTAGGGGCTTCTAAATGGGGATATTGTTCTCGCTCTCACTTTTGTTTATTTATTTATTTTCCCAACTGACTCAACGTGTGTATGTGTGTGTGTGTGTGTGTGCGCATGTGTGTATTCAGTGGGGATGGCGTAATTACTTCCTCATGGGATTTTTAAGCATTTGCCTCCACCCCTGCCACCCCCACATGCCCTCTCTCCTGCTGCCTCTGTCTTTCTCCCTTCCCCATTCTGTCTGTCTTTCTCTCTCTCTCTTTCACTGAGGCAAGCGGGTGGACGTGCTGCCTTGGGCTTTAAACACAGCGTAGCACCAAGGGCATGAGGTCTTTAAAAAACATGAAAGCACTTTCTTCTTTATTTAATAACACATGGGAGAGGGGAAGTGACCTTCCTATCTTTGACCTGCTAACACACAATTTAACAGAGAAGTGACTGGGGGAGATTGAGAAAGACACAGAGAGAGAGAGAGAGAGAGAGAGAGAGAGAGAGAGAGAGAGAGAGAGAGAGAGAGAGAGAGAGAGAGAGAGAGAGAGAGAGAGAGAGAGAGAGAGAGAGAGAGAGACAGAGACAGAGAGTGTGTGTGTGTGTGAGAGAGATAGAGAGAGAGAATGTGTGTGTGTGTGTGTGTGTGTGTGTGTGTGTGTGTGTGTGTGTGTGTGTGTGTGTGTGTGTGTGTGTGTGTGTGTGTGTGTGTGTGTGTGTGTGTGTGTGTGTGTGTGTGTGTGTGTGTGTGTGTGTGTGTGTGTGTGTGTGTGTGTGTGTGTGTGTGAAAGAGACAGACAGTGTGTGAGAAAGAGACAGACAGTCAGAGAGAGTGTGAGAGAGTAAGACAGAGCGATAGAGTGTGAGAGAGTGAGACAGAGCGAGAGAGTGTGTGAGAGAAACAGACAGACAGACAGACAGACAGACAGACAGACAGACAGACAGACAGACAGACAGACAGACAGACAGACAGACAGACAGACAGACAGACAGACAGACAGACAGACAGACAGACAGAGAAAGATAGAGAGAGAGAGAGAGAGAGAGAGAGAGAGAGAGAGAGAGAGAGAGAGAGAGAGAGAGAGAGAGAGAGAGAGAGAGAGAGAGAGAGAGAAAGAAGGTAAAATGTTCCTCACGTGTTGTTTGTGTGTGTACAGATGTGGTTACCAAGCCGCCTTTATGGAGCCTACCTGAGGTCTATATTACACCAACAGGAAACACATGATGTATACTGCTCTAACCACTTGAGACAGAGAGCGAGTGTGTGTGCGTGCAAGAAAGCCCTATATGTGTATGGAGGAGGATCTGAGTTTTGAAAGCATATCATAAGTCATGTTATTTCATGCCTCTTAATTAATATGTACGATATCTACACAGCTGTTCGTTACTGTGTTGTTTAAACAGTGGCTCTTTACAGCTGTTCTTTACTGTGTTGTTTAAACAGTGGCTCTTTACAGCTGTTCTTTACTGTGTTGTTTAAACAGTGGCTCTTTACAGCTGTTCTTTACTGTGTTGTTTAAACAGTGGCTCTTTACAGCTGTTCTTTACTGTGTTGTTTAAACAGTGGCACTTTACAGCTGTTCTTTACTGTGTTGTTTAAACAGTGGCTCTTTACAGCTGTTCTTTACTGTGTTGTTTAAACAGCGCCTCTTTACAGCTGTTCTTTACTGTGTTGTTTAAACAGCGTCTCTTTACAGCTGTTCTTTACTGTGTTGTTTAAACAGTGGCTCTTTACAGCTGTTCTTTACTGTGTTGTTTAAACAGTGGCTCTTTACAGCTGTTCTTTACTGTGTTGTTTAAACAGTGGCTCTTTACAGCTGTTCTTTACTGTGTTGTTTAAACAGTGGCTCTTTACAGCTGTTCTTTACTGTGTTGTTTAAACAGTGGCTCTTTACAGCTGTTCTTTACTGTGTTGTTTAAACAGTGGCTCTTTACAGCTGTTCTTTACTGTGTTGTTTAAACAGTGGCTCTTTACAGCTGTTCTTTACTGTGTTGTTTAAACAGTGGCTCTTTACAGCTGTTCTTTACTGTGTTGTTTAAACAGTGGCTCTTTACAGCTGTTCTTTATTGTGTTGTTTAAACAGTGGCTCTTTACAGCTGTTCTTTACTGTGTTGTTTAAACAGTGGCTCTTTACAGCTGTTCTTTACTGTGTTGTTTAAACAGTGGCTCTTTACAGCTGTTCTTTACTGTGTTGTTTAAACAGTGGCTCTTTACAGCTGTTCTTTACTGTGTTGTTTAAACAGCGTCTCTTTACAGCTGTTCTTTACTGTGTTGTTTAAACAGCGTCTCTTTACAGCCGTCCATCCAGTAGTGCTGAATGTTGACCTCAGCTGAGCTCCTTTAGGCTAGTTGTGTGAGTGATTCAGACTAGCATAGGTTAACATTACTGAATAGTGATTCAGACTAGCATAGGTTAACATTACTGCATAGTGATTCAGGCTAGCATAGGTTAACATTGCTGCATAGTGATTCAGACTAGCATAGGTTAACATTACTGCATAGTGATTCAGACTAGCATAGGTTAACATTACTGCATAGTGATTCAGACTAGCATAGGTTAACATTACTGCATAGTGATTCAGACTAGCATAGGTTAACATTACTGCATAGTGATTCAGACTAGCATAGGTTAACATTACTGCATTGTGATTCAGACTAGCATAGGTTAACATTACTGCATAGCGATTCAGACTAGCATAGGTTAACATTACTGAATAGTGATTCAGACTAGCATAGGTTAACATTACTGCATTGTGATTCAGACTAGCATAGGTTAACATTACTGCATAGCGATTCAGACTAGCATAGGTTAACATTACTGCGTAGTGATTCAGACTAGCATAGGTTAACATTACTGCGTAGTGATTCAGACTAGCATAGGTTAATATTACTGCATAGTGATTCAGACTAGCATAGGTTAAAGGGGAACAAAAAATAGATATTCCAATGTATATTATCTATATAAAGTATATATATAATGTGTTTATAGGAGTCTGAAGACACTGAAATGTTGAAATTCCAAAACAAGTTTTTTTTTTTTGCAGATGGGAATTCCAATGTCGGATATATATGAGACATGCATATAAGGTTATGGACTAGGTCCAGGGTGAAATTATTCATGAAAACCATAGGATACACATTGAAATGTTTGGATCATAAAATTCTCCAAACCACACTAGTCACGTGTTTCTGCTGAGCTCAGTATAGTTCTAGTCTGCAGAATCATTTCCCATAGAAGTGAGTTTAATGTTTGGCCCAATGCTGTAGTATTAATGTTTCTGATGCTAGACATTGTTTCTGGAGGGTCACAATACAATGAACAAGGTTTTCTTGAATCCTGGCATAAATTATGATTTATTAAATACAGTTATCGCATCACATTGACATCAGATCCTTGTTGGGATCTGGACCCTATGGAATCTAGATCCTATGGAATCTGGGCTGGGATCTATGGGATCTGGGCTTTATGGGATCTGGGCCCTATGGCGTCTGGACCCTATGGAATCTAGACCCTATGGAATCTGGGCTTTATGGGATCTGGGCCCTATGGGTTCTGGGCCCTGTGGGATCTGGGCCTTATGGGATCTGGACCCTATGGGATCTGGGCTTTATGGGATCTGGGCCCTATGGGGTCTGGACCCTATGGAATCTAGACCCTATGGAATCTGGGCTTTATGGGATCTGGGCCCTATGGGGTCTGGGCCCTGTGGGATCTGGGCCTTATGGGATCTGGACCCTATGGGATCTGGACCCTATGGGATCTGGTCCCTATGGGATCTGGACCCTATGGGATCTGGGCTTTATGGGATCTGGGCCCTATGGGGTCTGGGCCCTGTGGTATCTGGGCCTTATGGGATCTGGACCCTATGGGATCTGGGCCCTATGGGATCTGGACCCTATGGGATCTGGGCCCTATGGGATCTGGGCCCTATGGGATCTGGACCCTATGGGATCTGGGCTTTATGGGATCTGGGCCCTATGGGGTCTGGGCCCTGTGGTATCTGGGCCTTATGGGATCTGGGCCCTATAGGATATGGGCCCTAGCATGTCCCAGCAACCCTGTCATTTGATACTATGCTCCTACCACCAGCACTCTGAAGTTAATCGTATGAAGGCCCTGCTGCCAACACATTTGTTTCAGGGGCAACTGACCTTAGGTTTGACGTCACTGCACGAGGCTAAGGCACTGTACTGTAGCTACCAGATTTACATAATGTACTGTACACCCACAGTTCATTTCCAGAATATCATTAGCATACCTCAGTGGTGAGGTGTTAACATGGCCTTCTCGCCTCCACTGTAGGTGTTTATGTTCATTCAGACTGCAGTGTCCTGGAAGACTGCTGTGAAATGTTTTCTTTGTTTACTAAAGAATAGAAGGTCAGTCCTTGTTAGAGTTTAGGGTGTTTTTTCCTGTGTGGGCTGTCAAAAGAGAGAATTATTAGGCCCTGTATCAGCATTTCGACTGGGTTTGACAGATTGCAAAAGACACCTTGACTTACTGTAAGTGAGACTGCATGTAGTGCTAAGAACAAAACAATAAAAAATGTCTAAGAACACAGTGGAACTATTAATATCTCTAAAGGAAACATGCTGTGTGTGTGTGTGTGTGTGTGTGTGTGTGTGTGTGTGTGTGTGTGTGTGTGTGTGTGTGTGTGTGTGTGTGTGTGTGTGTGTGTGTGTGTGTGTGTGTGTGTGTGTGTGTGTGTGTGTGTGTGTGTGTGTGTGTGTGTGTGTGTGTGTGTGTGTGTGACATAGAAACTCAGGCTGGGGCATGGTATAGGCTGGGCTAAGGCTGGGACAGAGCTAGGATAGGATGGGCTGGGTGCTGGTGCCGGGCTTGTGTGTTTTGAGTGGAGCTCCCACAGCCCATGACTCACACACACAAGAAGTTATGAGAGAGAGAAGGTAAAATGTCTTAACATACATGCCTGTCTCTCCCGCTTCACTTCTCCTTCCTACTTGTTTTACAATCACTTTGGCACTTATTTCTGAACCTTGCTGTCATTTTTCAAAACTCTAGACATGAAACTCAAAACCAATGATCAAAATGCAAATTTTCAACTTCAAAACTTTTCACTTTTTCCAATTGTTTGGATACAATACAATAAAATCACCTGTTCAAAATGACACAACTTAACATCAAAGTATTACCATTTCAAAATGCAATTAACACATTACATCTGAAATGACTGTCTATTAATTTCATTACAATGATCTAACTATCAATTGATACCACTGCTCAAAATGATAAGTAACTTTTGCATTACTCTTAATGCATAGTTTTACGGAAACTGACAAACAATATTCCATGTTTAGATCATGAAAGTTTCAGGATAACGAGATCCATTGACACCAATTACCGTGGAACATGAACCAATTCAAATCAAATCAAATCAAATTTATTTATATAGCCCTTCGTACGTCAGCTGATATCTCAAAGTGCTGTACAGAAACCCAGCCTAAAACCCCAAACAGCAAATAATGCAGGTGTAAAAGCACGGTGGCTAGGAAAAACTCCCTAGAAAGGCCAAAACCTAGGAAGAAACCTAGAGAGGAACCGGGCTATGTGGGGTGGCCAGTCCTCTTCTGGCTGTGCCGGGTAGAGATTATAACAGAACATGACCAAGATGTTCAAATGTTCATAAATGACCAGCATGGTCAAATAATAATAAGGCAGAACAGTTGAAACTGGAGCAGCAGCACAGTCAGGTGGACTGGGGACAGCAAGGAGCCATCATGTCAGGTAGTCCTGGGGCACGGTCCTAGGGCTCAGGTCCTCCGAGAGAGAGAAAGAAAGAGAGTATTAGAGAGAGCATATGTGGGGTGGCCAGTCCTCTTCCGGCTGTGCCGGGTGGAGATTATAACAGAACGTGGCCAAGATGTTCAAATGTTCATAAATGACCAGCATGGTTGAATAATAGTAAGGCAGAACAGTTGAAACTGGAGCAGGAGCATGGCCAGGTGGACTGGGGACAGCAAGGAGTCCTCATGTCAGGTAGTCCTGGGACATGGTCCTAGGGCCCAGGCCAGTTGAAACTGGAGCAGCAGCATGGCCAGGTGGACTGGGGACAGCAAGGAGTCATCATGTCAGGTAGTCCTGGGGCATGGTTCTAGGGCTCAGGTCCTCCGAGAGAGAGAAAGAAAGAGAGAAGGAGAGAATTAGAGAACGCACACTTAGATTTACACAGGACACCGAATAGGACAGGAGAAGTACTCCAGATAAACAAACTGACCCTAGCCCCCCGACACATAAACTACTGCAGCATAAATACTGGAGGCTGAGACAGGAGGGGTCAGGAGACACTGTGGCCCCATCCGAGGACACCCCCGGACAGGGCCAAACAGGAAGGATATAACCCCACCCACTTTGCCAAAGCACAGCCCCCACACCACTAGAGGGAAACCAATTGGACGACATTACCTGTGGATGTAATATTTCATCATCATTCTTTATCAGACACTGTTTCTATGGTCCCATGTACCACTTTTCCAGACCATGTTTTCAGATTTGACATCACTATACACTCACCAGCCACTTTATTAGGTACACCTATCTAGTACTGGGTAGGACCCCCTTTTGCCCCCAGAACAGACTGAATTATTCACAGTGTTGTACGTTAAGAGATGCCCTTCTGCACACCACTGTTTTAAACAGCTGTTATTTGAGCATTTGTGGCCTTTCTGTTAGCTTGAATGAGTCTGGACATTCTCCTCTGACCTCTCTCATTAACAAGGTGTTTTTGCCCACAGAACTGCCGCTCACTGAATGTGTTTTGTTTTTCGCACCATTCTCTGTAAACTCTAGAGACTGTAGTGCGTAAAAATCCCAGGAAGGCAGCTGTTTCTGAGATGCTGGAATCACCATGTGTGGCATCAACAATCATACCACGGTCAAAGTTGCTTAGATTACGCATCTTGAACCCGTTCTAATGTTTGGTCGAACAACAACTAAAGCTCTCTACTCTATAGACTCTATATATTGAGTTGCAGGCAGCCACATGATTCGCTGTTCGAAGGTAACCTTCCTTGATGAGCTAAATCAGGTCTGTAGAGCTGAAGGTGTGACCTATGTCATTGTGTGGGATAATGTCAGGTTCCACCATTCTCAAATGGGGCAAGCATGGTTTCAGGCCCAACCACAATTTACCACCCTTTACTTACCCCCATACTCTCCTTTCCTTAACCCGATTGAGGAATTTTTCTCCACATGGAGGTGGAAGGTATATGATAGGCGCTCTCACGAACAAGCCGCTGTTCTCTTTAACAAAAAAAATATATTATATATATTTTTTTATTTTTTTATTAACAACAAATCAATACATAAAGCACATGAGGGAACACAAGCATACATAGATTACAAACAATGGACAATCGAGCTAGGGGGTAAAATATCACATCACAATTACACAAGGACCTTAAGGGACATGCATATACTTACAATTCTAACAGCTTTTTTGTTAGTAGGGCATTTAACCGTCTTAAAATACAGTTCAATTTATTTTTGTAGGATACGAAAATGTGGTTTCCTGTTAGTAAATTTACATTTGTGTATATGAAATTTGGCCAAAAGAATAATGAAATGAATTACATAAAAATGATTCCGCTTATTTCTATTGTATGTAAAGAATCCAAACAGTACATCTCTCCACAATAGTGTAAAATCTTCATAAATGTGTTCAATTATAAACCTACTGATGTGTTGCCACAGTTTTTTTACATGCATACAATGACAAAAAAGATGCACAACTGTTTCTGGGTGGTCATTACAAAAGGAGCAATTTGAGTTGATGTTTTCCTTAAACTTCTTCATATAGTGGTTGGCAGGATAATATTTATGAATAATTTAAAAGGAAACTTCCTTAATTTTGTTAACAAGTAGGTATGTTTGTGGCAACATCCAAACTTTTTTCCAACAGCTATTATCAATAAATCCATTCCAATAAGGCATGACATAAGGTATAGATACAGCATCCTGCTGAAACAACGATCGTATCGCTCTGTTGTTGAATGGACCAAAAGAGAAACAAATCTTTCCTACTGATGAGTCAACAGGGTCAATAGAAGGTAGGCTCTGAGGGTCAGGTCTTGACATGTTCCTGAATAACATAGCAACACCTGAGGGAATGGCATCTAAAACAATTGCAAAATCTTTAGGTGTTACAGGGACCTTGTAAAGTGATAAGAATTCTTTATAACTGAGTAAAAGACCCTCTGCCTTTACCAGTTGGCTCACCAATAGGATATTATTTCTGAACCAATATTCTAAAAACAGAGAGGTATTTTTATACAATATATCCCGATTATTCCATATATAATATCTGTGTGGAGAAAAATTGTGTTTATAAATTAAGGACCATGACAAGAAATCCTGCCGATGAAAAGCAGAAAGTTTCACTGGAACTTTGTCAATATTATAATTGCAAAACAACATGAAGTTAAGGCCACCAAAAGTAAAGAAGACATGATGAGGAATAAAATTCCAGATAGAAGTGGGTCTTCTTAGGAATTGTTTTATCCAATTGATCTTGAAAGTATTATTTAAAGTAGTAAAATCCAGAAAATTCAGTCCACCATTCTCATAAGTGTTCATTACAACAGTTTTTCTAATGTAATGGGTACGGTTTCTCCAAAGAAAGTTGAAAAGCATCTGGTCTATCTCTAGCTTATTTTACGGTCAAGATATAAAGATAGAGCACCATATGTTAGTCTAGAGATACCTTCAGCCTTGGTTATTAGGACTCTACCTTTTAAAGATAAGTCCCTCTGTAGCCATTGATTTAGTTTCTTCTGGGTTTTTTTAATAAGAGGGTTAAAATTTAGTAAGCCTCTAGACTTCTGATCCTTTGTAATGGTTATGCCTAAATATGTAAGTTCTTCTTTTACTGGAATACCATAATATGAAGGTGTCACACAATCTTTGACAGCCATGAGTTCACATTTCTTAATGTTAAGATATAGACCAGACGCTTTGGAAAAGGATTGTATCACATTGATCGATATGGGAATTTGGTTAGCGTCTTTCAGAAAAAGTGTAGTATCGTCAGCCAGCTGGCTTATAATAATTTCTTTACCAGCTATGGAAATACCTTGTACAGGACTATTATTTAAAGAATTTGCAAGAAGTTGGGTGATTAATAAAAACAGGTACGGAGAGATAGGGCAACCTTGCCTAATTCCTCTCTTTAACTCAAATCTAGGTGAGGTGCCATATTTCAATTTGATAGAGCTGTTACCATTTGCATAAAGAGTCTTAATAGCCTTACAGAAAAAATCCCCAAAGCCAAGTCTCTCAAGGGAGTGGAAGAGAAACTGATGCTCTACTGTGTCAAATGCTTTATAAAAATCTAAAAATAATATGAAGCTATCCTCAGTTATTAGGTCTGAGTAGTCAAGTACGTCTAATACTAGTCTGACATTGTTAGAAATATGTCTGTTCCTCATGAAGCCAGACTGTGTTTCATCAATGATTGCATCCAGAACTTCTTTAATTCTTTTTGCAAGTAGTGAGGCTAATATCTTATAGTCATTATTAAGAAGACAAATTGGACGCCAGTTATCGATGAGCAGCACTTCTTTTTTAGGCTTAGGTATCAGTGTTATTAACCCCTGACTCATTGTAGGAGGAAGAACGTTGTTTTTAATACTCTCTAAAAAGACTTCGAATAGGAAGGGAGCTACTTGTTCAGAAAATAATTTGTAAAATTCTGATGTAATTCCATCAACACCTGGTGATTTATTGTTCTTTAGATGTTTGATAGACTCTATAATCTCTTCAAATTTGATGGGTTCATCACACTGTTTAGATTCTATATCACTGATAGAGTGAACATTATTCAGTGAGTTAAAAAACATATCTGTGGATTCCTGACAGTACGTAGAGCTATACAATTTTCTGTAAAAATTGCTGCAGTATTTAGCGATTAATTTTTGGTCATCTGTAATAACACCATCAATGTTTAACTTATGGATAGTGTTATTTTTAGAGTGAAATTTCTAAGGAAATAGGATGAATTCTGTTCTCCCTCCTCAATCCATTTTTTCCTAGATCTAATAAAGGCTCCTTCTGCTTTTAATTTATATATATTATCCAGTTTATTTTGTAACTCAATTAGTTCCATCTTCTCCTCCCCCAAGAGGTCAGCTGGGGACCTCTGAGAAAGGGAAGTTATCTTAATGATCACCTTTTCCTCCTCAGCTCTTCTGGTCTTAGCAAGATTACTACCATATTTTATAAGATATTTGGACACCTCAAATTTAAAGAGCTCCCAGTTCTTGCAATAAGATTTTTCTTCACAAGCCCTTTCCCAAAAGTGTGAGAGCAGATCTTTAACCTCAAATGTAACTATATCATTATTTAATAATGAGCTATTTAGCTTCCAGTAGGATGCTCTACCAATGTTTGTATCAGGGGTAAATATTTTGATATCAATGTAAATAGCCTTATGGTCTGTGAGGGGAGTAGTACAAATATTTGTAGTAACACACTCACTATCAATACATTTGGATATAAGCCAAAAATCTATTCTGGATTGTCTGGAGCGTGTTTTGTTACTCCAAGTGAATGATCTGTCGGCCGGAACCCTCTCTCTCCATATATCAGTAAGATCAAACTTTTCCATAAAAAGTATTAAACCCAAATTCTGATTGGTTGGCCTACCTGGGGGCCATCTATCAGTTGAATTATCTATTGTAATGTTAAAGTCCCCTCCTATCAATAATAACGAATTGGGAAATGTAGATAACCAATGAAGTATATGTTTCTCTATAGATTCAAGCAACTCATCATTCTCATGTTTGGTGTTGTACCCGTAGAAGTTTACAGTAATGAGTGTAATGTCATTGTAACTGATCACAAGACAAATAAAGTGACCAAAGGGGTCACATTCCGAGTGTAGAATATTACCACCAAAGGTATTTTTCATTGTAGTGGCACCAGCAGAGCGTTCAGATCCATGGGAAAGCCAAATATCGTTGCCCCACTGTGACCTCCAGAAGTTGGCATCAGCAGAAATTGAGTGAGACTCTTGAAAAAAGCAAAAATCTGTTCGAAATTGTTTAGCAAATAAAAATAAGGCCTTGCGCTTCACACTGTTTCGTAACCCCCTAGCATTAAGAGATAATATAGACAAAGACAAAACAACAAAGATTATATAAAAGTATAAACTGTAGTAGGATGAGTCAAAGACGTAGGAGCAGTGAACGTAAACGATAAGGAACCGAGATCTGCACCATTTAAGTCAATTTAAAGTGAAAATAGCTTATTCCATAACCTTTGAAATGCAAATCAACTGGAAATTATGTTCAAGACCAAACCAAGGGTTCTTGTAGTAAGAGAGACTACAAACCCTCTTTAGTGTAATCAGGAACTATTCTGAGAAATCATACAAATAATAATTTAAATAAAAGGGTACCTACTATTTTAAGTACATATGAAAACTGATCATAAAATAATTGAAAAACAAAATGTTTTACATATAAACGTTCCTAAGACCTTTTTTGGAAATAAGTATTAATAACTAAATAGAACAATAACCGTGTAAAGTCAGAGCAGACCTGTATGCCCTTTAAAACAGTATCTTAGTTACTGTATACATAAAACATCAATTCAGCTTTCAATCTTCTTCGTAAGTTTATAAACAAAATAGGACTTCTGGTCATACAAGAACAAACTAATGAATTGAAATACCTGAGTATTCCTTTAAAATAGTCACCTGATACTTGTTAGGTAAACAACATAAGGAAAATGAGAATACCATGGCTGAAACCATCAACCTGTTCCTTCTGGTGAGATTTTAGGGAGGAATGTGGATTTCTGAACCGTTGATGAAACCTCGTCCTCCGACGAAGTAAGCAGCCTTCCCCTCACTTTGTGCTATCTTGATCGTTGGCCACAACTTGTTCCTTCTTTCTATGTCTTCCGGGCTGAGATGCTCGGCGAAACGCATACCATGGCTCTGAAGGAAGGCGTTCTTCCTAGCAGCTTTCCAGACAGCATCCCTGTAGAATCTGGTAGTGAATAGGATGATGATACCCCTGGGTCTTGAATCGCTTTGCTGTTGCTTCTTGCCGAGGCGATGTACAACGTCGATGGTATCACCAACTTTGTTCTTCTCTGCAGGCAAAACTTCTTGGCAGATACGGATAGCCTCTCCTCGCACATCTTCATTCTCCACCTCTGGCAAGCCGTAGAGTCTCAGGTTCCATTTTCTTGTGTATTGTTCCAGATCAGTGAGACGTCTATGGTAGACATTGTTATTCTTTTCCACCCTTTCCACATTTTTTTCAACTTTTGTCACTCTCATTTTCACATCATCAATTTCACCACATGCAAACTCCACAGTCTTTTTCAAGCCTTCGATAACCATGGTGTTCGCGGCTACCATTTTCTCAATGGCGTCACACCTGGAGTTTTGCACGGAGTAACCGGTAAAGAGGGGAATTCGTCATCTTCAGCATTCGAAAGCATGATATTATCCATAGGCCAAGTGTAGTTATGGCAGTTGTCTATAAGCACGTTTCTCTCTTGTTGATTAGCAATAGAACGGCTAACTTTTTCCTTTCTTTTTTTGTCACGACTTTGCATGGACATGCTGAAATAAATTATCCAATTATCATTCCAGTCACAGGAAAGGTCTTATATCTTGAACAAATAAAAATAATAATGACTCAACTTTTTTTTTAAACAATTTTCACAATCTTTCTGAAGTTTGGTACGGAGCTCGGTAAAAAAGCGTCTGTTCAAGCAGCCATCTTGGCCAATCCCAAGCCGCTCTTCTCCAGGCCATGGATGACGCATGCAATGACATCACGGCAGACCAGTGTCAGGCCTGGATTCGCCCGAAGATTCTTCCCAAGATGTTTGGCTAATGAAAACATCCGTTGTGATGTGGATGAGAACCTGTGGCCAAATCCACAAGACAGAGTTGATGGAAATATAGAAGTACAGTAATCAATCCTTTGTTTTGCTTTTTACAGTAAGTCAGGTGAGGAACATTACAGTTGACCTTTTAACTGTTTTTTCGTTTTTTGTTGCTAATTACTTTTGCTCTGATTCAAAGAAACCTATGTTGTGATTTTATTGTATTTTATCAATACATTTCCTATTTTGTTCAATGATTCCACTATGTCTGTAGTATTCTCTCTACTAGTCATTTTACAGTGATGATTTACATGTAGTAGGATAATGAAACATGTATCACATACTTTGGACTACAATATTTAATGATTGTACGAAAAACTACACAGTGAAACTATCGGTATCTTGTGTGTGGGTGATCTAAATGAATGTTCCTATGGTATTTCATGATAAATTAGTTATTTGAACCAATGATTCTGCAAGTGCAAGGTTTCTTTAAAGATATGAATGCACAATGCAATGTTTTGAACATTGGACAGCCTGTGTTACAAGTGATGACCGTTTTGTGTCTAGAGTTTTGAAAAATGACCACAAGGTTCTGAAATTAGTGCCAAAGTGATTGTTAAAATCTGTAATTGAATTGAATTGAGTGGGAAGGAGAGGTGTGGTGGAGGTGGGGTGGAGCATTAGATGTTAAAGGGCTTGTTATTAATGTGAGAGGCTGGTTCTGGTTTTGTTGTGGTCGTCTTTAATGATTTACTGCCCTCTGAGGCATAGATGGATGACTGGTAGACTGCTAGATGGCTTTAGTGTGTGTGTGTGTGTGTGTGTGTGTGTGTGTGTGTGTGTGTGTGTGTGTGTGTGTGTGTGTGTGTGTGTGTGTGTGTGTGTGTGTGTGTGTGTGTGTGTGTGTGTGTGTGTGTGTGTGTGTGTGTGTGTGTGTGTGTGTGTGTGTGTGTGTGTGTGTGTGTGTGTGTGTGTGTGTGTTTGTTTGTGTGCTCCTCGGGGCACATGGACTAAGTGTGTTCAGACATGGGTGGACACGGAAGCACCGTAAATCTCCCATGGGTCTTTGGTTCTGCAGACGTCTGGCTCCTGGCTTTAACATTCTGCTCCCGACAAACCAATAAATTATCTCTCTCTCACCTTTAGGAATGCTCACTAACTCGCCCTCTTTATGTCTCTCTCATCTCTCTCTTACTGCTTTTCTTACTCTGGTGTGTGTGTGTGTGTGTGTGTGTGTGTGTGTGTGTGTGTGTGTGTGTGTGTGTGTGTGTGTGTGTGTGTGTGTGTGTGTGTGTGTGTGTGTGTGTGTGTGTGTGTGTGTGTGTGTGTGTGCGTGCGTGCGTGTGCGTGTGTGTGTTTGTTTGTGGAGGCGACTGGGGGTCAGGTAGGAACATCAAAGACTATGTAATAATGAATATTGTCAGGACTGAGCAGCTGCTTGGCGACGGTTGCTCTGTTGATTTGTCTTGGGGTTGTATTAGTGATGTTATCACAGCAGCTAGACAGGTCACAACAGACAGGGTCACAGCAGACAGACAGGACCACAGCAGACAGACAGGGCCACAGCAGACAGACAGGTCACAGCATACAGACAGGGCCACAGCAGACAGACAGGCCACAGCAGACAGACAGGTCACAACAGACAGACCGGCCACAGCAGACAGACAGGTCACAACAGACAGACAGGGTCACAGCAGACAGACAGGACCACAGCAGACAGACAGGTCACAGCAGACAGACAGGACCACAGCAGACAGACAGGTTACAACAGACAGACAGGTCACAGCAGACAGACATGTCACAGCAGACAGACAGGACCACAGCAGACAGACAGGTCACAGCAGACAGACAGGACCACAGCAGACAGACAGGTCACAGCAGACAGACAGGACCACAGCAGACAGACAGGGCCACAACAGACAGACAGGGTCACAGCAGACAGACAGGACCACAGCAGACAGACAGGTCACAGCAGACAGACAGGTCACAACAGACAGACAGGTTACAACAGACAGACAGGGCCACAGCAGACAGACAGGGTCACAGCAGAAAGACAGTTGCCATGGGAGGAAGTGTATATGTTATCTTTTGGACGATGAGTTGCCATGGGAGGCAGTGTAAATGTTATCTATTGGATGATGAGTTGCCATGGGAGGCAGTGTAAATGTTATCTAATGGATGTGTTACCCAGAGCGTGTACACCTTTACCATTCTGGGAATATCCTCCTAATATTGAGTTGCCTTTTTGCCCTCAGAACAGCCTCAATTCGTCGGGACATCACTTTACAAGTTGTTGAACGTGTTCAACAAGGATGCTGGCCCACTCCCGCTGTTGTGTCAATTTGGCTGGATGTCCTTTGGATGGTGGACCATTCTTGATACGGAAACTGTTGAGGGTGAAAAGTCCAGCAGCGTTGCAGTTGTTGACTCAAACCTCTTATAACCCCCGTGGATTCTGTCTCATAGGTAGACAATAGACACGTACACTACTGTTCAAAAGTTTGGGGTCGCTTAGAAATGTCCTTGTTTTTGAGAGAAAATCCCTTTTTTTTGTCCATTAAAATAAAAATAAAAAATAATCAGAAATGCAGTGTAGACATTGTTAATGTTCTATATTACTATTGTAGCTGGAAATGGCTTATTTTTAATGGAATATCTACATAGGCATACAGAGGCCCATTATCAGCAACCATCACTCCTGTGTTCCAATGGCATGTCGCTTATGGCACAAACCCACCATCGCTGGACCAGACAGGACTGGCAAAAAGTGCTCTTCACTGACGAGTCGCGGTTTTGTCTCACCAGGGGTGATGGTCGGATTCGCGTTTATCGTCGAAGGAATGAGTGTTACACCGAGGCCTGTACTCTGGAGCGGGATCGATTTAGAGGTGGAGGGTCCGTCATGGTCTGGGGCGATGTGTCACAGCATCATCGGACTGAGTTTGTTGTCATTGCAGGCAATCTCAACGCTGTGCGTTACAGGGAAGATATCCTCCTCCCTCATGTGGTACCCTTCCTGCAGGCTCATCCTGACATGACCCTCCAGCATGACAATGCCACCAGCCATACTGCTTGTTCTGTGCGTGATTTCCTGCAAGACAGGAATGTCAGTGTTCTGCCATGGCCAGCGAAGAGCCTGGATCTCAATCCCAATGAGCACCTCTGGGACCTGTTGGATCGGATGGTGAGGGCTAGGGCCATTCCCCGCAGAAATGTCCAGGAACTTGCAGGTGCCTTGGTGGAAGAGTGGGGTAACATCTCAGAGCAAGAACTGGCAAATCTGGTGCAGTCCATGAGGAGGAGATGCACTGCAGTACTTAATGCAGCTGGTGGCCACACCAGATACTGACTGTTACTTTTGACCCATCCTTTGTTCAAGGACACATTATTCCATTTGTGTTAGTCACATGTCTGTGGAACTTGTTCAGTTTATTTCTCAGTTGTTGAATCTTGTTATGTTTATACAAACATCTACACATGTTAAAGTTTGCTGAAAATAAACGTCAGTTGACTGTGAGAGAACAAGTTTATGACTTGGAAGAGCAGGTGTTCCTATTGTTTTGTACACTCAGTGTAGTTACCAATGTCTATCATTAGGCGTGTTGATATATGACCCAGAACATGCACAGTGATGTGCAGCCAGTCAGGTGTCACCTTGTGAATCCTTTTGATACAGTCAATCATCATGCATTAAACTAATTAGTAAATGTCAATGCTAACATTTTAAGTCATTTTAAATCAATCCATTCCAGGTAAGCTGTAGACATTGATCTCGTTGATATGGCCATCAGATTTGTTTTGTGTAGCAGGTAGCAACGCTAGCTAGCAATGCACACACACACACATACACACACACCCATGCACACACACACACTGAAAACTGCTGGCCCACAGTTTTTCGCACTCTCACTACTTCCTGTTTTCCAACGCATGTTTATTATCCCATGTCTCCGTGGGGTACCACCTGTTTCCTTAGCCAATCAGAGTGAGGTCCAACTGCAAATAGAACTCCATTCACAAAATGAGAATCACCTCCGCAGTGTGTGTTCCATTCATAGGATGGTCCCAGGAAGGAACCTAGGGATTGCTTCCAGATGACCCTGTAGATAACGACAGATATTCAGCATGCAGGAAGACTGGAGGGCTCTCTTGTCTCTGACTCTTTGTCTCCTCTGTCGTTCTCTCAGTCTGACACACTATTTTGGTCTCCTTGTAATTCATTCAATCCAATTCGTTCAAGTTTTATAGGCAGGAAGTACATGTGTGGATTTTACCATAGCAGAACAGTTTTAAACTATTAGACAGTAGATGAAAGGACAACATCTTTCTCTCTATTGTTCTCTAACCCCCACCTCTCTCTCTCGGTCTCACTAAGTCCATATGTCCTTTAGATGATGTGCTTTGACATTGAAAATAAAATAATAACATGCTGGACACAGTCATGCTGTAGGAATTTGTCCCATAGAGTAAATCACATCCAGGTTTACCCCACTCATACTACTGTATTAACTCCAGCCTTTTACTGTGGGGACATCAGCCAATCCCTTTTACTGTGGGGACATCAGCCAATCCCCTTTACTGTGGGGACATCAGTCAACCCCTTTACTGTGGGGACATCAGCCAATCCCTTTTACTGTGGGGACATCAGCCAATCCCTTTTACTATGGGGATATCAGCCAATCCCTTTTACTGTGGGGACATCAGCCAATCCCTTTTACTGTGGGGACATCAGCCAATCCCTTTTACTGTGGGGACATCCTTTACTGTGGGGACATCAGCCAATCCCCTTTACTGTGGGGACATCAGCCAATCCCCTTTACTGTGGGGACATCAGCCAATCCCTTTTACTGTGGGGACATCAGCCAATCCCCTTTACTGTGGGGACATCAGCCAATCCCCTTTACTGTGGGGACATCAGCCAATCCCTTTTACTGTGGGGACATCAGCCAATCCCCTTTACTGTGGGGACATCAGCCAATCCCTTTTACTGTGGGGACATCAGCCAATCCCCTTTACTGTGGGGACATCAGCCAATCCCCTTTACTGTGGGGACATCAGCCAATCCCTTTTACTGTGGGGACATCATCCCTTTACTGTGGGGACATCTGTGGGGACATCCCTTTACTGTGGGGACATCAGCCAATCCCCTTTACTGTGGGGACATCAGCCAATCCCCTTTACTGTGGGGACATCAGCCAATCCCCTTTACTGTGGGGACATCAGCCAATCCCCTTTACTGTGGGGACATCAGCCAATCCCTTTTACTGTGGGGACATCAGCCAATCCCCTTTACTGTGGGGACATCAGCCAATCCCTTTACTGTGGGGACATCAGCCAATCCCCTTTACTGTGGGGACATCAGCCAATCCCTTTACTTTACTGTGGGGACATCAGCCAATCCCCTTTACTGTGGGGACATCAGCCAATCCCCTTTACTGTGGGGACATCAGCCAATCCCCTTTACTGTGGGGACATCAGCCAATCCCCTTTACTGTGGGGACATCAGCCAATCCCTTTACTGTGGGGACATCAGCCAATCCCCTTTACTGTGGGGACATCAGCCAATCCCCTTTACTGTGGGGACATCAGCCAATCCCTAATGATTTAGCTACAAAGTAAACATAAAAGGCATTGTTCGTGTTCATGTAATGTCATAAGAGATGAAGATACTAATAAAACTACTAATTGAAGACAGAAGACATTGTGCAGATGCATGAGATATTTAAAGATAATTTAGATATCAAGGTCAATTTCTCTTGGGCAAATATTGAAGGATTCTGGTACACATTATGTGTATTTTTACATTTATACATGTTACATTTTCTTCCTCAAGGATGAACGTCATGGAATGAATATTGACAACAAATGGTGAGACTTGAATCCGTTGTCACGTACACCATGTAGCTAGACCCTGTCTGTCCGTGTCGTCCCCCTCTAGGTAACCACATGCTCCTACGCGTGCTGCCGTCCATCTACCCCAAACAGCCCCATGCCATCCATCGTCACCTAGGCAACCTGACGGCCATGATGTCACAGCTCGATTCACCGGAGCAACAACACCTGCTGAGGCTGATCCGGATGGTCGCCGAGCAACAACCACTGGTGTGTGTGTGTTTATGTGTGTGTGTTCATGTACCCGTGTGCCTGTCTATGAGCATGTGTGTGATGGACTGCGTTCAAAGAACACATTAGTCATGAGAAAGTCCGGAATTCCTACATGTGGGAATGCTGTGCTGCGCTCCAGAGGGCGTGGTCAAGCATGAGGATATTAAGGGGAGAGTAATGGGAGAGGGGAAAGTATGTATGTACATGCTAGATGGATGTTCTCACCCGCATTAAGAGAGAACAAGCTGAGTCATCAGAAACCACGTGCTGAGGGGAATAGTGGGATGTGTCTGGTGAAAAAGAGAGCAGTCATAAAGAAGTGAAAGACCACATTTAGAACACAGTAGGAATCACACGCACACACACACACACGCGCACACACGCGCACACACACACACACACACACTCTCTCATATACGTGCTCATTATGAGTGTGTAGAGAATGCATCTGTCATCAGTAATGTCAAATATTTGGACATTTCCTGTCTCTCTCACACTCATGATGCAAGAGTCCCAACTGATGATCAGATTGATTTATCAGGGAAACTCTAATAAGTCATTCAGCTCATCTCTGGTTTGGAAGAAAGAGAGAGAGAGACTACTGTGACTGACCCAAAAATAAGGAAAGCTTTGACTATGTACAGACTCAGTGAGCATAGCCTTGCTATTGAGAAAGGCCGCCGTAGGCAAAGAGAAGACAGGCTATGTGCACACTGCCCACAAAATGAGGAGAAAACTGAGCCGCACTTCCTAACGTCCTGCCGGACCCACAAAGAATTTGAAAACAAATACAATTTTGATAAACTCCCATATCTATTGGGTGAAAAAACACATTGTGCCATCACAGCAGCAAGAGTGAAGAACAAACACTATTATAAATGCAACCTATATTTATGTTTATTTATATTCCCTTTTGCACATCATATCATATCAAATCAAATCTAACTTTATCTGTCATATGTGTAGACCTTACCATTAAATGCTTACTTTACAAGCCCTTAACCAACAGTGTAGTTCAAGAAGAGTTAAGAAAATATTTACCAAATAAACTAAAGTTTTAAAAAAATGATAAAAGGTAACACAATAAAATAACAATAACGATGCTTTATACAGGAGGTACCGGTATCAATGTGCGGGTGTACAGGTTTGTCGAGATAATTTGTACGTGGAGGTAGGGGTGAAGTGACTGCACATCGTTAGAACAATGTATAGACATAATATGACATTTGAAATGTCCCTATTATTTAGGAAATTGTGTGAGTGTAAATTGAATTGAGAGAGGGAGAGACAGAGAGCAAGGGAGACCGAGAGAGAGAGACAGAGACAGTGAAAGAGAAAGAGAGTGAGAGAAACAGAGAGAGAGCGAGAGAGATAGAGAGGGAAGAGAGAGAGAGAAAGAAAGAGAGAGGGGGGGAGAGAGAAAGAAAGAGAGAGGGGGAGAGAGAGAGAGAAAGAGGGGAGTAAGAGATAGAGAATGTGAAAGAAAGACCACAAGAAACAAAAAAGTGAGATAAAATCAACAACAAAGACGACAACATTGAGACCAAGAACAAACACATCCTACGGTGAGAGGGAGACAAGAGGCCTGGTCTGGGCTGGTCTGGTCTGGCTAGGACAGATAATGAGGCAAATGGGATTTAGTTTACCCAGTAAGTCCCACAGCAAGGCTACACTATTCAGTACCCCATAGATCACGCGTCTGACCTGCTGACCCATTACAGGGAAAGACATCACATTTCTCCCTGATTGATTGACCAACACGGCCAGGGGTCAGCCAAGGCGACAGAGGTTGTGTAAGGTTCATAACTCTAACATGTCAACTGACTGACTGGTGTGTGCATGTATGCGTGTGTGTGTTTCCATGTCTTTGATCGTCTCTCTCCATGGGAACGTGTTATTGATCGTCTGCCTACATTGGAGCATATGTCTTTGATCTTCTGTCTCCATGGGAACGTATGTTATTGATTGTCTGTCTCCATGGGAACGTATGTCTTTGATCGTCTGTCTCCATGGGAGCGTATGTCTTTGATCGTCTCTCTCCATTGGAGCGTATGTCTTTGATCGTCTGTCTCCATGGGAACGTATGTCATTGATCGTGTGTCTCCATGGGAACGTATTGTCATGTTTTGTCTTATATTGTCTTGTCATTTTGCTTTTCCCTCTGTTCGTTTTCCCCCTGCTGGTCTTTTTAGGTTCGTTCCCCTTTTTCTCTCTCCCTTCCTCTCTCTCTTCTCTCTATCGTTCCGTTCCTGCTCCCAGCTGTTCCTATTCCCCTAATCAATCATTTAGTCTTCCCACACCTGTTCCCTATCTTTTCCCCTGATTAGAGTCCCTATTTCTCCCCTTGTTTTCCGTTTCTGTCCTGTCGGATCCTCGTATATTGTTCACCGTGCTGTGTCTTTGTATCGCCCTGTCGTGTCGTGTTTCCCTCAGATGCTGCGTGGTGAGCAGGTGTCTGAGTCTGCTACGGTCAAGTGCCTCCCCGAGGCAACCTGCAGTTTATTATCGAGTCTCCAGTCAGTTCTCGTGATTACGAGTGAAATTGTCTTTATGCTTTATTTACCGCTCCGATTTGTCTAGGAGTATTGCTATTTCCTTAAACTGGATTAAAGACTCTGTTTTCGCCAAGTCGCTTTTGGGTCCTCATTCACCTGCATAACACGTATGTCTTTGTTCGTCTGTCTCCATTGGAGCGTATGTCTTTGTTCGTCTGTCTCCATGGGAGCGTATGTCTTTGATCATCTGTCTCCATGGGAACGTATGTCTTTGATTGTCTGTCTCCATGGACAGATGACACAACAGTAGTAGGCTTGATTACCAACAATGACGGGACAGCCTACAGGAAGGAGATGAGGGCTTTGGAAGTGTGGTGCCAGGAACGTAATCTCTCACTCAACGTAGAAAAAAAAGGAGATGATCGTGGACTTCAGGAAACAGCAGAGGGAGCACCCCGCTATCCACATAGACGGGACAGCAGTGGAGAAGGTGGAAAGTTCCTCGCAACAGCGCCTATTCAACCTCTGGAGGTTGACGAAATTTGGCTTGGCACCTAACATCCTCACAAAATTTGACAGATGCACAATTAAGAGCATGTTGTTGGGCTGTATTACCGCTTGGTATGGCAACTGTAACCGCCCGAAACCGCAGGGCTCTCCAGAGGGTGGTGCAGTCTGCCCAACGCGTCACCGGGGGCAAACTACCTGCCCTCCAGGACACCTACAGCACCCCGATGTCAAAGGAAGGCCAAAAAGATCATCAAGGACAACAACCACCTGAGCCACTGCCTGTTCACCCCACTATCATCC
>NC_060185.1:12694784-12822284 GCF_021184085.1 Oncorhynchus gorbuscha | reverse complement strand
AGGTGGAGGTGGGTGTTACACATGTTGAAAAATACCTGTTCTGGAGTTTTCGCTGAGGTCATCCAGTCCATTCCTCTCAACGATAAATCCTGAGTGATTGATGGAGAGAGAGACATGTTACCTAGTGATTATATGACACCCAACACCTTGTGAAGCAGTGTATGTTGTATCCTCCTTCCCTCCCTCAACAAACTATCTCCAGCCTCCTCTCTCTCTCCTTCCCTCCCTCAACAAACTATCTCCAGCCCTCTCTCTCTCTCTCCTTCCCTCCCTCAACAAACTCTCTCCAACCTCTCTCTCTCTCTCCTTCCCTCCCTCAACAAACTCTCTCCAGCCTCCTCTCTCTCTCTCCTTTCCCCCCTCAACAAACTCTCTCCAGCCTCCTCTCTCTCTCCTTCCCTCCCTCAACAAACTCTCCAGCCTCCTCTCTCTCTCTCCTTCCCTCCCTCAACAAACTCTCTCCAACCTCTCTCTCTCTCTCCTTCCCTCCCTCAACAAACTCTCTCCAGCCTCCTCTCTCTCTCTCCTTCCCTCCCTCAACAAACTCTCTCCAACCTCTCTCTCTCTCTCCTTCCCTCCCTCAACAAACTCTCTCCAGCCTCCTCTCTCTCTCTCCTTCCCTCCCTCAACAAACTCTCTCCAACCTCTCTCTCTCTCTCCTTCCCTCCCTCAACAAACTCTCTCCAACCTCCTCTCTCTCTCCTTCCCTCCCTCAACAAACTCTCTCCAACCTCCTCTCTCTCTCCTTCCCTCCCTCAACAAACTCTCTCCAGCCTCCTCTCTCTCTCCTTCCCTCCCTCAACAAACTCTCCAGCCTCCCTCTCTCTCTCCTTCCCTCCCTCAACAAACTCTCTCCAACCTCTCTCTCTCTCTCCTTCCCTCCCTCAACAAACTCTCTCCAGCCTCCTCTCTCTCTCTCCTTTCCCCCCTCAACAAACTCTCTCCAGCCTCCTCTCTCTTTCCTTCCCTTCCTCAACAAACTCTCTCCAGCCTCCTCTCTCTCTCCTTCTCTCCCTCAACAAACTCTCTCCAGCCTCCTCTCTCTTTCCTTCCCTCCCTCAACAAACTCTCTCCAGCCTCCTCTCTCTTTCCTTCTCTCCCTCAACAAACTCTACAGCGCCCTCTCTCTCTCTCTTCTTTCCTCCCTCAACAAACTCCTTCCTTCCTTCCCTCCCTACCTCCCTACCTCTCTACCTCAACAATCTAGCTCTTGTGTTTCATTATTCATTGGCATGTTCCCCTAGAAGTTATGAAAAGGCAAAACCCCACGGTGACAGGATAAATGCGGATTCGCAGCAATATTCTGCTCTTTCCGGGAGACAGACACACTTACACACACACATGCAAACACAGACACACACGCACACTTCCCAGGAGAGGCCGAACGCTTTGGCCCTTCAGCTCCAATCACTCCTCTGTTATTGTTCTGACAATACTCCAAACCGATTCGCTCCAGCAGTAGCTTGTGTGTGTCCTAGGGGTGTGTGTGTGTGTGTGTGTGTGTGTGTGTGTGTGTGTGTGTGTGTGTGTGTGTGTGTGTGTGTGTGTGTGTGTGTGTGTGTGTGTGTGTGTGTGTGTGTGTGTGTGTGTGTGTGTGTGTGTGTGTGTGTGTGTGTGTGTGTGTGGTGTGTGTGTTAACTGTTTCTGGGCAGCAGAAACGTGTCATGCTCCAGTTAGGAGCCAGAGACGGTTTAAATAATGCAACCTGTTTTGCTTCCTCCTTTCCTTTGTCTCTCTGCCTCCTGATTGGACCAGCACACTGATTCCTCTGCTCCCTCTGCAGATGAGATCTGGAACAAAATGTCCTCCTCTCTCTTAATGTAACAAGCCCCCTGGTCCCACTAAAGGCCCAGATGGGGCGTGGGGGGGGGTGCGCCTGCTGATTCCAACACTGAATCTGATATTCCGCTCTCCTCCTATCTTCTTCGAGTGGATCTCTGGAAAACATCCCTCTGAATCTCCTGTTCTCTCTAAAATGGCCGCCAGGATGAGTTTACGGTTGTTTATGAGGGTGTTTGTGACCATTGGCATGGAGCCTCTGGCCAGGGGTAGAGATGATTACAGGGTTTTGGGGATGGTTATACTGTTTCAAGGTGAGGCAGATTGACAGTGATTGGGGGACTGGGGATTATGTTGCGCAATGGCAGGAAGATGAATGTAATGACGTGCGTCCTCTCTCTCCCATCTCTCTCTCCCTCTCTCTCTCAACCCTCCCTCTCTCTCTCTCTCTCTCTCTCTCCCTCCCATCTCTCTCTCCCTCTCTCTCTCAACTCTCCCTCCCTCTCCTCTCTCTCTCTCCTTCTCCCTCTCTCCCTCTCCCTCCCTCTCTCTCTCTTCTCTCTCCCTCTCTCAACTCTCCCTCTCTCTCCACTCTCCCTCTCTCTCCACTCTCCCCTCTCTTCCCCTCTCTCCCTCTCTTTCTCTCTCCCTCTCTCCCCTCTCTCTCCCTCTCTCAACTCTCCCTCTCTCTCAACTCTCCCTCTCTCTCCACTCTCCCCTCTCTTCCCCTCTCTCCCTCTCTTTCTCTCTCCCTCTCTCCCCTCTCTCTTCCTCTCTCCCCTCTCTTCCCCTCTCTCCCGCTCCCCTCTCTCTTCCTCTCTCTCCCTCTCTCCCCACTCTCTCCCTCTCTCCATCTCTCCCCTCTCTTCCTATCTCTCCCTCTCTTTTCCTCTCTCCCCTCTCTCTCCCGCTCTGCCCCCTCTCTCTTCCTCTCTCCCTCTCCCCCTCTCTCTTCCTCTCTCCCTCTCTCTCCTCTCTTCCTTTCTCTCTCTCTCCCCTATCTTTCCTCTCTCCCTATCTTCCCCCTCTTTCCCCCTCTCTCTTCCTCTCTCTCCCTCCCTCTCTCCCTCCCTCTCTCCCTCTCTCCCTGCTCTTCCTCTCTTTCCCGCTCTCCCCCTCTCTCTTCCTCTTTCTCCCCTCTCTCTTCCTCTCTATCCCCTCTCTCTCCCCTCTCTCTTCCTCTCTCTTCCTCTCTCTCCCCTCTCTCCCTCTCTCTCCCCTCTCTTCCTCGCTCTCCCTCTCTCTTCCCCTCTCTCCCCTCTCCCTCTCTCTCTCTCTCTCCCTCTCTCTCTCTCTCTCTCTCCCTCTCTCCCTCTCTTCCCTCTCCCCCTCTCTCTCTCTCTCTCTCCCTCCTCTCTCTCTCGCTCCCTCTCTCTCTCTCCCTCTCTCACCTCTCTCAACTCTCCCTCTCTCTCCACTCTCCCCTCTCTTCCTCTCCCTCTCTCTTTCTCTCTCCTCTCTCCCTCTCTTCCTCTCTTTCCCTCTCTCCCGCTCCCCTCTCTCTCCCTCTCTCTCTCCTCTCTCTCTCTCTCTCCCTCTCTCTCCCTCTCTCCCCTCTCTCCCCTCTCTCCCTCCCCTCTCTTTCCTCTCTCCCCTCTCTCCCCCCCTCTCTCCCGCTCTCCCTCTCTCTTCCTCTCTCCCTCTCTCCCCTCTCTCTTCCTCTCTCCCTCTCTCTCCTCTCTTCCTTTCTCTCTCTCTCTCCCCTATCTTTCCTCTCTTCCTCTCTCCCTATCTTCCCCCTCTTTCCCCCTCTCTCTTCCCCTCTCTCTCTCCCCGCTCTCCCTCTCTCTCCCCCTCCCCTCTCTTCCTCTCTTTCCCGCTCTCCCCCTCTCTCTTTCTCTTTCTCCCCTCTCTCTTCCTCTCTATCCCCCTCTCTCCCTTCTCTCTCCCCTCTCTCTTCCTCTCTCTTCCTCTCTCTCCCCCTCTCTTCCTCTCTCTCCCTCTCTTCCTCGCTCTCCCTCTCTCTTCCCCTCTCTCCCCTCTCCCTCTCTCTCCCTCTCTCCCCCCTCTCTCTCCCTCTCCCCTCTCCCCCTCTCCCCTTCCTCTTCCCCTCTCTTCCCCCCTGTTCCCTCTCTCCCTCTCTCCTCTCTTGTTTCTCTCCCTGTATCCCCTCTCTCCCCTGTATCACCTTCTCTCTCCCTCTCCCCTCTATCACCCTCTCTCTCCCCTCTCCCTCGCTCTCCCTCTCTCCTCCTCTATCACTTTCTCTCCGTCTCTCCCCCCTCCATCATCCTCTCTCTCCCTTTCTCTCCCTCCCCCTTCCCCTCCCTCCCCCAGTGTCAGGCCCGTAGCTCCCTTTGCTCCCGAGTGGCACAGCGGTCTAAGGCACTGCATCTCAGTGCAAGAGGCGTCACTACAGTCCCTGGTTCGTATCCAGGCTGTATCACATCTGGCCCGTGATTTGGGTTTGGCCGGGGTAGGCCGTCATTGTAAATAATACTTTTTTCTTAACTGACTTGCCTAATTAAGTAAAGGTTCAATACAAAATGTGAGTGTGTTAACAGGAGTGGAGAACATGGTACTCCCCTGCCATCAACCAGTAGGTCTTAGTGGAGGCATTTCCCAGAATCACTGCTTGTTTTCCGCTTGGTAAGAGAGTGTGGAAAGACAGGACACTGTGCTTTGGTTGGCAGTTGATTGCATAAAAATACCAAATTTCTTTGTAGCCGCCATATTTTAGTAGTGTGTGTGCATATGTACATGTGTGTGCGTTTACATGTGTGTGTTTGAGAAAGTGAGAGGGGAGCACATCCCATGGCTCACATACAGTCATGACATATTTTTTATTTTTCTCCCTCTCTCTCCCCTCCCTGCCCCCTCTCTCCCCTCTCTCCCCTCTCTCTCCCTCTCTCCCTCTCTCTCCCTCTCTCCCCTCTCTCCCCTCTCTCTCCCCTCTCTCTCCTCTCCTTCCTCTTCTCTCTCTATCTCCCCCTCTCCCCCTCCCTTCCCCCCTCTCTCTCTCCTCTCTCTCCCCTCTCTCCTTCTCTCCCCTCCCTGCCCCTCTCTCTCCCCTCTCTCTCCTCTCCTTCCCCTTCTCTCTCTATCTCCCTCTCTCCCCCTCCCTTCCTCCCTTCCCCTCTCTCTCTCTCTCTCCCCTCTCCCCCGCTATCTCCCCTCCCTGCCCCCTCTCTCTCTCCCTCTCTCTCCCCTCACCCCCTCTCTCTCCCTCTCTCTCTCCCTCTCTCTCTGTATCTCCCTCTCTCCCCTCTCTTCCATCTCTTTCCCTCTCTCTCCCCTCCCTGCCCCGTCTCTCTCCCCTCTCTCTCCCCTTTCCCGCTCCCTGCCCCCTCTCTCTCCCCTCTCTCCCCCTCCCTGCCCTCTCTCTCTCTCCCTCTCTCTCCCTCTCTCTCCTCTCTCTCCCCCTCTTTCCCTATCTCTCCTCTCTCCCCCTCCCTGCCCCCCTCTCTCCCCTATCTCTCCTCTCTCTCTCTCTCTCTCTCTCTCTCTCTCTCTCTCTCTCTCTCTCTCTCACCCTCTCTCTCCCCTCTCTCCCCCTGCCTGCCCCCTCTCTCTCCCCCTCCCTGCCCCTCTCTCTCTCCTTCTCTCTCCCATCTCTCTCCCCTCTCTCTCCCCTCCCTGCCCCCTCTCTCTCCCCTATCTCTGCTCTCTACCCCTCCCTGCCCCCTCTCTCGCCCAGCGTCAGGCCCGTAGCTCCCTGGCGTACCTAGTGTCTCTGCTGGGCAGTATGGATCACAGCTTCCACTACAGTCTGCTGCTGGAGATCAGAGCCCTGACTGACAGATACACCTCCATCCTGGGAGGCTGTGCCAAAGACATCTACAGGATGAGTAACAGCTTCACCTCTATAGCCAGACTACTGGAGACATACACCACCATCAACTGCAGGTAAGGTATGCACGCACACACACACACACACACACACACACACACACACACACACACACACACACACACACACACACACACACACACACACACACACACACACACACACACACGCACGCACTTATTTTGCCAGACTATAAAAAAATGTATTGTAGACAGGCCCCACAAAACTGTACACAAACTCAGCCGCCCCCACGTGAGCATGTCGTAGGGAAATGGGTCATGGAATGGAAAGTGTGGCACTGCAACGATTCACCCCTTTTAACATCCCTAAAACAGTGATTTGAATGTTTCCATCTAATTCTGAACCCACATGGACCGTTCGCTTTATTACCACCATGTGCGTTTTACTACAGAGGCAGAACCTCTATTTGTAACCCCATCGCTTTCTCTGCCCAGCCAACCGACAATGACAAAACAAAATCACTAATCTCATGTTATTCTTTGCAATTACGATTCTGTGAATCAAAAACTTCACAAAAAAATGCACTCCTTAAAAATAAGAATGTATTTTACTGATGTGTGTGTGGACGTATGTGCGTGCGAGTGTGTGTGTGTGGGGGGGGGGGGGGTTATTTGTCAATATGATTGTGTTACTGATGGGTTCTGGCAATGGTACCACACACAGCCTTCTCCAGGAACATTGTGTATCAGTGGCTTCCAGAGGCTTTGCTTGGGGTCTCTTTCTGGAAAATAAAGACCGAGAGGGAGGGTTTATTAGAAAAAAGAACAGAGAGGATGAGGAGGGGGGCAAACAAAGGGCATTTGAAAGTGTTCAATCAGCGAACGAGTGGATGGGTTGACATGGTAGGAGAGAGTGGCCACCCCTGTTCTCTCTCTCTCTCCTCTCTTTCTCTCTGTGTGTGTGTGGGTGTGTGTGTTTATTTTTTAATTTAATTTAACCTTTATTTAACTAGGCAAGTCTGTGTGTGTGTGTGTGTGTGTGTGTGTGTGTGTGTGTGTGTGTGTGTGTGTGTGTGTGTGTGTGTGTGTGTGTGTGTGTGTGTGTGTGTGTGTGTGTGTGTGTGTGTGTGTGTGTGTGTGTGTGTGTGTGTGTGTGTGTGTGTGTCCAGAGGTGAGCTGGTCTGCTCAGTTCTCTCAGGTCCGATCTGTCTCTTTCCTCATGTGCAGCATTCCAGCCCAGCACCAGTCCTATCCGGTCTAGTGTGTGTGACACAGAGAGAGACGGAGAGATAGGGACAGAAAACACTGGCTAAGACATTTGCTACTTTACACCCCTTCCTCTCCCTGTATGTTTCAGTGTTGTTATTTTACACCTCTTCCCCTCTCTCTGTATGTTTCAGGGTTGTTACTTTACACCTCTTCACGTCTCTCTGTATGTTTCAGGGTTGTTACTTTACACCTCTACCCCTCCGTATGTTTCAGGGTTGTTACTTTACACCTCTTCCTCTCCCTGTATGTTTCAGGGTTGTTACTTTACACCTCTTCCTCTCCCTGTATGTTTCAGGGTTGTTACTTTACACCTCTTCCTCTCCCTGTATGTTTCAGGGTTGTTACTTTACACCTCTTCCCCTCTCCCTGTATGTTTCAGGGTTGTTACTTTACACCTCTATCTCTCTGTATGTTTCAGGGTTGTTACTTTACACCCCTTCCTCTCCCTGTATGTTTCAGGTTTGTTACTTTACACCCCTTCCTCTCTCTGTATGTTTCAGGGTTGTTACTTTACACCTCTTCCCCTCTCTCTGTATGTTTCAGGGTTGTTACTTTACACCCCTTCCTCTCTCTGATTGTTTCAGGGTTGTTACTTTACACCTCTTCCCCTCTCCCTGTATGTTTCAGGGTTGTTACTTTACACCCCTTCCTCTCTCTGTATGTTTCAGGGTTGTTACTTTACACCCGTTCCCCTCTCCCTGTATGTTTCAGGATTGTTACTTTACACCTCTTCCTCTCTCTGTATGTTTCAGGGTTGTTACTTTACACCGCTTCCTCTCTCTGTATGTTTCAGGGTTGTTACTTTACACCCGTTCCCCTCTCCCTGTATGTTTCAGGATTGTTACTTTACACCTCTTCCTCTCTCTGTATGTTTCAGGGTTGTTACTTTACACCTCTTCCTCTCTCTGTATGTTTCAGGGTTGTTACATTACACCTCTACCCCTCCGTATGTTTCAGGGTTGTTACTTTACACCTCTTCTTCTCTCTGTATGTTTCAGGGTTGTTACTTTACACCTCTTCCTGTCTCTCTGTATGTTTCAGGGTTGTTAATTTACACCTCTATCTCTCTGTATGTTTCAGGGTTGTTACTTTACACCTCCTCCCCTCTCCATGTATGTTTCAGGGTTGTTACTTTACACCTATATCTCTCTGTATGTTTCAGGGTTGTTACTTTACACCCCTTCCTCTCTCTGTATGTTTCAGGGTTTTACTTTACACCTCTTCCCCTCTCCCTGTATGTTTCAGGGTTGTTCAGGGTTGTTACACCCCTTCCTCTCTCTGTATGTTTCAGGGTTGTTACTTTACACCCCTTCCTCTCTCCCTGTATGTTTCAGAGTTGTTACTTTACACCCCTTCCTCTCTCTGTATGTTTCAGGGTTGTTACTTTACACCTCTTCCCCTCTCCCTGTATGGTTCGGGGTTGTTACTTTACACCCCTTCCCCTCTCCCTGTATGTTTCAGGGTTGTTACTTTACACCTCTACCCCTCCGTATGTTTCAGGGTTGTTACTTTACACCTCTTCTTCTCTCTGTATGTTTCAGGGTTGTTACTTTACACCTCTTCCTGTCTCTCTGTATGTTTCAGGGTTGTTAATTTACACCTCTATCTCTCTGTATGTTTCAGGGTTGTTACTTTACACCTCCTCCCCTCTCCATGTATGTTTCAGGGTTGTTACTTTACACCTATATCTCTCTGTATGTTTCAGGGTTGTTACTTTACACCCCTTCCTCTCTCTGTATGTTTCAGGGTTTTTACTTTACACCTCTTCCCCTCTCCCTGTATGTTTCAGGGTTGTTACTTTACACCCCTTCCTCTCTCTGTATGTTTCAGGGTTGTTACTTTACACCCCTTCCTCTCTCCCTGTATGTTTCAGAGTTGTTACTTTACACCCCTTCCTCTCTCTGTATGTTTCAGGGTTGTTACTTTACACCTCTTCCCCTCTCCCTGTATGGTTCGGGGTTGTTACTTTACACCCCTTCCCCTCTCCCTGTATGTTTCAGGGTTGTTACTTTACACCTCTACCCCTCTGTATGTTTCAGGGTTGTTACTTTACACCTCTACCCCTCTGTATGTTTCAGGGTTGTTACTTTACACCCCTTCCTCTCTCTGTATGTTTCAGGGTTGTTACTTTACACCTCTTCCCCTCTCCCTGTATGTTTCAGGGTTGTTACTTTACACCTCTACCCCTCTGTATGTTTCAGGGTTGTTACTTTACACCCCTTCTTCTCTCTGTATGTTTCAGGGTTGTTACTTTACACCTCTATCTCTCTGTATGTTTCAGGGTTGTTACTTTACACCTCTATCTCTCTGTATGTTTCAGGGTTGTTACTTTACACCTCTATCTCTATGTATGTTTCAGGGTTGTTACTTTAAACCTCTTCCCCTCTCCCTGTATGTTTCAGGGTTGTTACTTTACACCTCTATCTCTCTGTATGTTTCAGGGTTGAAGAGGAATCCGAAGGCTCTCCTTCCCCAGAAGCCAATGTGTGTGGGGGTGCAGGGGGGTTTGTAAGGGGGTCAGAGCGGCGACTGCAGGTGAAGATCCAGGCATTTGAGGAGAAGATGGTGGATGAGGGGGGAGAAGGGGAGACAGACGGTGGGTCAACAACACCCCAACGCAGATACAGCATGGGACAAGCTGCTAGAGAGGAATACAGAGAGATGAGATTTAACAGGTGAGTCTATAACAACACCATATCTATGAGATGTAACAGGTAAGTCTATAACAACACCATATCTATGAGATGTAACAGGTGAGTCTATAACAACACCATATCTATGAGATGTAACAGGTGAGTCTATAACAACACCATATCTATGAGATGTAACAGGTGAGTCTATAACAACACCATATCTATGAGATGTAACGGGTGAGTCTATAACAACACCATATCTATGAGATGTAACAGGTGAGTCTATAACAACACCATATCTATGAGATGTAACAGGTAAGTCTATAACAACACCATATCTATGAGATGTAACGGGTGAGTCTATAACAACACCATATCTATGAGATGTAACAGGTGAGTCTATAACAACACCATATCTATGAGATGTAACAGGTGAGTCTATAACAACACCATATCAATGAGATGTAACAGGTAAGTCTATAACAACACCATATCTATGAGATGTAACAGGTAAGTCTATAACAACACCATATCTATGAGATGTAACAGGTGAGTCTATAACAACACCATATCTGAGATGTAACAGGTGAGTCTATAACAACACCATATCTATGAGATGTAACAGGTGAGTCTATAACAACACCATATCTATGAGATGTAACAGGTAAGTCTATAACAACACCATATCTATGAGATGTAACAGGTGAGTCTATAACAACACCATATCTATGAGATGTAACAGGTGAGTCTATAACAACACCATATCTATGAGATGTAACAGGTGAGTCTATAACAACACCATATCTATGAGATGTAACAGGTGAGTCTATAACAACACCATATCTATGAGATGTAACAGGTGAGTCTATAACAACACCATATCTATGAGATGTAACAGGTGAGTCTATAACAACACCATATCTATGAGATGTAACAGGTGAGTCTATAACAACACCATATCTATGAGATGTAACAGGTGAGTCTATAACAACACCATATCTATGTCAGCACACATGACTTTACTGAAATTGAACATACAACCAGAAGTAATAAAGGATATCAGTGCAAGAATTATTCACATTTTGAAACAAAATGGACACATCAACAACAGTACAGGAAAAGGAAAGAAAAAACCCAGACTCAAGACAAAACAACAACTGATTTCTGTAGTACTCTTTTACTTTCTCCCATATAACACTGGATTCAAGTGTCTTACAGGTTAACATCACTTCTAAATGTATTGTATGAAGCTGTTACAATATATTATCACCTTATGAATATGTTATTTTACCATAACTGAGGTGTGTGTGTGTGTGTGTGTGTGTGTGTGTGTGTGTGTGTGTGTGTGTGTGTGTGTGTGTGTGTGTGTGTGTGTGTGTGTGTGTGTGTGTGTGTGTGTGTGTGTGTGTGTGTGTGTGTGTGTGTGTGTTCCTCAGGTCAAAGAGTCTGGCTCTGCACGCCATGAGGTCACGGTCCATCAACTCTGAGAGTGGTCCGGATGGAGAAGGGGTGGAGCTAACGTCTGACGCATTGCTCTCAGGGTCCCCACCCAATCAGCAAACGGAAAACATAGACACCTCTCCCACTGAGAGGGAGCTAACCAATGAGAGTTCCCTGTCTCCCTCCACCCGTCCGGCCCCGCCCCTTGAGGAACAGAGGGATGGACAGGGAGAGGGGGAAGGAAGGAGAGGAGTGAAGAGGGACACTGGGAAAGAGGACAAGCTGTACAACCACCTGAGGGACAACATGGAGAAGATCAAAGAGTTCTGTTCTGTGATGGTTCAACAGATCCCCATACCAGAACACTGTGTCATAGAAGGTACGCTGCTATTACCAGCTCATCATACCTGATTTAACACCAAATCCTTCCGTGTTGAGCACTCATAACTCAAATAGTCAGGGAAGTACATCAGTAAAAAGCATTCGAGTGAGGTGGAGGTAACTCCCAAGATAAAGGAAACACCAACATAAACGTCTCTATTTGAACAAACCTGGTAAATCTAATCGGTGGTGATAGGAGCTATAGGTCTGGGAATGTGTGAGAAATATAAACGGAATTAAAGTATGAGCGCAATAGCTAACGGTGGTGCGAAAGGGCTCTGTTTTGATGAATTAACAAGTTGTAGGTGTGACGAGGGCTTGGTGACTCACTGGACAATCAAGGTGTTCCATGCTGTTGTCTCCAGTTCTGTAGGTTACTCACGGTCTCTGCATTGTCATCAAATCCAATTGGGCTGGGGGAATCTTAGTCCATTGTGGATTGATGCTACAGTTTATTAAATAGCATTGGCTACAGTAACGAGTGATAGCAACAGTAAAAATAAATAAAAAATACATCCTGTGTTTGAGGTGTTGACAGTCAACATTGTTGTAATTGGCATCAACGAGTATAAGCCTTTGAACATCACACTTCTCCTCAAATAAAAATACCCAGGGCTTCCATTAATTGTATTGTGTTTGTGAGGCACGTTCTCAATAAAGCAAGATATATCCCAGGCCTTCCGTTGATGTGGACTTATAGGACTGAACATGTTGAATATGTTTGGAGGAGGGTGTCTTTGGTAACTGGAGTAGAGGTACTCTTTGGAAATTGAGAGGGATAAAGCCCAAATGGAGTGTACACGGCAGGTATGCCTATGTGAATTTTGGGCGGTCAGGTAGCCTAGTGGTTGGAGCATTGGCCCAGTAACCAAAAGGTTGCTGGATCGAATCCCCGAGCTGTTGAACCAGCTATCGTTATAGTAGTGTAAGGGTAGCCTACTAAGGGTAAGGGTAGTCTACTAAGGGTAAGGATAGTCTACTAAGGGTAAAGGTAGTCTACTAAGGGTAAGGGTAGTCTACTAAGGGTAGTCTACTAAGGGTAAGGGTAGTCTACTAAGGGCAAGGGTAGCCTACTAAGGGTAGCCTACTAAGGGTAAGGGTAGTCTACTAAGGGTAAGGGTAGCCTACTAAGGGTAAGGGTAGCCTACTAATGGTAAGGGTAGTCTACTAAGGGTAAGGGTAGTCTACTAAGGGTAAGGGTAGTCTACTAAGGGTAAGGGTAGCCTACTAAGGGTAAGGGTAGCCTACTAAGGGTAAGGGTAGTCTACTAAGGGTAAGGGTAGTCTATTAAGGGTAAGGGTAGTCTACTAAGGGTAAGGGTAGCCTACTAAGGGTAAGGGTAGCCTACTAAGGGTAAGGGTAGTCTACTAAGGGTAAGGGTAGTCTATTAAGGGTAAGGGTAGTCTACTAATGGTAAGGGTAGCCTACCAAGGGTAAGGGTAGTCTACTAATGGTAAGGGTAGTCTACTAAGTGCCTGTTTTTCAATCGGAGAAAAATGGAAAACAAGCAATTGTTACAGGATAAAAACTAACGTTTCTAAATATGATTGTCACATCTCTCGTTCCATGATGGACATATAACCTACTTTTTTTTGTATTTGTTTAATAAAAACTAAAAACAATTATACCCCCTTTTTCTCCCCAATTGGTAGTTACAGTCTTGTCTCATTGCTGAAACTCCGTACAGACTTGGGAGAGGCGAAGGTTGTGAGCCGTACATCCTCCGAAACACAACCCTGCCAAGCTGCACTGCTTCTTGACACAATGCCCACTTAACCCTGAAGCCAGCCAGCCGCACCACTGTGTCGGAGGAAACACCATACACCTGGCGACCGTGTCAGCGTGCACTGCGCCCGGCCCGCCACAGGAGTCGCTAGTGCGCGATGGGAAAACGACATCCCTGCCGGTCAAACCCTCTGCTAACCCAGACGACACTGGGCCAATTGTGCGCCGCCCCATGGGTCTCCCGGCCGGCTGCGACAGAGCCTGGACTTGAACCGAGAATCTCTAGTGTCACAGCTAGCACTGCGATGCACAGCCTTAGACCACGGCACCAAGCGGGAGGCCCGTGGAGGAGTTTTTTTACACACATTCACAATAACAGGAGCTGGTTAAAATAATAAGGGAATGTTTGTTCACAAACTTGATCTTTTAATAAAGCTTTGGTGATTAAGATTTATTTCAAAGCGGTCTCATGAGCCAAACACTTTATCGGTAGTCTAGACTACTTGACAAATGCATTGTGGGAAGAACAACAAAAAGCTGCCTTCATTGAGAGGAGGGGAGGTCTTAGCGGTACTGAAATTGGCACTTTTTAAGGACACACCTCAGATATTGCCCTCATTTACTCAAGTGTTATCTTTATTTTGGCAGTTACCTGTATGTCTGAACGATAGAATACTGGTCAAGTTGTTTTATTGAAGGATTTGGCTCTAAATGAAAAGTATTACATCATTATGATTGATTACATGACCTGGTCAACTCACACATTATCAATCAAATGTATTTGTACATTTATCAGCCGATATCACAAAGTGCTTGTACAGAAACCCAGCCTAAAACCCCAAAAAGCAATCAAATCAAATCAAATGTATTTATATAGCCCTTCTTACATCAGCTGATATCTCAAAGTGCTGTACAGAAACCCAGCCTAAAACCCCAAACAGCAAGCAATGCAGGTCTAGAAGCACGCTGGCTAGGAAAAACTCCCTAGAAAGGCCAGAACCTAGGAAGAAACCTAGAGAGGAACCAGGCTATGAGGGGTGGCCAGTCCTCTTCTGGCTGTGCCGGGTGGAGATTATAACAGAACATGGCCAAGATGTTCAAATGTTCATAGATTACCAGCAGGGTCAAATAATAATATTCACAGTGGTTATAGAGGTTGCAACAGGTCAGCACCTCAGGAGTAAATGTCAGTTGGTTTTTCATAGCCGATCATTCAGAGTTAGAGACAGCAGGTGCAGTAGAGAGAGAGAGAGTCGAAAACAGCAGGTCCAGACAAAGTAGCAAGTCCGGTGAACAGGTCAGGGTTCCATAGCCGCAGGCAGAACAGTTGAAACTGAAGCAACACCGGGTGGACTGGGGACAGCAAGGAGTCATCAGGCCAAGTAGTCCTGAGGCATGGTCCTAGGGCTCAGGTGCTCTGATAGAAGAGAGAGAAAGAGAGAGAGAAAAAGAGAATTAGAGAGAGCATACTTAAATTCACACAGGACACCGGATAAGACAGGAGAAGTACTCCAGATATAACAGACTGACCCTAGCCCCCCGACACATAAACTATTGCAGCATAAATACTGGAGGCTGAGAGAGGAGGGGTCGGGAGACACTGTGACCCCGTCCGATGATACCCCCGGACAGGGCCAACCCAGACAGGATGATCATGTCAGTGACTCAACCCACTCAAGTGACGCACCCCTCCTAGGGACGGCATGAAAGAGCACCAGTAAGCTAGTGACTCAGCCCCTGTAATAGGGTTAGAGGCAGAGAATCCCTGTGGAGAGAGGGGAACCGGCCAGGCAGAGACAGCAAGGGCGGTTCGTTGCTCCAGTGCCTTTCTGTTCACCTTCAAACTCCTGGGCCAGACTACACTCAATCATAGGACCCACTGAAGAGATGAGTCTTCAGTAAAGACTTAAAGGTTGAGACCGAGTTTGCCTCTCTGACATGGGTAGGCAGACCATTCCATTAAAATGGAGCTCTATAGGAGAAAGCCCTGCCTCCAGCTGTTTGCTTAGAAATTCTAGGGACAGTTAGGAGGCCTGCGTCTTGTGACCATAGCGTACGTGTAGGTATGTACGGCAAGACCAAAATCAGAGAGATAGGTAGGAGCAAGCCCATGTAATGCTTTGTAGGTTAGCAGTAGAACCTTGAAATTAGCTCTTGCCTTAACAGGAAGCCAGTGTAGGGAGGCTAGCACTTGAGTAATATGATCAATGTTTTGGTTCGAGTCAAGATTCTAGCAGCCGTGTTAAGCACTAACTGAAGTTTATTTAGTGCTTTATCTGGGTAGCTGGAGAGTAGTCTAATCTAGAAGGGCCAAGAGCATGGATTCATTTTTCTTCATAATTTTTGGACAGAAAGTTTATGATTTTTGTAATGTTACGTATATGGAAAACTCAGTGATCAGGTTGATTGATTACATGACCTGGTCAACTCACACATTGTCTGATCATTGATCATGATGATAAAGGGGTTAATTGTTATCACTGGAAGGTGAAACTGGAACCCAAACTTAGAGCCAAAAAGGTAATTGCATACAGTGTTATTTTTTATTAATGAAATTAAGGAATCCGCAGGGCTGCAGTAAATGGATTGAACTATTTAATTGTGACTTACAGAGCAGTCTAACCAGAACCAGATGAGGGGGTTCAAACTGTCTCCCGCTCCTTCTGCGGGTACAGACGCAGGGTCAGCAGTACAGCCCCCCCACTACACCCCTCTCCACTTTTCCCCAATCCAATCTACCCTGGTCCACTCCCTCTAACCCTAAAGTAAGCCAGAGTGAGGCCCAGGTAACCCCCAGATAACAGTCCCTCTCTAACCCTTTGTAGAGCCCTGGGGTAACAGTCCCTCTCTAACCCATGTAGAGCCCTGGGGTAACAGTCCCTCTCTAACCCATGTAGAGCCCTGGTGTAACAGTCCCTCTCTCTAACCCCAGTAGAGCCCTGGGGTAACAGTCCCTCTCTAACCCATGTAGAGCCCTGGGGTAACAGTCCCTCGCTCTAACCCCAGTAGAGCCCTGGGGTAACAGTCCCTCTCTCTAACCCCAATAGAACCCTGGGGTAACAGTCCCTCTCTAACCCATGTAGAGCCCTGTGGTAACAGTCCCTCTCTCTAACCCATGTAGAGCCCTGGGGTAACAGTCCCTATCTGCCCCCTGTAGAGCCCTGGGGTAACAGTCTCTCTCTCTCACCCCAGTAGAGCCCTGGGGTAACAGTCCCTCTCTGCCCCCTGTATAGCCCTGGGGTAACAGTCCCTATCTGCCCCCTGTATAGCCCCGGGGTAACAGTCCCTATCTGCCCCCTGTAGAGCCCTGGGGTAACAGTCCCTATCTGCCCCCTGTAGAGCCCTGGGGTAACAGTCCCTCTATGCCCCCTGTATAGCCCTGGGGTAACAGTCCCAATCTCTAACCCCAGTAAGCCCTGTGGTAACAGTCTCTCTCTCTAGCCCATGTAGAGCACTGGGGTAACATTCCCTCTCCAACCCATGTAGAGCCCTGGGGTAACAGTCCCTATCTGCCCCCTGTAGAGCCCTGGGGTAACAGTCCCTCTCTGCCCCCTGTATAGCCCTGGGGTAACAGTCCCTATCTGCCCCCCGTATAGCCCTGGGGTAACAGTCCCTCTCTCTAACCCCTGTAGAGGCCTGGGGTAACAGTCCCTCTCTCTAACCCCAGTAGAGCCCTGGGGTAACAGTCTCTCTCTCTAACCCCAGTAGAGCCCTGGGGTAACAGTCCATCTCTAACCCATGTAGAGCCCTGGGGTAACAGTCCCTCTCTCTAACCCCAGTAGAACCCTGGGGTAACAGTCCCTCTCTCTAACCCCAATAGAACCCTGGGGTAACAGTCCCTCTCTCTAACCCCAGTAGAGCCCTGGGGTAACAGTCCCTCTCTCTAACCCCAGTAGAGCCCTGGGGTAACAGTCCCTCTCTAACCCATGTAGAGCCCTGGGGTAACAGTCCCTCTCTCTAACCCCAGTAGAGCCCTGGGGTAACAGTCCCGCTCTCTAACCCCAGTAGAGCCCTGGGGTAACAGTCCCGCTCTCTAACCCCAATAGAACCCTGGGGTAACAGTCCCTATCTGCCCCCTGTAGAGCCCTGGGGTAACAGTCTCTCTCTATAACCCCTGTAGAGCCCTGGGGTAACAGTCTCTCTATAACCCCAGTAGAGCCCTCGGGTAACAGTCCCTCTCTATAACCCCTGTAGAGCCCTGGGGTAACATGGACTAGCTTTGTAGCTGTCTCAACTGGACATGGGTTTTGGGGTTTTAATTCTTCTCACATCACATCGTTGTGACTGTGTGAATCAGACCAGTGGAAGCAGAATGTCTTTCATGTGTTAGAACTGCCTCTCTCAGAGTACCACCCTTCTGCACATGTGCACACTGACCACAGCCAGCTTCCTAGAGAACACTGGGATTCAACGGAATCTCTCTTGGTCTTCTTGATCTTAATACACCACTTTAATCATTACTTAAATAATCAGAGAGCCAGCTGCGTAACACACACACACACGGTACACACTAACACACAGTTGTACAACTGAACGCCTCTGAATCAGAGAGGTGCCTGGGGCTGCCTTACACACTCACAGTGCAATGGGTGATAGAGCAAGTGAAAGTTGAGGTCATGATAGAGAGTGGCAGGAGGAGATGTTGTGGTAGTCCCTCTGGTCTCAGTGACACGGTTCCATTCTGTAACACCAGAACCAAGGAAGAGACAGACAGGAGTTATTCACACACACACACATGAACCCCCACACACACACACACACACGAACCCACACACACACAAACCCACACACACACACACACACACACACAAACCCACACACACACACACACACACACCCACACACACACACACGAACCCACACACACACACACACACACATGAACACACACACACACAAACACACACAAACCCACACACACACACACAAACACACACACACACACACGAACACACACACACACACACACACACACACACACACACACACACACACACACACACACACACACACACACACACACACACACACACACACACACACACACACACACACACACACACACACACACACACACACACACACACACACACACAAACCCCCACACACACACACACAAACCCACCCATTTTCAAAGCCACTAAAAGACAACAGTCTGCAGCCCTGAGGGGCTTAGGATAGGACATGGCAGGAAGACTCGGCTAGATGATGTCATGGTGTCGGTGGCTGTTTGGTGACACGTGAGTCTGTGACCCTCTGTAATGTTCTCCATGTGACAACATGGGTCACAGTACACAGGACATTCACACATGGCGTCACTCTCTACACTGTAACATTGAGGCGGTGTCCACTGCACTAGTAAGGTGTCCACCCACTCTGCCCCAGAGGGTGAAAACACACTTTGTTAATTAAAGGTCGATTTCCTTATGTTATAAAATGAATTTTACCAAGACAAATAGGATTATTTATGTTGAGAATTGTTCAGTGAGATCTTTCTCTAACATATCGAAAACATAATAATAATAATAATAATAATATATAATAATAATATAATAATATATGCCATTTAGCAGATGTTTTATCCAAAGCAACTTACAGTCATGTGTGCATACATTCTACGTATGGGTGGTCCCGGGGATCGAACCCACTACCCTGGCGTTACAAGCGCCATGCTCTACCAACTGAGCTACAGAAGGACCATATCCAAAAATTCCTATTTCATAACCGAATACATCCAATTATAAACACCAAGCTCTGTTGACATAGCAACTTTTGTTGTTGTTAATAAGGATTTTACATTTTGTGGTCGTACTCTTCAAAGTTGTTTTCGCAGGTCTCAAAAAGCTAAATTAGCATGGTATGAACTGAATGAAATGTAAAAGTCTTTGAAAATAAAAAGCTTGGTTTACGTTCATTGTTCCGTTGACTTTTAACAGCGATACACTTGTTTTTCTGAGAAATCTTTTAAAAATAACAGGAATTTGTAATTAATATGAAAAACGTATAACTAAAATGTGAAAATACTACATGTCATATCGCAACACCCATATCCATCTTACCTCTAGATTGTTTTATGTGGATTTGAGAAGAAAGAGTTCACCCGGTAAGTGAGCCTGTCGGGGAGCCAGCCGAGCTGACACTGACACGATGCATTCTCCCCATTCTTCACCACTTTGTTTCTCTGGCTTCCATTGATTTATTCACCCTGATTCTGTCCATCCCTCAAGGTTAATGACTACAATAACTTTTGAAAGGATTTATGATAGAGACATTGAGGTTTGGACCATTGGTTTTCTTATAGGATTATCTACACAATATACACCCTACAGTACATACACCCTGAAACACCCTACAGTACATACACCCTGAAACACCCTACAGTACATACACCCTGAGACACCCTACAGTACAGACACCCTGAGACACCCTACAGTACAGACACCCTGAGACACCCTACAGTACAGACACCCCGAGACTCCCTACAGTACAGACACCCCGAGACTCCCTACAGTACAGACACCCTGAGACACCCTACAGTACAGACACCCTGAGACACCCTACAGTACAGACACCCTACAGTACAGACACCCCGAGACACCCTACAGTACAGACAGCCTGAGACACCCTACAGTACAGACACCCCGAGACACCCTACAGTACAGACACCCCGAGACACCCTACAGTACAGACACCCTGAGACACCCTACAGTACAGACACCCTACAGTACAGACACCCTGAGACACCCTACAGTACAGACACCCTGAGACACCCTACAGTACAGACAGCCTGAGACACCCTACAGTACAGACACCCTGAGAAACCATACAGTTCATACACCCTGAGACACCCTACAGTACAGACACCCTACAGTACAGACACCCTGAGACACCCTACAGTACAGACACCCTACAGTACAGACACCCTGAGACACCCTACAGTACAGACACCCTACAGTACAGACACCCTGAGAAACCCTACAGTACAGACACCCTGAGACACCCTACAGTACATACACCCTGAGACACCCTACAGTGCATAGACCCGAGACACCCTACAGTACAGACACCATGAGACACCCTACAGTACAGACACCCTGAGACACCCTACAGTACAGACACCCTACAGTACAGACACCCGAGACTCCCTACAGTACAGACACCCCGAGACGGCCTACAGTACAGACACCCTGAGATACCCTACAGTACAGACACCCTACAGTACAGACACCCTACAGTACAGACACCCTACAGTACAGACACCCTACAGTACAGACACCCCGAGACACCATACAGTACAGACACCCCGAGACGGCCTACAGTACAGACACCCCGAGACACCATACAGTACAGACACCCTACAGTACAGACACCCTGAGACACCCTACAGTACAGACACCCTGAGACACCCTACAGTACAGACACCCTACAGTACAGACACCCCGAGACACCATACAGTACAGACACCCCGAGACACCATACAGTACAGACACCCCGAGACACCATACAGTACAGACACCCCGAGACACCCTACAGTACAGACACCCTACAGTACAGACACCCCGAGACGGCCTACAGTACAGACACCCTGAGGCACCATACAGTACAGACACCCTACAGTACAGACACCCCGAGACACCCTACAGTACAGACACCCCGAGACTCCCTACAGTACAGACACCCCGAGACTCCCTACAGTACAGACACCCCGAGACTCCCTACAGTACAGACACCCCGAGACTCCCTACAGTACAGACACCCTGAGACACCCTACAGTACAGACACCCTGAGACACCCTACAGTACAGACACACCGAGACACCCTACAGTACAGACACCCCGAGACACCCTACAGTACAGACACCCTGATCAAGAGACCATGAGTCTGACTCTATACACACACACACACAGACACACACACAACGAACAGACCGCACACTCAGCAACATACACGTACGTATACAGTGTTTCTAGACTGTAGAAGGTTAATAAGGTGTTTGGGGCTAGTTCCTCCTGGAACTACTAGGAATGTAATGTAAGGTAACAGTGGTACAGACCTATAGTCTACAAGACTAAACTATCCTGAAAGGAGGGGGGGAGGGGAGAGAGGAGAGGAGGAGCGGGGAAAGGAGGGGAGGGGGAGAGGGGGGAGGGGTGAGAGGGGGAGAGGAGAGGAGAGGGAATGGGAGGGGTGAGAGGGGGAGGAGAGGAGAGGGGATGGGGTGAGAGGGGGAGGGGAGGAGCGGGGAAAGGAGGGGAGGGGGAGAGGAGAGGAGAGGGGAGGGGTGAGAGGGGGAGGAGAGGAGGGGGAGGGGATGGGGAGAGAGAGGAGAGGAGAGGTGGGGGGGACAAAGTTGGAAAGTTGTGGAGCGAAATTAAGAAAAAACTAAACAAAAACGCTAAACTGAATTGTCTGACCCTCTACACGTGTGTGTGTGTGTGTGTGTGTGTGTGTGTGTGTGTGTGTGTGTGTGTGTGTGTGTGTGTGTGTGTGTGTGTGTGTGTGTGTGTGTGTGTGTGTGTGTGTGTGTGTGTGTGTGTGTGTGTGTGTGTGTGTGTGTGTGTGTGTGTGTGTGTGTGTGTGTGTGTGTGTGTGTTTCAGACTCAAGCCGTGGCTGTGTTGCAAAGCTGTCGTTCTCGTGCTCTCTAAAGGGGCATTACTGTCTGTTTACCAAGTCCTGTTTCACCCTCACCAGCCTCCAGCCACACCTCTGGATCAACATCATGCTGCTTCACCTACAGGTAGATGCTCTATAACGCTACACACATACTTACACACCACACATACATACACACACACACATATACACACACATACACACACACATACACACAACACATACATACACACACATACATACACACACACACACACACTAACATCACAATACAGGTGATGTCTCTATCAACTTGATTAAAGCCCTCTCTCCCTGTCCTCCAGAGTCAGCACAGCGCTCCCCTCTCCTCTCTGGATGACTGTGTTCAGAGGTTGGGGAGACTGTGGGAGAGGACCCAGCTAAAAGGAGCTCACTGCTTCTCCATGGCCATGACACAACAGCCCACTCCACACAGAAAGGTCTGTCTGTCTGTCTGTCTGTCTGTCTGTCTGTCTGTCTGTCTGTCTGTCTGTCTGTCTGTCTGTCTGTCTGTCTGTCTGTCTGTCTGTCTGTCTGTCTGTCTGTCTGTCTGTCTGTCTGTCTGTCTGTCTGTCTGTCTGTCTGTCTGTCTGTCTGTCTGTCTGTCTGTCTGTCTGTCTGTCTGTCTGTCTGTCTGCCTGTCTGCCTGTCTGCCTGTCTGTCTGTCTGTCTGTCTGTGTCTGTCTGTCTGTCTGTCTGTCTCAAAGTTCAACAAAGCTCAGAACACTTGACCCTCCCTCCACAGCTCTCTAAATGGACACTTCTGGAAGCAACATGTCCACTCACAGTTACATAAAGGTTCAGTGAAATAAAAGTCTGCCGTGAGCAGACGTGTGTGTGTGGTCATTAGGAAATGCTTAGACAACAGAAGAAAATACAGGGGACGTTTTTTTTCTTTACTTTAAAAGGGGGAGGGGACATTATTAAAGGGGGAGTGGCCTTGTTTAAAAAGGGGCGTAGTATTATTTCTTCCATATGGTGTTTTGATGGTACAGAGACAGGCCAGCTATGGCTGCCATATGGAGCTTGTTTAAGTTGGACATGTGTTGTGCATAAACACACACACACACACTGTGCTATATGAAGTTAACCCCTATGTACAGACTAGTAAAGATCTGCCTGTGAAACTTATTTACGTATTCGTAAAGGAACCCAGCGGTTCTGGTCCACATTTGGAACAGATCTGACCACTCGGAACTCGACCGAGGTGTGACACCAGGGTCCGGTTCAGTAAAGGGGTGCACTCGTCGGTCGTATACGTTTGAGTGGTCACTTTATGTGAATGTGTCATGAACATCTGTGAGTGCTTGTGTGTACTTCTCTCAACCCGTCAGGAGAGGAGAGGAGAGGAGAGGAGAGGAGGAGAGGAGAGGAGAGGAGAGGAGAGGAGAGAGGAGAGGGAGAGGGGAGAGGGAGGGAGAGGGGGAGGGGGGGAGGGGAGGGGAGGGGAGGGGGGGGGGAGAGGAGAGGAGAGGGAGAGGAGAGGAGAGGAGAGGAGGGGAGGGGGAGAGGAGAGGGGAGGGAGAGGGAGGAGGAGAGGGAGAGGGGGGGAGGGAGAGGAGGGGAGAGGAGAGGGGAGGGGAGGGGAGGAGAGGAGAGGGGAGGGGAGAGGAGAGGAGAGGAGAGGAGAGGGAGGGGAGGGAGAGGGAGGAGAGGAGAGGGAGAGGAGAGGGGAGGGGAGGGGAGAGGAGAGGAGGGAGGGAGAGGGGGGGAGAGGAGAGGAGAGGAAAGAAAGGAGGAGGAGGAGAGAGAACCTTTCAGAGGGGATGTTTCCCCTCTGGAGCATGGTTCTCAAATTAGAGGGGTCCCCTGGCCCTCTGGAGAGGAGAGGGAGAGGGGCCCTCTGGAGCAGGAGATCCTGGGGGTCCCCTGGCCCTCTGGAGCATGGGGATCCTGGGGGCCCTCTGGGATGGGAGATCCTGGTCCCCTGGCCCTCTGGAGATGGGAGAGGAGAGGACGGAAAGAAACAGCCATTCATCCTCCTGTGCATGGTTCTCAAATTAGGCCCTCTGCTCTGTCCAGCATGGTTCTCAAATTAGAGCCATTCAGGAGAAAGTCCAGCATGGTTCTCAAATTAGAGAAATGGAGAAAGAATGAAGAGAACCTTTCAGAACACATCCATCACATGTGCAATGTTTCCCCTCTGCTCTGTCCAGCATGGTTCTCAAATTAGAGCCATTCATCCTGGTCCCCTGGCCCTCTGCTCTGTCCAGCATGGTTCTCAAATTAGAGCCATTCATCCTGGTCCCCTGGCCCTCTGCTCTGTCCAGCATGGTTCTCAAATTAGAGCCATTCATCCTGGTCCCCTGGCCCTCTGCTCTGTCCAGCATGGTTCTCAAATTAGAGCCATTCATCCTGGTCCCCTGGCCCTCTGCTCTGTCCAGCATGGTTCTCAAATTAGAGCCATTCATCCTGGTCCCCTGGCCCTCTGCTCTGTCCAGCATGGTTCATTCAAATTAGAGCCATTCATCCTGGTCCCCTGGCCCTCTGCTCTGTCTGTCCAGCATGGTTCTCAAATTAGAGCCATTCATCCTGGTCCCCTGGCCCTCTGCTCTGTCCAGCATGGTTCTCAAATTAGAGCCATTCATCCTGGTCCCCTGGCCCTCTGCTCTGTCCAGCATGGTTCTCAAATTAGAGCCATTCATCCTGGTCCCCTGGCCCTCTGCTCTGTCCAGCATGGTTCTCAAATTAGAGCCATTCATCCTGGTCCCCTGGCCCTCTGCTCTGTCCAGCATGGTTCTCAAATTAGAGCCATTCATCCTGGTCCCCTGGCCCTCTGCTCTGTCCAGCATGGTTCTCAAATTAGAGCCATTCATCCTGGTCCCCTGGCCCTCTGCTCTGTCCAGCATGGTTCTCAAATTAGAGCCATTCATCCTGGTCCCTGGCCCTCTGGTCCCCTGGCCCTCTGCTCTGTCCAGCATGGTTCTCAAATTAGAGCCATTCATCCTGGTCCCCTGGCCCTCTGCTCTGTCCAGCATGGTTCTCAAATTAGAGCCATTCATCCTGGTCCCCTGATCCGCTGGTCCTCTGATCCGCTGGTCCTCTGATCCGCTGGTCCCCTGATCCGCTGGTCCTCTGATCCGCTGGTCCTCTGATCCGCTGGTCCTCTGATCCGCTGGTCCCCTGATCCGCTGGTCCTCTGATCCGCTGGTCCTCTGATCCGCTGATCCCCTGATTCGCTGATCCCCTGATTCGCTGGTCCCCTGATCCGCTGGCCCTCTGGTCCGTTGATCCCCTGGCCCTCTGGTCCCCTGATCCGCTGGTCCCCTGGCCCTCTGGTCCCCTGATCCGCTGGTCCCCTTGTGCTCTGGTCCCCTGCAGTAAGAAACACATGGGTCTGACTGAGGCTTTATTACTCTGCTAATCAAATTCCTGCTGATAGGAAAAGGTCTAAGAGAGGCAAGCTCTTTATGAGAACACAGTACACAGGGGAAGGGAAGACTAATGCTTACATCTAGGAGAGCAGGGACAGGAGACAGAGGGGGAGAGGGTACAGAAGACGGAGGGCTGGAGAGGGGACAGGAGACAGAGGGGGAGAGGGGACAGAAGACGGGGGGCTGGAGATGGGACAGGAGACAGATGGGGAGAGAGTACAAGAGACAGGGGAGAGGAGTAGACAGGGGCAGGAGACCGAGGGGAGAGAGGTGACAGAAGACGGGGGGCTGGAAAGGGGACAAGAGACAGGGGAGAGGAGTAGACAGGGACAGGAGACAGAGGGGGAGAGGGTACAGAAGACGGGGGCTGGTGAGGGGACAGGAGACAGAGGGGGAGAGGGGACAGAAGACGGGGGGCTGGAGAGGGGACAGGAGACAGATGGGGAGAGAGTACAAGAGACAGGGGAGAGGAGTAGACAGGGGCAGGAGACCGAGGGGAGAGAGGTGACAGAAGACGGGGGCTGGAAAGGGGACAAGAGACAGGGGGAGAGGAGTAGACAGGGACAGGAGACAGAGGGGGAGAGGGGACAGAAGATGGGGGGCTGGAGAGAGTACAAGACACAGGGGAGAGGAGTAGACAGGGGCAGGAGACCGAGGGGAGAGGGGACATGAGACAGAGGGGGAGAAGGGACAAGAGACAGAGGGGGAGAGAGTACAGGAGTAGGAGGGGGAGAGGAGACAGGGGGAGAGGGGATGGGAGACAGAGGGGAGAGGGTACAGAAGACGGGGGGCTGGAGAGGGGACAGGAGACAGAGGGGGAGACGGGACAGAAGACGGGGGGCTGGAGAGGGGACAGGAGACAGAGGGGGAGAGAGCACAATAGACAGGGGGAGAGGAGTAGACAGGGGCAGGAGACCGAGGGGAGAGAGGGTAGGAGACATATGGGAGAGGGGACATGAGACAGAGGGGAGAAGGGACAAGAGACAGAGGGGGAGAGAGTACAGGAGTAGGAGGGGGAGAGGAGACAGAGGAGGAGAGGGTGCGAGAGACAGAGGGGAGCGGAGTCAGAGGGGACAGGAGACGGAGAGGAGAGGAGACAGAGGGGAGAGGGGACAGGAGACGGAGAGGAGAGGGGACAGGAGACGGAGAGGAGAGGGGACAGGAGACGGAGAGGAGAGGAGACAGAGGGGAGAGGGGACAGGAGACGGAGAGGAGAGGGGACAGGAGACGGAGAGGAGAGGAGACAGAGGGGAGAGGGGACAGGACACAGAGGGGAGAGGGGACAGGGGGAGAGGGTACAGAAGATGGTGGGGCTGGAGACTGAGGGGAGAGGAGTCAGAGGGGACAGGAGACGGAGGGGAGAGGAGACAGAGGGGAGAGGGGACAGGACACAGAGGGGAGAGGGGACAGGAGACAGAGGGGGAGAGGGTACAGAAGACAGGGGGGCTGGAGACAAAGGGGAGAGGAGACAGGGAGGAAGAGGGAGACAGCGGGCAAGAGTAAGAAGGGAGAGGGGACAGGAGACAGAGGGGAGAGGAGACAGAGGGGAGAGGAGACAGAGGGAAGAGGAGACAGAGGGGAGAGGAGACAGAGGGGAGAGGAGGCTGAGCGGACAGGAGGCTGAGCGGACAGGAGGCAGAGGGGAGAGGAGGCTGAGCGGACAGGAGGCAGAGGGGACAGGAGGCAGAGGGGACAGGAGGCAGAGGGGACAGGTGACAGAGGGGACAGGTGACAGAGGGGACAGGTGACAGAGGGGACAGGTGACAGAGGGGAGAGGGGGCTGGAGACGGAGGGGAGAGGAGACAGAGGGGGAGAGGGGCTGGAGACGGAGGGGAGAGGAGACGGAGGGGACAGGAGGCAGAGGGGACAGGAGGCAGAGGGGACAGGAGGCAGAGGAGACAGGTGACAGAGGGGACAGGTGACAGAGGGGACAGGTGACAGAGGGGGAGAGGGGGCTGGAGACGGAGGGGGAGAGGGGCTGGAGACGGAGGGGACAGGAGGCAGAGTGGGAGAGGAGACAGAGGGGACAGGAGACAGAGGGGACAGGAGACAGGGGCGAGGCAGTGGTAAAGTAAGAATGAGATTGGGGTAGAGAGACTCAGGGACGGAGGAGGTAGAAAGACTGAGGGAGGGAGGAGGTAGAGAGACTGAGGGAGGGAGGAGCTAGAGAGAGACTGAGGGAGGGAGAAGGAGAGAGACTGAGGGAGGGAGGAGGTAGAGCGAGACTGAGGGAGGGAGGAGGTAGAGAGAGACTGAGGGAGGGAGGAGGTAGAGAGACTGAGGGGGGAGGAGGTAGAGAGACTGAGGGAGGGAGGAGGTAGAGAGACAGAGAGGGAGGAGGTTGAGATACTGAGGGGGGAGGAGGTAGAGAGACTGAGGGACGGATGGAGGGAGGGAGGGAGGGAGACTGAGGGAGGGAGGAGGTAGAGAGAGACTGAGGGGAGAGGAGGTAGAGTGACTGAGGGAGGGAGGAGGTAGAGAGACTGAGGGGGGGAGGAGGTAGAGAGAGACTGAGGGAGGGAGGAGGTAGAGAGAGACTGAGGGAGGGAGGAGGTAGAGAGAGAGGGAGGGAGGGAGGAGGTAGAGAGACTGAGGGAGGGAGGAGGTAGAGAGAGACTGAGGGAGGCGGTAGAGAGACTGAGGGAGGGAGGAGGTAGAGAGACTGAGGGAGGGAGGAGGTAGAGAGAGACTGAGAGAGGGAGGTGGTAGAGAGACTGAGGGAGGGAGGAGGTAGAGAGAGACTGAGGGAGGGAGGCGGTAGAGAGACTGAGGGAGGGAGGAGGTATAGGGTAAGAGATTACGAGAGGGTAAGGGTTGACATATGAGACCTGTTTTCTCCGTCAGAGCCAGTTTCAAATGTCATCACCCCAGCCCCTCTCACCTGTAATGTGTTTAAAATAGAGGCCGACCAGTTTATTACTGCACAGCCTGGCTCGTTTCCTGTGTGTGTGCGCGTGTGTGTGTGTTTTTAATGGAATGTTACCAGTTTATGACACAGCCTGGCTGAGCCCAGCATAGCGGCTCTCCTATAAATTACTCTTATGACCATCACAAGGAGCAACACCTCCTTGGCTCTGTGTGTGTGTCTGTGTGTGTGTTAAAATGAACTGCTGGGGGTAGTTCTCACCAGAGCGAAGCATCAGCAGAATGAATTCTTTGTTTCTCGATAGTGTTTTCCATGGAACAGACACATAGGATCGTAATTCAACCGGCTCCAGGAGAGGGCATCACTCTAAACCATAACAGAGAGGAAAGAGGGATAGAGAAAAATAAGAGACTGAAAGAGAGGCCACAATCATTTCCACCTGGAAGAGTAGGCTATTAGTAGGTTATTTCTGTGGTGTGTTTATAATACCTCTTTAAAATAGAGTACTTTTCTACCCCCCTGCACCTACTATTTTACCCTCTCTCAAATCTCCCTCTAGCCCCCTCTCTCCTTTCCTCCCTCTCCTTCTCCCTCTCCTGCTCCCTCTCCCCTCCTTCTCCCTCCCTCTCCCCTCTTTCTCTTTCTCCCTCTATCGCCTTCCCTCCCTCTCCTGCTCCCTTTCCCCTCCCTCTCCCCTCTCTCTCTCTCTCTCTCTCTCTCTCTCTCTCTCTCTCTCTCTCTCTCTCTCTCTCTCTCTCTCTCTCTCTCTCTCTCTCCCTCATGTTCCTCTATCCCCCTCCCTCCTTCCCTCCCTCTCCATCTCCCTCTCCTGCTCCCTCTCCCCTCCTTCTCCCTCCCTCTCCCCTCTTTCTCCTTCTCTCCCTCACTCCCTCTCTCTCTCTTTCTCCCTCTCTCCCCCTCTCTCTCTCTCCCTCTCTCTCGCTCTCTCTTCCTCGCTCTCTCTCTCTCTTTCTCTCCCTCTCCCTCTCCTGAAGTTTACCAAAATGGGGACAGTTGCAGGAGGTCTTGGTGAAATCTCTTCTGCATCTTGAAAACATTAGAAGAATATCATTCTGGCAGTGACAGAGAATACAGAGAGACACACACAGGGGTTTCTAGATGTTTAAATAGATACAGTAGGTGCTATTCAGACTCGGCCACATAATCTAGCTATTGTTTCTGAAACTCTGTCAAAACCACCTTCCCACTTGTGATTGTGCAAAGATGTGTGTGTGTGTGTGTGTGTGTGTGTCATACTTCGTTGTCCTCATCCGTCAAATTTGACATTTGTGGTGTTAATTACACGCCCAGATCACTTCCAGGAAATTCAGGACGTTGCCCTGTGGCAGTCCTGGCACCGTTGTGCTTGGGGTTTTGGGATTGGTGGTGGTGATTGTGTTGACATGTTTGTTTCTGGCCGGTCACAATAGGTTATTTTGGATGATTTTCCCTTATTTCCCAACCCAAGGTTTTCTTCTCTGTATTTGTATTGCCCCATTTTAAAGCGTAGAAAGTGTGTGTGTGTGTGTGTGTGTGTGTGTGTGTGTGTGTGTGTGTGTGTGTGTGTGTGTGTGTGTGTGTGTGTGTGTGTGTGTGTGTGTGTGTGTGTGTGTGTGTGTGTGTAGACATGTTGTCTGATGTGTCATAACTCATAAGTCTGTCTCTGTGGGATGAGTCAGCAGAACAGCGCTGATTGGGCAGGAGCTGGGATGGATGGAACTTTTGCCTGCTGCGTCATATCCCTGAGTCATGGCATAGTGACCTTTGACCCTGTGTGGGCTCACCTGAGGTGACTCCCCTGGAGCTCAGTCTGACAGGGAGGGGGAAGCTGAGGTGACTCCCCTGGAGCTCAGTCTGATGGGGGGGGGGGGGGGGCTGAGGTGACTCCCATGGAGCTCAGTCTGATGGGAGGGGGTAGATGAGGTGACTCCCCTGGAGCTCAGTCTGACAGGGAGGGGGAAGATGAAGTGACTCCCCTGGAGCTCAGTCTGACAGGGAGGGGGAAGCTGAGGTGACTCCCCTGGAGCTCAGTCTGATGGGGGAGGGGGCTGAGGTGAGGTGACTCCCATGGAGCTCAGTCTGACAGGGAGGGAGGGAAGCTGAGGTGACTCCCCTGGAGCTCAGTCTGATGGGGGGGGGGGGGCTGAGGTGACTCCCATGGAGCTCAGTCTGATGGGAGGGGGGGGGAGATGAGGTGACTCCCCTGGAGCTCAGTCTGACAGGGAGGGGGGAAGATGAGGTGAATATCCAAGATTGTGTTTGTCATTGTGTTTGTCATTCAATCAAATCAAATCAAATGTATTTATATAGCCCTTCGTACATCAGCTGATATCTCAAAGTGCTGTACAGAAACCAGCCTAAAACCCCAAACAGCAAGCAATGCAGGTCCCTTTTTTGTATGTATTTCAATATTTTTCAATCCCTTTTTCCATTTTTAAATTAAATATACCTTCCGGCAACCCATCTCACCCAATGTGATACGGACCTGCTATTTTTAGACCTTATAGCTAGAACCTCCATCAGAAGCTAACCAGCTAATTAGCTACTAGCTATTTAGTCATTGTTAGCCATTGCTAGCGGCCTTTACCTTTAGCTCAGAACTCAGACGCTTTTAGCCTAAATAATACCCGCCAGTGCACAGAGCGATATCAACCCTGAGCATACCGGACTGCTTTTCTCCACTACATCACCAGATTCCTGACGTAAGCTCTGGACCATTACTCCACATCATCGCAGCTAGCTAGCTGCTACCGATTGGCCCAGCCCGGAAGCTAGCCTTGAGCCAGTCCAATCTCCTGGCCTGCTCAGTGGACCCTGTGTTCACTCGGCTACACAGCTGATGCCTCCCGGACTCTTCACTAACACGACTAGAAGCCACTACATCACAGGATTCCTGCTGTAAGCTCTTGACCTTTGTATCAGTTCATCGCCACTAGATAGCTGCTACCGAGTGGCTATAGTGGCTAACGCCCTTGTCCCGAAGCTAGCACCAGTTAGCCTCGAGCCAGGCGCATCTCCCTGCTAGCAAACAAAACTACTCCAGCTACAATTCCTCTTTTGCCAATTGGATCCATCAGGACTGGTCTGCCGACGTAATTCCATCCGATGTGCTCTCAACCGGCCTTTGTCGGACGTCGGGGAAGACGCTTCTACTAGGCCTGGCTCGCTAACTTCAGGAACGTGTTCCCCGCTGGCTAGCATAGTAAAGACTACCTAACGGCTCCCTGTTTCATCTGCCCACTGCACTGAGGCTGGGAAACACTCTCACCACCGATAAATCCACGATAATCGAGAATTTCAACAAGCATTTCACTACGGCTGGCCATGCTTTGCTCCTGGCTACCCCAACCCCGGCAAACAAGCCTCCCCAGCTTCTCCTTCACTCAAATCCAGATAGCAGATGTTCTGAAAGAGCTGCAAAACCTGGACCCTTACAAATCAACTGTGCTAGACAATCTGGACCCTCTCTTTCTAAAAGTATCCGCCGCCATTGTTGCAACCCCTATTACTAGCCTGTTCAACCTCTCTTCTGTATCGTCCGAGATTCCTAATCCCCCTCTTCAAAGGGGGAGACACTCTAGACCCAAACTGTTACAGACCTATATCCATCCTGTCCTGCCTTTCTAAAGTCTTCGAAAGCAAAGTTAACAAACAGATCACTGACCATTTCGAATCCCACCGTACCTTCTCCGCTGTGCAATCCGGTTTCTGAGCTCGTCACGGGTGCACCTCAGCCACGCTCATGCTACTAAACGTTATCATAACCGCAATCGATAAAAGATTAAGTTCAGTGTGTCAAATCGGAGGGCCTGTTGTCCAGACCTCTGGCCGTCTCTATGGGGGTCCCTTTGGTCTCAACGTAGACTTTGATCTGAAGTCATTCTTGTTATTATTGTGACTTTGCCTTTGTAATTGTTTGTAGGCTTATGTGGTCTAAATTGAATCTATGATCATACCCTATATATTTATTCTTTGTATGTTATTTTAATATTTGAGAATTAACCAATGATATTAGGCCATTACTTGGCCATGATGACAGACACCTGTGTGTGTAAACGAGTCACCCTGCAGTGTTTGTGATTATACCCTGATGAAGACAGCTTGCCTGTCGAAACGTTGGACATTACATTTTTGCATCTGAGCTCTTAGAGTGTGTGGCGCTCTTTTATTTTCAAGTTTTCCGCTAGCCAGCACCTCGTCTAAATAGGTGTGCTTTTCTTTTTCCTCTAGGTAACTCTCTGTGGCTGGCCCAGGTGATATGTAATTGTGGCTGGCCCAGGTGATATTTAACTGTGGCTGGCCCAGGTGATATGTAATTGTGGCTGGCCCAGGTGATATTTAACTGTGGCTGGCCCAGGTGATATGTAATTGTGCCTGGCCCAGGTGATATTTAACTGTGGCTGGCCCAGGTGATATTTAACTGTGGCTGGCCCAGGTGATATGTAATTGTGGCTGGCCCAGGTGATATTTAACTGTGGCTGGCCCAGGTGATATGTAATTGTGGCTGGCCCAGGTGATATTTAATTGTGGCTGGCCCAGGTGATATTTAACTGTGGCTGGCCCAGGTGATATTTAACTGTGGCTGGCCCAGGTGATATGTAATTGTGGCTGGCCCAGGTGATATTTAATTGTGGCTGGCCCAGGTGATATTTAACTGTGGCTGGCCCAGGTGATATGTAATTGTGGCTGGCCCAGGTGATATTTAATTGTGGCTGGCCCAGGTGATATTTAACTGTGGCTGGCCCAGGTGATATGTAATTGTGGCTGGCCCAGGTGATATTTAATTGTGGCTGGCCCAGGTGATATTTAACTGTGGCTGGCCCAGGTGATATGTAATTGTGGCTGGCCCAGGTGATATTTAACTGTGGCTTTTTGCTAAATGTTTTGGTTTGCTTCCTGTCTTTAAGTTTGGTGTGGGTGTTTCTTTTGTTTGCCTCTTCTTGGGTAAATTTAGTGGGTCTCGTGGTGGGTGTCTTTTAGTTTGCAGTTGTTGTTGCTATGCAACTTTCAGTGGATGCCAACCATGAGTGTCTTTCAGAACCCCTCCTAAAAGGGAGTTGTCAGTGACTCTTTGTTAGTTCCCCCTTCTGTTTGAGCGAATATATATATATATATATATATAAATATATATAATTGCTGGGGAACTTAATCGTGAATCACACTTACTCATTAATTTTCATGACAGCCAGGTAAGCTGTACACCTGTTAAGCAATGTGCTTAACACATACACACGCAGGCACACACTCTTTTTCTCTCTGTCTCTCTCTCTGTCTCTTTGTGTTTTTGTCAACCTGTTGTGTCTCGTACCAAAGCCCCCATCTTCAGTTCACCACTGAAGACCTATAGGTTCACCACTGAAGACCTACTGGTTCACCACTGAAGGGTCTATAGGTTCACCACTGAAGACCTACTGGTTCACCACTGAAGACCTACTGGTTCACCACTGAAGACCTATAGGTTCACCACTGAAGACCTACTGGTTCACCACTGAAGACCTATAGGTTCACCACTGAAGACCTACTGGTTCACCACTGAAGACCTATAGGTTCACCACTGAAGACCTACTGGTTCACCACTGAAGACCTACTGGTTCACCACTGAAGACCTATAGGTTCACCACTGAAGACCTACTGGTTCACCACTGAAGGTCTATAGGTTCACCACTGAAGACCTACTGGTTCACCACTGAAGGCCTACTGGTTCACCACTGAAGACCTATAGGTTCACCACTGAAGACCTATAGGTTCACCACTGAAGACCTATAGGTTCACCACTGAAGACCTACTGGTTCACCACTGAAGACCTATAGGTTCACCACTGAAGACCTATAGGTTCACACACTGAAGACCTATAGGTTCACACACTGAAGAACTATAGGTTCACCACTGTACTAAAATGTCTATAATATATATAAAGGCTGTTAAGATTCTGTATTCATGTTTCAATAAAGGAGTTTATATATTTGGCCTGGTGAAGAGGTTTTATGCACTGACTGAATGGAAGCTGATAATTGTGATATTTTTACTCTGCTGCTCTCTGGAATCAAGACTGAGTACAAATGTATCCGGCTGAGACACTCACTATGTGGTCTGGAGCCCGGACTTGGTTACTACAACGCAAAGCATTAGCACCTATCTGTACAAGCCTACCAGGCATAGGTGAACACAGGGTGTGCGTGTGCGTGTGTGTGTGTGTCTGTCTACAACCTAGACCTCCATTGCAGACCCCGGGAGACCCCTGTCACATGCCAAGGGTTATACTTCACTCTATAGTGTAAATGAACCCTCTGTTTTAAATGCTGCTTTAATGTTTGACGTATAAGTTATGAATGAGCCGGGTGCTGAGGCATTTTGGGTCTTACAATGGAAAGACAGTGAAAAATACGATCCATTATGCTCATCAGTCATCATTCATCTGGATTAAACTGAAATAATCTCTTTCTCTCTCTCTGTGTGTCTTTTTCTCTCTTTCTCTCTCTCATTATCTTTCTGTCTCTCTCGCTCTTTCTCTCACTCTCTTTTTCTCTCTTGTTCCCTCTAATCCTTCTCTCTTTCTCACTCTGTCTTTCTTTTTCTCTGTCTGTCTTTCTTTTTCTCTCTCTGTCCTTTTCTCTCTCTTTCTCTCTAACCCACAGATGTTCCCAGTCTAGTTTGCCTGTGTTCTTTGTACTTGCTCTTATATCTCTTTGAGTGTTCGTAAGACAGACATGTCAAATAAATTCTCTCTAATTCTCTCTATCTTTCTCTCTTTCTCAATTCAAAGGGCTTTATTGGCTTGGGAAACATATGTTTACATTTCCAAAACAAATGGAATAGACATTTAATTAACAAAGGGAAATAAACCATCAGTAAAAATTATACTCACAAAAGTTTTAAAAGAATATAGACATTTCAAATGTTATATTATTGACTTTGTACAGTGTAACAATGTACAAAGAGTTGAAGTATGAACGAGAAAATAAATAATGGGTATGGGTAACATATCTAGCTGCTGTGATGGCACACTGTGGTATTTCACCTAACAGATATGGGAGTTTATCAATGTTTGATTTGTTTTCACATTTTTTGGTGGATCTGTGTAATCTGAGGGAAATATGTGTCTCCTAATATGGTCATACATTGGGCAGGAGATGCAGAAGTGCAGGTCCGTTTCCTCCTCATTTTGTGGGCAGTGTGCACATAGCCTGTCTTTTCACGAGAGCCAGGTATTCCTGGCTTGGGTCAGTCACAGTGGTCAGGTATTCTGCTGCTGTGTACTCTCTGTTTAGGGCCAGGAAGCATTCTAATTTAAATAGTTATATTTTTGCTTTCTCATGATTTGGTTGGGTCTAAATGTCTTTCGGTCCTGGGGCCTGTTTGTTTTTTGTGAACAGAGCCCCTGGACCAGCTGGCTTAGGTTTGTCTCTAGGTTTGTCTCTTTGTAGGTGAGGGCTTTGTGGGGGAATGTGTGTGCATCACTTCCTTTTAGGTGATTGTGGAATTGAACATCTCTTTTCTGGATGTTGATAACTAGCGGGTATCGTCCTAATTCTGCTCTGCCTGCATTATTTGGGCTTTTGCGTTGCACACAAAGTATATTTTTGAAGAATTGCACTCCTTGGTTGGCGACAGAAGCAGCAGATCATCAGCAAACAGTTGACATTTGCTTTCTGAGTCTCTCTCTGTCTCTCTCTCTCTCTCTCTATAGGACCTGGACAGTCTGCAGATCCTTCTGGAGGAGGTGCGTTTCTTTGACCTGTTTGGCTTCAGTGAAGAGGAGGGCAGCTGGCTCTGCTACATGTGCAACAACCCAGAGAAGGCCACAGGTAAAACACCTGAATCTCTCTGTCTAACATAGCACACCTCAACCTCCCTGTCTAATATAACACGCCTCAACCTCCCTGTCTAATATAACACACCTCAACCTCCCTGTCTAATATAACACACCTCAACCTCGCTGTCTAATATAACACACCTCAACCTCCCTGTCTAATATAACACACCTCAACCTCCCTGTCTAATATAACACACCTCAACCTCCCTGTCTAATATAACACACCTCAACCTCCCTGTCTAATATAACACACCTCAACCTTCCTGTCTAATATAACACACCTCAACCTCCCTGTCTAATATAACACACCTGTTCTCATCTGTCTAATATAACACACCTCAACCTCCCTGTCTAATATAACACACCTTAACCTCCCTGTCTAATATAACACACCTCAACCTCCCTGTCTAATATAACACACCTGTTCTCATCTGTCTAATATAACATACCTCAACCTCCCTGTCTAATATAACACACCTTAACCTCCCTGTCTAATATAACACACCTGTTCTCATCTGTCTAATATAACACACCTCAACCTCCCTGTCTAATATAACACACCTCAACCTCCCTGTCTAATATAACACACCTGTTCTCATCTGTCTAATATAACACACCTCAACCTCCCTGTCTAATATAACACACACACCTCAACCTCCCTGTCTAATATAACACACCTTAACCTCCCTGTCTAATATAACACACCTCAACCTCCCTGTCTAATGTAACACACCTGTTCTCATCTGTCTAATATAACACACCTGTTCTCATCTGTCTAATATAACACACCTGTTCTCATCTGTCTAATATAACACACCTGTTCTCATCTGTCTAATGTAACACACCTGTTATCATCTGTCTAATATAACACACCTGTTCTCATCTGTCTAATATAACACACCTGTTCTCATCTGTCTAATATAACACACTTGTTCTCATCTGTCTAATATAACACACCTGTTCTCATCTGTCTAATATAACACACCTGTTCTCATCTGTCTAATATAACACACCTGTTCTCATCTGTCTAATATAACACACCTGTTATCATCTGTCTAATATAACACACCTGTTATCATCTGTCTAATATAACACACCTGTTCTCATCTGTCTAATATAACACACCTGTTTTCATCTGTCTAATATAACACATCTCCATATGTGAAAATGGGGCGTTTGTATGTTTTGTAGTAAAAAAAAAATGGATAAAGAAAAGTGTTTCCAATTACATCATCGGTGTGCAATGTGTGATTTTAACCTAGTGTGATTAGGCAGTGCCACTAATTGCCTACTAATTGGTTGAAGATGTCATTGGAACCACTTATCTTCTTCTGTCTTTTTACTACACGACGTAGAAACGTACCATTTTCACATATGTTGATGTAGGGATGGTGCTGGAGAGGATGAATATGAAGTGTACATGTTTTTTTGAAATGTCCTTTTAAGGTGAAAGGCCACCCCTTAAGCTTTTCTTTGTCTCATTCTACCCTGTCAACGATCTGTCATCACCCTCTTATTTTCCAACGCCATCCATTCCCTCTCTAGGGCCACCACACACACACACCATATGTCACCAACCTCTAATTGGAACAGATTGCTCTAACTGTGAAGTGTAATCATTTATCCACTTTAGTTTTGTTCTCCCAGGTAGTTATTGCTGATTGCACTGGTATGTATTAATAATCCCATGTGGCTTGTGTGTGGTGTACGGTATAATTGGGGTGGTCTGACTGGTGTGTGTGTGTTCACATGCGTAACCACACTTGGTGGGATCAGAAACAGGTACCCCCGCCACACTGTCCCCTCTCTCCCGAGCTTTCACTCACCTCCAGCACACACAAACACACACACACACACACACACACACACACACACACACACACACACACACACACACACAGGCTAATTAACTTGTGTAGCTTATTATGAAACACTTGAATAAGCTAGTATAGGCCTACTATTTATTTATTTTGTCTCAGACAATTATTGCCTACTGGACTGATAGAGATCTACTCTCTCAACTTATCCTGTTGGGGCAAGTGACTCTTTGAAATTACAATGGTTATCCCCAAGTTATATATTTTTTATTGTGCTTTATGCTATTTGCCTCATGACTCCCATCCGCTTTGTTGACTATGAACTTGCTTGTTTACCCAACCGTGGGACAGACTGTTTGTTCCCACCCTCGGGACTCTGACTCTCTATTGGTTACACAGACTCTTGGCCTCCCATCCTATTCTAACCACCTCTCACCTGCTTTGTATTCATGTTACCTGATGAAATTGCTGTACAATATGATCTTGTTGCCATCTGATGCACATTCAAATATCATTAAAAAATCAACAATGCAGAGCTTTACCTGTCCTCTGCCATGCCCTGCTTCTATTACTGCTGATGATATCTGGAAATGTGCTTGTACACCCTGGCCCATCAACTATTGCTAGCCCCAATTCAGACTTGTGCTCTGATATCTGCTTCACTGATTTCTGCTCTCGTAAAAGCCTGGGTTTTCTGCACTTCAACACTAGAAGCTTATTACCTAAAATGGATCAATGGAAAATGTGGGTTCACAGTTCCAAACCAGATGTATTGATCATTACTGAGATGTGGTTAAGAAAGAGTGTTTTGAACACTGATGTTAGCCTTTCTGGTTATATCATTTTTCAGCAAGACAGATCTTCCAAAGGTGGTGGTGGCAATCATTACCAAGGATCACCTTCAGTGCTCGGTTGTCTCCACCAAGTCTGTCCCCAAACAATTTGATCAACTGGTTTTAAGCATTAAACTTTCAAATGGCTCTGTGTTGACTGTTTCTGGGTGTGATTGTCCACAATCAGCACTGGCCTGTGCCCTACCTGCCCTAAGCTCGTTCCTGGCCCCTTACCCTAAGTCTGAATTTGTCCTGCTAGGTGACTTAAACTGGGACATGCTTAAACCACCTGACCAAGTCCTAAAGTGATGGGATTCTCTAAATTTTCTCTGATTATGACCAATCCCACAAGGTATGACTCCAACACCCAAATAATCCTGATAGGTATCAGTCCAGTGTTTTCTATAATGACCTTAGTGATCACTGTTTTATAGCCTGTGTTCGTAATGGCTGCTCAGTGAAACGACCTGTCCTGATTTGTCATAGACGCTGGCTAAAAAACTTTAATGACCAAGCCTTCCTTCATGACCTGGCCTCTGTAAATTGGTTTAGAATCACCTCAAGAATTCCATTTTGCGAAAGTCTCGGCACACGCATACTCAGGCTGTCTGGCTCTCGTTCAGGCAAATTATTAATAAGTGCACTCAGGCTATCCAGAAGGCCGAAGTTAGTTACTTTAAGGAGCAGTTCTCTCTGTGGGTCTAACCCCAAGAAGTTATGGAAAACAGTTAAAGACCTGTAGAATAAAACCCTGCTCCTCACAGCTGCCCATGTTCCTTAATGTTGATGGTGTGGTTGTTACTGACAAGAAGCACATGGCTCAGCTCTTTAATCACCACTTCATTAAGTCAGGATTCCTATTTGACTCAGCCATGCCTCCTTGCCTATCCAACATTTCCTCATCTCCCACCCCTTCTAATGTAACTATCCACAATGCTCTTCCCTCTTTTTCCCCTGCCTCGCTACAAAGTTTCCCCCTGCAGGCTGTCACTGAGTCCGAGGTGCTAAAGGAGCTCCTGAAACTTGTCCCCAAAAAAAAACATCTTGGTCAGATGGTTTAGACCCTTTCTTCTTTAAGGTTGCTGCCTCTATCATCGCCAAGCATATCTCTCCTTTCTAGGGAGGTTCCCATTACTTCTCTAACCTTTAAAACCTGTCTCTCCTCTCTGAGGTGGTTCCCATTGCTTGGAAGGCAACCACAGTGTGTCCTTTATTTAAGGGGGAAGATCAAGCTGATCTTAACTGTTATAGGCCTATTTCCATTTTGCCCTGTTTATCAAAAGTGTTGGAAAAACTTGTCAATAATCAACTGACTGGCTTTCTTTATGTCTATAGTATTCTCTCTGGTATGCAATCTGGTTTCTGCTCAGGTTATGAATGTGTCACTGCAACCTTAAAGGTCCTCAATGGTGTCACCATTGCCCTTGATTCTAAGCAATGTTGAGCTGCTATTTTTATTGATTTGGCCAAAGCTTTTGATACGGTAAACCATTCAATTGTTGTGGGCCATTCAATGACTCAATCATGGACACTCTTACTGACAATTGTGACTGCTTCGCATGATGTATTGTCATGATGTATTGTCTTGAATTAGCAAGAGACCAGTCTTAAAAACAAGTTCAGCATTTATTATTGATGAGTACTGACCCAAAATACAAAGAACATTACATTTAAATCTGCATAAAATGACATCATGTTGTCTCCCAGCCTTACAATGGCGTAGTATGCTGTCCTGGAGATAGTTTGCTCCCTCATAAACTACATTCCAACCTGCCATGATTACTTTGCTACTAATGTTGTCCTGCCAAAACATTCTTATCTGTTTAAAAAACTATCTTATCCTCCTAAAACTTTCCCAGGAGACACAGACACAATTCATTTCTGCTGCCATTTTGTAACAGTACAATTAAGAACCCATACTTTTCAAATCATAACATAATAGTATTAGCATAAATGGTTCTAATCATTAATGTATACATAATTGATCATCTAAACTATATTTTCCTCTATCACTTGACCATCTTGCCTTTGTGCTGTTGTCTGTGCCCGAATAATGTTTGTACCATGTTTTGTGCTGCTACCATGTTGTGCTGCTGCCACCATGTTGTGCTGCTACCATGTTGTGCTGCTGCCATGTTGTCCTGCTGCCATGTTGTGTTGCTACCATGTTGTTGTCATGTATATTTTTATTTATTTACATTTTTTATCCCAGCCCCTGTCCCCGCAGGAGGGCTTTTGCCTTTTGGTAGGCTGTCATTGTAAATAAGAATTTGTTTTTAACTGACTTGCCTGGTTAAAGGTTAAATTAAATAAAACAAAAATAAATGTGAGGTAAACTCATGGGAGAAAGGGCTTGCTGAAATAACCCACACAGTAGGGACTTTTTTGTGGCTAAAATGGTACTCTCACACTGTCTTTACCTGGCAGATCTAAGGGGACCTTTTTACTATTCTGATGTGGCAGTCATCCAATGTAAATGCATTAGGGTCATAATGAATCACTAGCTTTGCTGCCTGTGTGTCTATTGCCCTCAGTTCTGGTGTTTGTCATTCTAAGCACCTTGGTAGTGTTAACATCTATTAAAGTAGCCACTCCTAGCCTGGGTACCAGTCTGTTTCTAGTCTCTTTAATATAGCCTGGGTACCAGTCTCTGCCTTTCTGTTTTTTCTCTAGCCAGGGTGCAGGACTGTTTTTGATCTCTTTAATATAGCCTGGGTACCAGTCTGTTTCTAGTCTCTTTAATATAGCCTGGGTACCAGTCTGTTTCTGATCTCTATAATATAGCCTGGGTGCTGGACTGTTTCTGTTCCTTATGGAATTGTCATGCCAAACATTTGATAAATGTCTATAGGCTTGATTGAGTAGGCAAAACTCAAACAGGTCTGGGACCAGGCTATGTCACTCTCTGGTCATTGTCTTTGAGTAGCCACTCTGTAACTGATACAGTAGTAGCCTCTGTGACTGGTTCAGTAGTAGCCTCTGTGACTGGTTCACTAGTAGCCTCTGTGACTGGTACAGTAGTAGCCTCTGTGACTGGTTCACTAGTAGCCTCTGTGACTGGTACAGTAGTAGCCTCTGTGACTGGTACAGTAGTAGCCTCTGTGACTGGTACAGTAGTAGCCTCTGTGACTGGTACAGTAGTAGCCTCTGTGACTGGTACAGTAGTAGCCTCTGTGACTGGTACAGTAGTAGCCTCTGTGACTGGTACAGTAGTAGCCTCTGTGACTGGTACAGTAGTAGCCTCTGTGACTGGTACAGTAGTAGCCTCTGTGACTGGTACAGTAGGAGGCTCTGTGACTGCTACAGTAGTAGCCTCTGTGACCATAAATAGTCTTGATACGTAGGTGAGACAGTCTAATAGCAGGCATGTCCATACAGATCCCTGTTCCGTAGAACCACACATCTCTGATGGATACCTACAGTAGGTAATAACTGTTTTCAGATGTCTTTGTTTTCACCTTGTTATGAAAATGCTGACTATGCATTGTAGACAAACACAGTATTTAAAAGTTGCCATTTAAAACAGTGAAATTCCTTCCCAACTCTTAACGATGAGAGAGAGAGAGAGAGAGAGAGAGAGAGAGAGAGAGAGAGAGAGAGAGAGAGAGAGAGAGAGAGAGAGAGAGAGAGAGAGAGAGAGAGAGAGAGAGAGAGAGAGAGAGAGAGAGAGAGAGAGAGAGAGAGAGAGAGAGAGAGAGAGAGAGAGAGAGAGAGAGAGAGAGAGAGAGAGAGAGAGAGAGAGAGAGAGAGAGAGAGAGAGAGAGAGAGAGAGAGAACTCCCAGGTTGTTTTCCTCTCCTAGGGGGGAAAGGGAGCAGCAGTTGGGACTTGATCATCTTCCTAAGTGTTAAACCATTGGAATGCTTTTGAAGTGAAAGGTAGCCTAGTGGTTAGAGCGTTGGACTAGTAACCAGAAGGTTGCGAGTTCAAACCCCTGAGCTGACAAGGTACAAATCTGTCGTTCTGCCCCTGAACAGGCAGTTAACCCACTGTTCCCAGGCCGTCATTGAAAATAAGAATGTGTTCTTAACTGACTTGCCTGGTTAAATAAAGGTCAAATTAAAAATTGTAAAAAATAGGTGAGAGTGTGTGTGGTTGTCCACCACCCTCTGTCTGTCACTTTCCTCTCTCTAAACCCCCCCCTGTCTATCTGACATATAATTAAATGCTGTCCATCTCCATTCCATGTTGATTCAACATCATCACATTGATTTTGTTGGTTGAAATGACGTGGAAACAACATTGATTCAACCAGTTGTTTTGCCTGGTGCGACTGGACTGAAGGAGTTTTGGCTACCGTTCTCTTTGACAGGAGAATTTCATTGAAGCACAGCATCTTCAGCCAAATCTCAGATTAGATGGAACTCTGTCTTATCTGTGGTAATTCTATTTTTAAGACACTAGTCTCCTGCGTGGCACAATACAGAACATAGGTAGGGGAGTATACAGAACATTGGTATAGGGAGGGGAGTATACAGAACATTGGTATAGGGAGGGGAGTATACAGAACATTGGTATAGGGAGGGGAGTATACACAACATTGGTATAGGGAGGGGAGTATACACCACATTGGTATAGGGAGGGGAGTATACACCACATTGGTATAGGGAGGGGAGTATACAGAACATTGGTATAGGGAGGGGAGTATACACCACATTGGTATAGGGAGGGGAGGGGAGTATACAGAACATTGGTATAGGGAGGGGAGTATACACAACATTGGTATAGGGAGGGGAGTATACAGAACATTGGTATAGGGAGGGAGTATACAGAACATTGGTATAGGGTATACAGAACATTGGTATAGGGAGGGAGTATACACCACATTGGTATAGGGAGGGAGGGGAGTATACACCACATTGGTATAGGGAGGGGAGTATACACCACATTGGTATAGGGAGGGAGTATACAGAACATTGGTATAGGGGAGGGAGTATACAGAACATTGGTATAGGGGGAGTATACAGAACATTGGTATAGGGAGGGAGTATACAGAACATTGGTATAGGGGGGAGTATACAGAACATTGGTATAGGGAGGGATTACAGAACATTGGTATAGGGAGGGAGGGAGTATACAGAACATTGGTATAGGGAGGGAGTATACAGAACATTGGTATAGGGAGGAGTATACAGAACATTGGTATAGGGAGGGGAGTATACACCACATTGGTATAGGGAGGGGAGTATACAGAACATTGGAGGGAGGAGTATACAGAACATTGGTATAGGGAGGAGTATACAGAACATTGGTATAGGGAGGGGAGTATACAGAACATTGGTATGGTATACAGAACATTGGTATAGGGAGGGGAGTATACACCACATTGGTATAGGGAGGGAGTATACACCACATTGGTATAGGGAGGAGTATACACAACATTGGTATAGGGAGGGGAGAGTATACACCACATTGGTATAGGGAGGGGAGTATACACCACATTGGTATAGGGAGGGAGTATACAGAACATTGGTATAGGGAGGGGAGTATACAGAACATTGGTATAGGGAGGGAGTATACAGAACATTGGTATAGGGAGGGGAGTATACACAACATTGGTATAGGGAGGGAGTATACACAACATTGGTATAGGGAGGGGAGTATACACCACATTGGTATAGGGAGGGAGTATACACCACATTGGTATAGGGAGGAGTATACAGAACATTGGTATAGGGAGGGGAGTATACAGAACATTGGTATAGGGAGGGGTATACAGAACATTGGTATAGGGAGGAGTATACAGAACATTGGTATAGGGAGGGAGGGAGTATACAGAACACGGGTATAGGGAGGGGAGTATACACCACATTGGTATAGGGAGGGGAGTATACAGAACATTGGTATAGGGAGGGGAGTATACAGAACATTGGTATAGGGGGAGTATACACAACATTGGTATAGGGAGGGGAGTATACAGAACATTGGTATAGGGAGGGGAATATACACCACATTGGTATAGGGAGGGAAGGGGAGTATACACCACATTGGTATAGGGAGGGAAGGGGAGTATACACCACATTGGTATAGGGAGGGAAGGGGAGTATACACCACATTGGTATAGGGAGGGAGTATACAGAACATTGGTATAGGGAGGGAGTATACACAACATTGGTATAGGGGGAGTATACACCACATATACAGAACATTGGTATAGGGAGGGGAGTATACACCACATTGGTATAGGGAGGGAGTATACACCACATTGGTATACACAGAACATTGGTATAGGGAGGAGTATACACAACATTGGTATAGGGAGGGGAGTATACAGAACATTGGTATAGGGAGGGGAGTATACAGAACATTGGTATAGGGAGGGAGTATACAGAACATTGGTATAGGGAGGGAGTATACAGAACATTGGTATAGGGAGGGAGTATACAGAACATTGGTATAGGGGGAGTATACAGAACATTGGTATAGGGAGGGGAGTATACACCACATTGGTATAGGGAGGGAGTATACAGAACATTGGTATAGGGAGGGAGTATACACAACATTGGTATAGGGAGGGGAGTATACACCACATTGGTATAGGGAGGGGAGTATACACCACATTGGTATAGGGAGGGAGTATACAGAACATTGGTATAGGGAGGGAGTATACACAACATTGGTATAGGGAGGGAGTATACAGAACATTGGTATAGGGAGGGGAGTATACACAACATTGGTATAGGGGGGAGTATACACAACATTGGTATAGGGAGGGGAGTATACACCACATTGGTATAGGGAGGGAGTATACAGAACATTGGTATAGGGAGGGAGTATACAGAACATTGGTATGGTATACAGAACATTGGTATAGGGAGGGGAGTATACAGAACATTGGTATAGGGAGGGAGTATACAGAACACGGGTATAGGGAGGGGAGTATACACCACATTGGTATAGGGAGGGGAGTATACAGAACATTGGTATAGGGAGGGGTATACACCACATTGGTATAGGGAGGGAGTATACAGAACATTGGTATAGGGGGTATAGGGGTATACACCACATTGGTATAGGGAGGGGAGTATACAGTATACAGAACATTGGTATAGGGGGGAGTATACACCACATTGGTATAGGGAGGGGAGTATACAGAACATTGGTATAGGGAGGGAGAATACACCACATTGGTATAGGGAGGGGAGTATACACCACATTGGTATAGGGAGGGGAGTATACACCACATTGGTATAGGGAGGGAGGGAGTATACACCACATTGGTATAGGGAGGGGAGTATACACCACATTGGTATAGGGAGGGGAGGGGAGTATACACCACATTGGTATAGGGAGGGGAGGGGAGTATACAGAACATTGGTATAGGGAGGGGAGAATACACCACATTGGTATAGGGAGGGGAGGAGAACATTGGTATAGGGACAGTATACACAACATTGGTATAGGGAGGGAGTATTCACAACATTGGTATAGGGAGGGGAGAATACACCACATTGGTATAGGGAGGGGAGTATACACCACATTGGTATAGGGAGGGGAGTATACACCACATTGGTATAGGGAGGGGAGTATACACCACATTGGTATAGGGAGGGAGAATACACCACATTGGTATAGGGAGGGAGTATACAGAACATTGGTATAGGGAGGGGAGTATACACCACATTGGTATAGGGGAGAATACACCACATTGGTATAGGGAGGGAGTATACACCACATTGGTATAGGGAGGGAGAACATTGGTATAGGGAGGGAGTATACACCACATTGGTATAGGGAGGGGAGTATACACCACATTGGTATAGGGAGGGAGAATACACCACATTGGTATAGGGAGGGGAGTATACACAACATTGGTATAGGGAGGGGAGAATACACCACATTGGTATAGGGAGGGGAGAATACACCACATTGGTATAGGGAGGGGAGTATACACCACATTGGTATAGGGAGGGGAGAATACACCACATTGGTATAGGGAGGGGAGAATACACCACATTGGTATAGGGAGGGGAGTATACACCACATTGGTATAGGGAGGGGAGTAAAGAAGACTAAAGAAAAGCAGGTGGTAAAAGTGAGTGGATATGGATCGCAGATGATTGAGCATTATGTTGTTTTGATTTGTCTCTCCAGTGGTGAACGAGGATGGCCAGCCGCTGATAGAGGGGAAACTGAAAGAGAAGCAGGTTCGCTGGAAGTTCATCAAACGCTGGAAGACTCGCTACTTCACCCTGGCAGGAAACCAGCTCCTCTTCCGGAAGGGAAAATCTGTATGTATCCCTTTCAAACCTTTCAATACTTTAATTAAGTGTGATAATAAAACATCTAAAGTTTGTTCCTAAGTGTTTGTCCTATATCTGAGAGACATAAGAAAGGTAAGAAAATGTTTTTATTTTATTTTTTACTTGTATTTAACGGCGTATTTTTGGCACTAAACAAATCAATTCAAATTGTATTTGGCACGTATTTAACAGATTTTATTGTGGGTGTAGCAGAATGCTTGTATATACAGTCTCCATAAATACCTTACCAGTCAAAAGTTTGGTCCTACTCGCCTCCTCATTCAAGGGTTTTTCTTTATTTGTATTCCTACATTGTAGAATAATAGTGAATGCATCAAAACTATGAAATAACACATATGGAATCATGTAGTAACCAAAAAAGTGTTAAACAAATCAAAATATATTTTTGATTCTTCAAAGTAGCCATCCTTTGCCTTGATGACAGCTTTGAACACGCTTGTCATTCTCTCAACCAGCTTCATGAGGAATGCTTTTCCAACAATCCTTGAAGGAGTCCCCACATATGCTGAGCACTTGATGGCTGCTTTACCTTCACTCTGTGGTCCAACTCATTCCCAACCATCTCATTTGGGTTGATGTCAGGTGATTGTGGAAGCCAGGTCATCTGATGCAGCACTCCATCCCTCTCCTTCTTGGTAAAATAGCCCTTACACAGCCTGGAGGTGCATTTGGTCATTGTCTTGTTGACAAACAAATGATGTCCCACTAAGTGCAAACCAGATGGGATGGAGTATCGCTGCAGAATGCTGTGGTAGCCATGCTGCTTAAGTGTGCCTTGAATTCTAAATAAATCACAGACAGTGCCACCAGTAAAGCTCCCCCACACTGTCACAGCTCCTCCTCCGTGCTTCACGGTGGGACCCACACATGCAGAGATCATCTGTTCACCTACTCTGTGTCTCACAAAGACACGGAGGTTGGAACAAAAAAATCTCAAATTTGGACTCATCAGAACACATTTCCACCTGTCTAATATCCATTGCTTGTTTCTTGGTCCAATCAAGTCTCTTCTTCTTGGTGTCCTTTTTTAAATGTATGTTTTAATTTAACTAGGCAAGTCAGTTAACTTCTTTGGGATAGGGGGCGGTATTTTGACGTCCGGATGAAAGTGTGCCCGAAGTAAACACCCTGCTACTCAGGCCCAGAAGCTAGGATATGCATATAATTGATTTTGATAGAAAAACTCTGAAGTTTCTAAAACTGTTCAAATAATGTCTGTGAGTATAACAGAACTGAAATGGCAGGCAAAACACCAAGGACAAACCATCCCCCAAAAAATGTTTTCATCCTACCACTGATTTCAATGGCTGGCACTTTTATAATAGGGCGAAATCATGCCCGATTGCAGTTCCTAGGGCTTCCACTAGATGTCTTTAGAGTTTCAGGCTGGTTTTTGGAAATATGAGGGAGAAGAAGTAGTTTTTCTAAGGGCTCCTATTTTGACTGTAGTGTTTCCATGCGCATGGCTGAGAGAGCACATTCTTTTTGTTTTCTCCGGTAAAGACAATAACAATACTCCGTCTTAAATTTGATTGTTTATTTGCGTATTAGGGTACCTAAGGATTGATTATAAACGTTGATGGACTTTTGGATAAGTTTATTGGTAACGTTTGGGATTCAATCCAACTGAGTGGATTATTGGCAGAAGCGCGCCTGCTGAACTGAGTTTTTATGGATATAAAGAAGAAATTTATCGAACAAAAGGACCATTTGTAATGTAACTGAGACCTTTTGGAGTGCCAACAGAAGAAGATATTTTCCTTTCCTGTGGCGGTCCTCGTGAGAGCCAGTTTCATCATAGCGCTTTATGGTTTTGAAGAAACGTTCAAAGTTCTTGACATGTTCCGTATTGACTGACCTTCATGTCTTAAAGTAATGATCCACTGTTGTTTCTCTTTGCTTATTTGAGCCGTTCTTGCGATAATATGGACTTGGTCTTTTACTTCTGTATACCACCCTTACCTTGTCACAACACAACTGTTAATTGAAATGTAGGTGTCTACCTCATGAAACTGGTTGAGAGAATGCCAAGAGTGTGCAAAGCTGTCATCAAGGCAAAGGGTGGCTACTTTGAATAATCTCAAATATGAAATATACTTTGATTTGTTGAACACTTGTTTGGTTACTGCGTGATTCCATATGTGTTATTTCATCTTTTTGATGTCTTCACTATTATTCTACAATGTAGAAAACAGTAAAAATAAAAATAAATTGAATGAGCAGGTGTGTCCAAACTTTTGACTGGTACTGTACTTCCATTCACTTTTTCAACTGGTACCAGTTGCTATGGATACCGATGCATTTCAATGGCATAAAAAGAGCCATAGACTAGAATGGTAGGTGAAGAATTGTAGATTATTTCTATGTAATCTTTCACCGCTTAAGCTATTAAGTCCAAACCAACGCTGAGATGTTTAGACTGACTCTACTTAGATTGCTTGTCAAAGCATGTTTCATACTATATACCATTTTTTAACTATAGGCTAGAAATGAACTAAATGTCCAGAAATGAATGTGTTTGAATGAGAACCACAGGAAATACAGAGGTAGCAATTCAAAAGGGTCCTGCTTCTTGGCCAATTAAGTTACAAGACCATATTTAAAACATAAAGGCTATCAAATTCTTTATTCTTTATAACTAGCCAACATTATATCTTGAACCGTTCAAGCAAAAGACACCAAACCATATTTCACATGTTTAGGTTACTTTCACTTAAAATTATTTCAAACTTTTATCAATTATAACTTAGATTTGCAAACAATTACATAAAATAAGTCACCAATAGTAACTCTTGAGCCGTTCAAGCAAGAGACACCAAACCAACTTTCACATGTTCAGGCTATCCTTACTTCTAATTTCTTTAAAACTAGTATTAAATAGTAACTATGTCAATGTGCACAAATTAGCATAACATAACCTACCAACAGTAAGTAACTCTTGAACCATTCAAGCTACATACACCAAACAAGCTTTTACATGTTCAAGCTATACTAACTTCAGATTTTTTTATTTTATAAACTAGAACCATATACATTTGCATAAAATAACTTTTAAATAACTTTAAATGTTTTCATCCGTTCAAGATTGATACAGCAAACCAACATTCCTATGTTCAGGCTATCCTACTTGTTCACCTACGGACAGTGGCAAGAAAATGTATGTGAACCCTTTGGAATTACCTGGATTTCTGCATAAATTGGTCATAAACTTTGATCTTGTAATGCTTCGGGTGTCGTAGGTGTGTGGAGTCAAACGCAGGAGACAGTGAGTGCAATGCTGTGCGTCTTTAATAGCACCAACAGGGTGCTCACAATAGTAACGGCCCCAAACACAGGGAATGAAAATGTACAACGGAAAAGTCACGACCAGGCACTAACACGTACCTCTACAACAGAGCCGAAGGTTACACTGAAATAATCCCGCACAACAACCAGGCGGGCCGGCTGTCTAATAAAGACAAACTAATCATATATAAACAGGTGCTACCAATCAACATACAAGGAAAGGGAAGGAAAGACAATCAGTGGCAGCTAATAGGCCGATGACGACGACCGCCGAGTGCCACTCGTGACAGATCTGATCTTCATCTAAGTCACAACAATAGACAAACACAGTGTGCTTTAACTAATAACACACAAATTGTTGTATTTTTGTTGTCTATATTGAATACATCATTTAAACATTCTCAGTGTAGGTTGGGAAAAGTATGTGAACCCCTAGGCTAATAGCTTCTCCAAAAGCTAATTGGAGTCAGTAGTCAGCAAAACTGATAGCGGCAGTGTAGCCTAGTGGTTAGAGCGTTGGACTAGTAACCGGAAGGTTGTGAGTTCAAACCCCCCGAGCTGACAAGATCTGTCGTTCTGCCCCTGAACAGGCAGTTAACCCACTGTTCCCAGGCCGTCATTGAAAATAAGAATATGTTCTTAACTGACTTGCCTGGTTAAATAAAGGTAAAAAAAAACAAAAAAAACTGGAGTTTAATCAATGAGACGAGATTGGAGATGTTGGTTAGAGCTGCCTAGAGTGTCAGCTAAAGACTTAAAGAAATCTCTGGAACATGCTAACATCTCTGTTGACGAGTCTACGATACATAAAACACTAAACAAGATAGGTGTTTATGGGAGGATGGAAGAAGCCACTGCTGTCCAAAAAAAACATTGCTGCACGTCTGAAGTTCGCAAAATAGCACCTTGATGTTCCACAGCACTACTGGAAAAATATTCTGTGGACCGAAAATATGAAAATACGCAGAAGAAAATATGTCTTCTGGAGTGGCCCAGTCAGAGTCCTGACCTCAACCCGATTGAGAGCAGTTCACACCAGACATCCCTAGAATATTGTTGAACTGAAACAGTTTTGTCAGGAGGAATGGTTCAAAATTCCTCCTGACAGAAAACATTTGGTTGAGTGTATTGCTGCCAAAGGAGGGTCAACCAGTTATTAATTCCAAGGGTTCACATACTTTTTGCACCCTGTTTACATGGTGTGTTCAATAAATACATGAAAACGTATATTTGTTTGTGTGTTATTAGTTTAAGAAGAATGTGTTTGTCTACTGTTGTGACTTAGATGAAGATAAGATACATTTTTATGACCAATTTATGCAGAAATCCAGGTAATTCCAATTCACATACCTTTTCTTGCCACTGTATAACCAGTCACCATTGCAGACACTACCTCTACCATAACATGTAGTGGCAGCCTAGTGGTTAGAGCGTTGGACTAGTAACCGAAAGGTTGCAAGTTCGAATCCCCGAGCTGACAAGGTACAAATCTGTCATTCTGCCCCTGAACAGGCAGTTAACCCACTGTTCCTAGGCTGTCATTGAAAATAAGAATTTGTTCTTAACTGACTTGCCTAGTAAACAAAATGTTTCAAAACCATACATACTTTAAAACTGCTTTGCTTTAAATAGTCAAGAAAAACTTTTTAAAACTTCTACCACAAAAATACTTTTATAGAGGTAAATCAAGTCCCACCAATTGTACTTCATGTACAATTACCATCTAGTTGTTCAAGTCAAATTTACCCTCGGGACAATAGAGTATATCACATCATATACACAGGGGGCAGAAATATATTTTAGACAGAAATATGCCTCCCCATATCCTGACAGCACTGTTAGTCACTGGACTCCCTGTCCTTATGTGTTTTCCTATTCTACTTTTTCTTTTTCTTCTTAATTGAATCATGATGTGATGTTGGGTGAAACAAGGTCTAACGTCACTCTGGGGAATCCACTAGAGATGACTGTAATAACTTTGGCCACAGTATTGAGCCTTGGGGGACACCCAAGGTCAGATTATGATGCTGCAACTTCTTGAGTCATTCTTCCCTTTAATAACTATGTATGAAAATCGACACTCAGAAGTAGCAGCAAAAAAAAACAAATGAAAACCAGAGAAGGAAGGAGATGATACTGGCTGTGTGTGTGTGTGTGTGTGTGTGTGTGTGTGTGTGTGTGTGTGTGTGTGTGTGTGTGTGTGTGTGTGTGTGTGTGTGTGTGTGTGTGTGTGTGTGTGTGTGTGTGTGTGTGTGTGTGTGTGTGTGTGTGTGTGTGTGTGTGTGTGTGTGTGTGTGTGTGTGTGTGTGTGTGTGTGTGTGTGTGTGTGTGTGTGTGTGTGTGTGTGTGAGAAGATGGGGAGACCACTGTGTTTTAACGATACAAATCGTTCCAACTAATTAGTGTTTGATTCTGACTTACTTTGAGGCCGAACTTGGTGTAAGGTCATTGGACTTTACGGCAGAAATAATTATTGTGCAAAGAAAAAAAGTGTTGCCTTTGAGAGAACGAGGCCGAAAAACAACGTGTTGAGGTCACGTAGTCATCAGAAAGCCCATGAGTCATCACCATGTGCCAAACAAAGCGAAACACTCAACTTTATTACATTGAAAAACAAATACAGTATTCATTCAACTTCAGCCACAATGTAATTAGATCTGTTTATTGTGCAGTTGGTGTGTGTGTGTGTAGTGTTGGTGTGTGTATATCATTGAGCAGGGATTAGATGAGAGACCTTATTGTTAGGCAATGCCATGTTGTTGTTGAGAGAGAGAGAGAGAGAGAGATGCGTCAACAGCAACCTTGGGAAAGTCATGAACAGTAGACTCGTACATTTCCTCAGTGAAAACAATGTACTCAGCCAATATCAAATTAGCTTTTTTACCAAATTACTGTAAGACAGACCACTTATTCACCCTGCACACTCTAATTGACAAAGAAACGCAAAGTCTTCTCATGCTTTGTTGATTTCAAAAAAGCTTTTTACTCAATTTGGCATGAGGGTCTGCTATACAAATGGATGGAAAGTGGTACATCTCAGTAAGAAGAAAATAATGGTGTTCCTAAAAAGGTCCAGTTGCCAAAAATACAGATTCCATCTAGACACCGTTGCCCTAGAGCAGTGGTTCCCAAACATTCTATAGTCCCGTACCCCTTCAAACATTCAACCTCCAGCTGTACCCCCCTATAGCACCAGAGTCAGCACACTCTAAAATGTTATTTTTTGGCACCATTGTAAGCCTGCCACACAGAGCAAACTAGAATGCTATTTGGCCCTAAACAGAGATTACACAGTGGCAGAATACCTGACCACTGTGACTGACCCAAATTTAAGGAACGTTTTGACTATGTACAGAATGAGCATAGCCTTGCTATTGAGAAAGGCCGTCGAAGGCAGACCTGGCTCTCAAGAGAAGACAGGCTATGTGCTCACTGCCCACAAAATGAGGTGGAAACTGAGCTGCACTTCCTAACCTCCTGCCCAATCCAATGTATGACCATACTAGAGACAAATATTTCCCTCAGATTACACAGACCCACAAACAATTCGAAAACAATCCTAATTTTGATAAACTCCCATATCTATCTGGGTGAAATACCACAATGTGCCATCACAGCAGCAATATTTGTTGCCACATGAAAAGGGCAGTTAGTGAAGAACAAACACCATTTTAAAATGGTAAAACTCATATTTATCTTTATTTTCCCTTTTGTACTTTAACTATTTGCACATAATACGACATTTGTAATGTCTATTATTTTGGAACTGTTGTGAGTGTAATGTTTACTGTTAATTTTTATTGTGTACTTCGCTTTTGTTTATTTTCTAGTTCACTTGCTTAGGCATTGTTAACATGTGTTTCCCGTGGAGGGAAGGTTCTGAGGACTTTCCCCCCAGCCTTTGACAAACATTTTTAGATGGTTGAAAGGATAAGTGAAATTGAAGTCTCTTGCCCAAGACAATATTCTTTGTATTGTCACCAGCAATTCCCTCTCACCACATGTCACGCTGGTATAAGTAGATTCTGGGGACAGGTGCAGGAATGCGTACGTTTTTTTATTAAGCCCAAATTACGGCGTGCCGTGTAAAGGCACGGGGACGAAGACCGAATGAACTCGTAACAAAACACAGGGTTGAAACCAAAAACAAAAGTGTGAAGAGTACCTCGAATAAATAACACAAGCGCACAATGATTAACACACGGGACAAGATCCATAATCATCTGCGCAATTCACAAGGGCACGAAAGCCAAAACAACACAGCACAGGTACTCACACCACCAACGGACATTGTAACAATAATCGACAGCACCATAGTGAAGAAAGGGCACATATATACAAATACAATGAGTGGGAATAGGGGCCAGGTGTGGGAATAGGGGCCAGGTGTGGGAATAGGGGCCAGGTGTGGGAATAGGGGCCAGGTGTGGGAATAGGGGCCAGGTGTGGGAATAGGGGCCAGGTGTGGGAATAGGGGCCAGGTGTGGGAATAGGGGCCAGGTGTGGGAATAGGGGCCAGGTGTGGGAATAGGGGCCAGGTGTGGGAATAGGGGCCAGGTGTGGGAATAGGGGCCAGGTGTGGGAATAGGGGCCAGGTGTGGGAATAGGGACCAGGTGTGGGAATAGGGGCCAGGTGTGGGAATAGGGGCCAGGTGTGGGAATAGGGGCCAGGTGTGGGAATAGGGGCCAGGTGTGAGAATAGGGACCAGGTGTGGGAATAGGGGCCAGGTGTGGGAATAGGGGCCAGGTGTGCGTAATGAAAGTTCCGGAGGGATCCGTGACACAACAGCTGTTTAAAGCCACAAATTGGACCTCCTCTTTGTCTCTTGTTTTCTGAGCTCAATCTTGAATCAGTTCCAAATCAACCCATAACTTAGACAACTAACCTATTCCCCTTACGTATACCAATAACCTATACCACTAAGCCATACCAGTAACCTATATGCCTAACCTATACCACTAACCTATACCACTAACCCATACCAGTAACCTATATGCCTAACCTATACCACTAACCTATACCACTAACCCATACACTTAACCTATACCACTAACCTATACCACTAACCCATACCCTTAACCTATACCCTTAACCTATACCACTAACCCATACCCTTAACCTATACCCTTAACCTATACCACTAACCTATACCACTAACCCATACCACTAACCTATACCACTAACCTATACCCCTAACCTATACCCATAACCATACCACTAACCCATACCCTTAACCTATACCACTAACCTATACCCCTAACCTATACCCTTAACCTATACCCTTAACCTATACCCTTAACCTATACCACTAACCCATACCCTTAACCTATACCACTAACCTATACCCCTAACCTATACCCTTAAACTATACCCTTAACCTATACCACTAACCTATACCCTTAACCTATACCACTAACCCATACCCTTAACCTATACCACTAACCCATACCCTTAACCTATACCACTAACCCATACCCTTAACCTATACCACTAACCCATACCCCTAACCTATACCCTTAACCTATACCCTTAACCTATACCACTAACCCATACCCTTAACCTATACCACTAACCCATACCCTTAACCTATACCACTAACCCATACCCTTAACCTTTAACCCGAGGCACTTGTGTAGAGTGAGAGATGTGAGACGAGCTCATAATAAGTCACCTCAGAACAACCCCACCTGGATGATTATTCATGTACTTTGTGCACCGCTGCCTTTCCCCTAAGCGTTTCCCCAAAGCCTTAGGACACACTAGGAGAGTGGCGAGAGGAGTTCTCCTTCAATCTGTGTGAATACATGAGCAGCTTAACCACTGTAGCTAACAGAAGACAGACCCTCCACACAGACGTTAGCCAGACCCTCACACACACAACACACGCACACACAGACAGGCTACAGAACTATAGCCGGCTGGGGGGTGAGGGGGCTCTTAGAATGTGGGTATAGGTCTATGGAGAATAGCATGTAGCTGGTCCCTCGCCAATGGTCCATAAGGATATGGCTGTGGTGTATCACACACAGATACACACACACACACACACGCATGCACACATACACACACACACACATTCCAGAGTCATCCTGACGTGTGAGATGGGAGATAACAGTGTATTACACGAGTCAGAGAGATGTAGTGGTCTTAAGGGGTAGAGCATTAGAGACCGTGCTTATGGGCTCGAGAATTTCATTTCCTCCCTTATATAAGGACCTAGACAATAAAACACCCTCTTGTCTTACTGCATACATGAGCAGCTTAGTGCAGTAAATCTTTGCAAGAGCACCATAAAAGTTGATTTTTTGCGCTTAACGTACTGTTGTTACAAACCCTAGCAAACTTGTATTTTGTCGCTGATAAATGTGGAATTAAACAACAGGTTGTCTACAACAGCCGCAAGGCAGCTGTTCAACAGTTCAACATGTCAGTGGCACAATGTTTAATGTTAATCTTATAAACGTGCCTCTCGGGAACCTGGCAGGGTTTAAGTGTGTCAGAAAAATGCCATTCATCATGAGTAGGGGTGATAGTGAAACACCATCAACTACCCCCCCCCCCTCACTTTTACACTGCTGCTACTGTCTGTTATTATCTATGCATAATCACTTTAATAACTCTAACTATATGTAGGTATTATCTCAACTAACCGGTGCCTCCGCACATTGACTCTGAACCGTTACACCCTGTATATAGCCTCCACATTGACTCTGAACCGTTACACCCTGTATATAGCCTCCACATTGACTCTGTACCGTTACACCCTGTATATAGCCTCCACATTGACTCTGTACCGGTTCCCCCTGTATATAGCCTCCACATTGACTCTGTACCGGTACACCCTGTATATAGCCTCCACATTGACTCTGAACCGTTACACCCTGTATATAGCTTCCACATTGACTCTGTACCGTTACACCCTGTATATAGCCTCCACATTGACTCTGTACCGTTACACCCTGTATATAGCCTCCACATTGACTCTGTACCGGTACACCCTGTATATAGCTTCCACATTGACTCTGTACCGGTACACCCTGTATATAGCCTCCACATTGACTCTGAACCGTTACACCCTGTATATAGCCTCCACATTGACTCTGAACCGTTACACCCTGTATATAGCCCCCACATTGACTCTGAACCGTTACACCCTGTATATAGCCTCCACATTGACTCTGTACCGTTACACCCTGTATATAGCCTCCACATTGACTCTGAACCGGTACACCCTGTATATAGCCTCCACATTGACTCTGTACTGGTACCACCTGTATATAGCCTCCACATTGACTCTGAACCGTTACACCCTGTATATAGCCTCCACATTGACTCTGAACCGTTACACCCTGTATATAGCCTCCACATTGACTCTGAACCGTTACACCCTGTATATAGCCTCCACATTGACTCTGTACCGGTTCCCCCTGTATATAGCCTCCACATTGACTCTGAACCGTTACACCCTGTATATAGCCTCCACATTGACTCTGAACCGTTACACCCTGTATATAGCCTCCACATTGACTCTGAGCCGTTACACCCTGTATATAGCCTCCACATTGACTCTGTACTGGTACCACCTGTATATAGCCTCCACATTGACTCTGAACCGTTACACCCTGTATATAGCCTCCACATTGACTCTGTACCGTTACACCCTGTATATAGCCTCCACATTGACTCTGAACCGTTACACCCTGTATATAGCCTCCACATTGACTCTGTACCGGTTCCCCCTGTATATAGCCTCCACATTGACTCTGAACCGTTACACTCTGCATATAGCCTCCACATTGACTCTGAACCGTTACACCCTGTATATAGCCTCCACATTGACTCTGAACCGTTACACCCTGTATATAGCCTCCACATTGACTCTGTACCGGTTCCCCCTGTATATAGCCTCCACATTGACTCTGTACCGTTACACCCTGTATATAGCCTCCACATTGACTCTGAACCGTTACACCCTGTATATAGCCTTCACATTGACTCTGTACCGTTACACCCTGTATATAGCCTCCACATTGACTCTGAACCGTTACCCCCTGTATATAGCCTCCACATTGACTCTGTACCGGTTCCCCCTGTATATAGCCTCCACATTGACTCTGAACCGTTACACCCTGTATATAGCCTCCACATTGACTCTGAACCGTTACACCCTGTATATAGCCTCCACATTGACTCTGAACCGTTACACCCTGTATATAGCCTCCACATTGACTCTGAACCGTTACACCCTGTATATAGCCTCCACATTGACTCTGAACCGCTACACCCTGTATATAGCCTCCACATTGACTCTGTACCGTTACACCCTGTATATAGCCTCCACATTGACTCTGAACCATTACACCCTGTATATAGCCTCCACATTGACTCTGTACCGGTTCCCCCTGTATATAGCCTCCACATTGACTCTGAACCGTTACACCCTGTATATAGCCTCCACATTGACTCTGAACCGTTACACCCTGTATATAGCCTCCACATTGACTCTGAACCGTTACACCCTGTATATAGCCTCCACATTGACTCTGAACCGTTACACCCTGTATATAGCCTCCACATTGACTCTGAACCGTTACACCCTGTATATAGCCTCCACATTGACTCTGAACCGTTACACCCTGTATATAGCCTCCACATTGACTCTGTACCGGTTCCCCCTGTATATAGCCTCCACATTGACTCTGTACCGGTTCCCCCTGTATATAGCCTCCACATTGACTCTGTACCGGTACACCCTGTATATAGCCTCCACATTGACTCTGAACCGTTACACCCTGTATATAGCCTCCACATTGACTCTGAACCGTTACACCCTGTATATAGCCTCCACATTGACTCTGTACTGGTACCCCCTGTATATAGCCTCCACATTGACTCTGAACCGTTACACCCTGTATATAGCCTCCACATTGACTCTGAACCGTTACACCCTGTATATAGCCTCCACATTGACTCTGAACCGTTACCCCCTGTATATAGCCTCCACATTGACTCTGAACCGTTACACCCTGTATATAGCCTCCACATTGACTCTGAACCGTTACACCCTGTATATAGCCTCCACATTGACTCTGAACCGTTACACCCTGTATATAGCCTCCACATTGACTCTGAACCGTTACACCCTGTATATAGCCTCCACATTGACTCTGAGCCGTTACACCCTGTATATAGCCTCCACATTGACTCTGTACTGGTACCACCTGTATATAGCCTCCACATTGACTCTGAACCGTTACACCCTGTATATAGCCTCCACATTGACTCTGTACCGTTACACCCTGTATATAGCCTCCACATTGACTCTGAACCGTTACACCCTGTATATAGCCTCCACATTGACTCTGTACGGTTCCCCCTGTATATAGCCTCCACATTGACTCTGAACCGTTACACTCTGCATATAGCCTCCACATTGACTCTGAACCGTTACACCCTGTATATAGCCTCCACATTGACTCTGAACCGTTACACCCTGTATATAGCCTCCACATTGACTCTGTACCGGCCTGTATATAGCCTCCACATTGACTCTGTACCGTTACACCCTGTATATAGCCTCCACATTGACTCTGAACCGTTACACCCTGTATATAGCCTTCACATTGACTCTGTACCGTTACACCCTGTATATAGCCTCCACATTGACTCTGAACCGTTACCCCCTGTATATAGCCTCCACATTGACTCTGTACCGGTTCCCCCTGTATATAGCCTCCACATTGACTCTGAACCGTTACACCCTGTATATAGCCTCCACATTGACTCTGAACCGTTACACCCTGTATATAGCCTCCACATTGACTCTGAACCGTTACACCCTGTATATAGCCTCCACATTGACTCTGAACCGTTACACCCTGTATATAGCCTCCACATTGACTCTGAACCGCTACACCCTGTATATAGCCTCCACATTGACTCTGTACCGTTACACCCTGTATATAGCCTCCACATTGACTCTGAACCATTACACCCTGTATATAGCCTCCACATTGACTCTGTACCGGTTCCCCCTGTATATAGCCTCCACATTGACTCTGAACCGTTACACCCTGTATATAGCCTCCACATTGACTCTGAACCGTTACACCCTGTATATAGCCTCCACATTGACTCTGTACCGGTTCCCCCTGTATATAGCCTCCACATTGACTCTGTACCGGTTCCCCCTGTATATAGCCTCCACATTGACTCTGTACCGGTACACCCTGTATATAGCCTCCACATTGACTCTGAACCGTTACACCCTGTATATAGCCTCCACATTGACTCTGTACCGTTACACCCTGTATATAGCCTCCACATTGACTCTGAACCGTTACCCCCTGTATATAGCCTCCACATTGACTCTGTACCGGTTCCCCCTGTATATAGCCTCCACATTGACTCTGAACCGTTACACCCTGTATATAGCCTCCACATTGACTCTGAACCGTTACACCCTGTATATAGCCTCCACATTGACTCTGAACCGTTACCCCCTGTATATAGCCTCCACATTGACTCTGTACCGGTTCCCCCTGTATATAGCCTCCACATTGACTCTGAACCGTTACACCCTGTATATAGCCTCCACATTGACTCTGAACCGTTACACCCTGTATATAGCCTCCACAATGACTCTGAACCGTTACACCCTGTATATAGCCTCCACATTGACTCTGAACCGTTACACCCTGTATATAGCCTCCACATTGACTCTGAACCGTTACACCCTGTATATAGCCTCCACATTGACTCTGTACCGTTACACCCTGTATATAGCCTCCACATTGACTCTGAACCGGTACACCCTGTATATAGCCTCCACATTGACTCTGTACTGGTACCACCTGTATATAGCCTCCACATTGACTCTGAACCGTTACACCCTGTATATAGCCTCCACATTGACTCTGTACCGTTACACCCTGTATATTGCCTCCACATTGACTCTGAACCGTTACACCCTGTATATAGCCTCCACATTGACTCTGTACTGGTACCCCCTGTATATAGCCTCCACATTGACTCTGAACCGTTACACCCTGTATATAGCCTCCACATTGACTCTGAACCGTTACACCCTGTATATAGCCTCCACATTGACTCTGAACCGTTACCCCCTGTATATAGCCTCCACATTGACTCTGAACCGTTACACCCTGTATATAGCCTCCACATTGACTCTGAACCGTTACACCCTGTATATAGCCTCCACATTGACTCTGAACCGTTACACCCTGTATATAGCCTCCACATTGACTCTGAACCGTTACACCCTGTATATAGCCTCCACATTGACTCTGTACCGGTTCCCCTGTATATAGCCTCCACATTGACTCTGTACCGTTACACCCTGTATATAGCCTCCACATTGACTCTGAACCGTTACACCCTGTATATAGCCTTCACATTGACTCTGTACCGTTACACCCTGTATATAGCCTCCACATTGACTCTGAACCGTTACCCCCTGTATATAGCCTCCACATTGACTCTGTACCGGTTCCCCCTGTATATAGCCTCCACATTGACTCTGAACCGTTACACCCTGTATATAGCCTCCACATTGACTCTGAACCGTTACACCCTGTATATAGCCTCCACATTGACTCTGAACCGTTACACCCTGTATATAGCCTCCACATTGACTCTGAACCGTTACACCCTGTATATAGCCTCCACATTGACTCTGAACCGCTACACCCTGTATATAGCCTCCACATTGACTCTGTACCGTTACACCCTGTATATAGCCTCCACATTGACTCTGAACCATTACACCCTGTATATAGCCTCCACATTGACTCTGTACCGGTTCACCCTGTATATAGCCTCCACATTGACTCTGAACCGTTACACCCTGTATATAGCCTCCACATTGACTCTGAACCGTTACACCCTGTATATAGCCTCCACATTGACTCTGAACCGTTACACCCTGTATATAGCCTCCACATTGACTCTGAACCGTTACACCCTGTATATAGCCTCCACATTGACTCTGAACCGTTACACCCTGTATATAGCCTCCACATTGACTCTGTACCGGTTCCCCCTGTATATAGCCTCCACATTGACTCTGTACCGGTTCCCCCTGTATATAGCCTCCACATTGACTCTGTACCGGTACACCCTGTATATAGCCTCCACATTGACTCTGAACCGTTACACCCTGTATATAGCCTCCACATTGACTCTGTACCGTTACACCCTGTATATAGCCTCCACATTGACTCTGAACCGTTACCCCCTGTATATAGCCTCCACATTGACTCTGTACCGGTTCCCCCTGTATATAGCCTCCACATTGACTCTGAACCGTTACACCCTGTATATAGCCTCCACATTGACTCTGAACCGTTACACCCTGTATATAGCCTCCACATTGACTCTGAACCGTTACCCCCTGTATATAGCCTCCACATTGACTCTGTACCGGTTCCCCCTGTATATAGCCTCCACATTGACTCTGAACCGTTACACCCTGTATATAGCCTCCACATTGACTCTGAACCGTTACACCCTGTATATAGCCTCCACAATGACTCTGAACCGTTACACCCTGTATATAGCCTCCACATTGACTCTGAACCGTTACACCCTGTATATAGCCTCCACATTGACTCTGAACCGTTACACCCTGTATATAGCCTCCACATTGACTCTGTACCGTTACACCCTGTATATAGCCTCCACATTGACTCTGAACCGGTACACCCTGTATATAGCCTCCACATTGACTCTGTACTGGTACCACCTGTATATAGCCTCCACATTGACTCTGAACCGTTACACCCTGTATATAGCCTCCACATTGACTCTGTACCGTTACACCCTGTATATTGCCTCCACATTGACTCTGAACCGTTACACCCTGTATATAGCCTCCACATTGACTCTGTACTGGTACCCCCTGTATATAGCCTCCACATTGACTCTGAACCGTTACACCCTGTATATAGCCTCCACATTGACTCTGAACCGTTACACCCTGTATATAGCCTCCACATTGACTCTGAACCGTTACCCCTGTATATAGCCTCCACATTGACTCTGAACCGTTACACCCTGTATATAGCCTCCACATTGACTCTGAACCGTTACACCCTGTATATAGCCTCCACATTGACTCTGAACCGTTACACCCTGTATATAGCCTCCACATTGACTCTGAACCGTTACACCCTGTATATAGCCTCCACATTGACTCTGTACCGGTTCCCCCTGTATATAGCCTCCACATTGACTCTGTACCGTTACACCCTGTATATAGCCTCCACATTGACTCTGAACCGTTACACCCTGTATATAGCCTTCACATTGACTCTGTACCGTTACACCCTGTATATAGCCTCCACATTGACTCTGAACCGTTACCCCTGTATATAGCCTCCACATTGACTCTGTACCGGTTCCCCCTGTATATAGCCTCCACATTGACTCTGAACCGTTACACCCTGTATATAGCCTCCACATTGACTCTGAACCGTTACACCCTGTATATAGCCTCCACATTGACTCTGAACCGTTACACCCTGTATATAGCCTCCACATTGACTCTGAACCGTTACACCCTGTATATAGCCTCCACATTGACTCTGAACCGTTACACCCTGTATATAGCCTCCACATTGACTCTGAACCGCTACACCCTGTATATAGCCTCCACATTGACTCTGTACCGTTACACCCTGTATATAGCCTCCACATTGACTCTGAACCATTACACCCTGTATATAGCCTCCACATTGACTCTGTACCGGTTCCCCCTGTATATAGCCTCCACATTGACTCTGAACCGTTACACCCTGTATATAGCCTCCACATTGACTCTGAACCGTTACACCCTGTATATAGCCTCCACATTGACTCTGAACCGTTACACCCTGTATATAGCCTCCACATTGACTCTGAACCGTTAGCCTCCACCCTGTATATAGCCTCCACATTGACTCTGAACCGTTACACCCTGTATATAGCCTCCACATTGACTCTGAACCGTTACACCCTGTATATAGCCTCCACATTGACTCTGACCGGTTCCCCCTGTATATAGCCTCCACATTGACTCTGTACCGGTTCCCCCTGTATATAGCCTCCACATTGACTCTGTACCGGTACACCCTGTATATAGCCTCCACATTGACTCTGAACCGTTACACCCTGTATATAGCCTCCACATTGACTCTGTACCGTTACACCCTGTATATAGCCTCCACATTGACTCTGAACCGTTACACCCTGTATATAGCCTCCACATTGACTCTGAACCGTTACACCCTGTATATAGCCTCCACATTGACTCTGAACCGTTACCCCCTGTATATAGCCTCCACATTGACTCTGAACCGTTACACCCTGTATATAGCCTCCACATTGACTCTGAACCGTTACACCCTGTATATAGCCTCCACATTGACTCTGAACCGTTACACCCTGTATATAGCCTCCACATTGACTCTGAACCGTTACACCCTGTATATGCCCTTGCTATTGTTATTATACGGCTCCTCTTTAATTATTTGTTACTTTTATTTTTTCTTAAAACAGCAGTGTTGGTTAAGGGCTTGTAAGTAAGCATTTCACTGTAGTCGGTGCATGTGGCTGTAGTCTGTGTTGTAGTCGGTGCATGTGGCTGTAGTCGGTGTTGTAGTCGGTGCATGTGGCTGTAGTCGGTGTTGTAGTCGGTGCATGTGGCTGTAGTCGGTGCATGTGGCTGTAGTCAGTGTTGTAGTCAGTTAATGTGGCTGTAGTCGGTGTTGTAGTCGATGCATGTGGCTGTAGTCGGGGTAGTCGGTGTTTGATTTGATTCATCATGTAGTGGTGATAGTGAAACGACATAAAAAAATTAAAGAACATCGAGCCGCTCGAGAGCACCTTTACCTGCCAATATGCCATTTAGCAGACGCTTTTATCCAAAGCGACTTACAGTCATGTGTGCATACATTCTACGTATGGGTGGTCCCGGGGATCGAACCCACTACCCTGGCGTTACAAGCGCCATGCTCTACCAACTGAGCTACAGAAGGACCGTAAATGACATCTCCGTAATCTAACATGGGTAGGATGGTCATCTGAATCAGGGTTAGTTTGGCAGCTGGGGTGAAAGAGGAGCGATTACGATAGAGGAAACCAAGTCTAGATTTAACTTTAGCCTGCAGCTTTGATATGTGCTGAGAGAAGGACAGTGTACCGGTGTAGTGGTGATAGTGAAACGACATCAATAGAATTGGATTGCTGCTCCAAAGTGTGCATTTATAACTATTTATTAATGTCTAACTAGAATCTCTCCATGTTGCTGAAAGGTTTATCTCTGTCCTGTCTTGTCTACTACAGAAGGATGAGCTAGACGACAGCACCATCGAGCTGAGCAAAGTGCAGAGCGTCAAGGTGGGTGAACTTCCAAGTCCATTCATGTAACAACAATTCCATTCATACCCGTTGTCCACTTCTGATAACCCTGTCTGTCTGTCTGTCTGTCTGTCTGTCTGTCTGTCTGTCTGTCTGTCTGTCTGTCTGTCTGTCTGTCTGTCTGTCTGTCTGTCTGTCTGTCTGTCTGTCTGTCTGTCTGTCTGTCTGTCTGTCTGTCTGTCTGTCTGTCTGTCTGTCTGTCTGTCTGTCTGTCTGTCTGTCTGTCTGTCTGTCTGTCTAGGTGGTGGCTAAGAAGCGACGTGAGCGGGGTCTCCCTCGGGCCTTTGAGATCTTCACGGACAGTAAAACATACGTCCTGAAGGCTCGTGATGAGAAGCATGCTGAGGAGTGGCTCCAGTGTATTAATGTTGCCGTGGCCCAGGCCAGAGAGAGAGAGAACAGAGAGGCCACCACCTACCTGTGACCTTGTGACCTGGAAGATATTCTACTGTGACCCGTTCCTGACCCAGAAACACAACATACAGCCCCGCACTACTGTACCATCTACTAACAACAGCTGTGATGTCCACTGTTTCTGGTCACCTGACAGCTGTGGGGCAGCCAAGACTGATATCCAGACATCATTACCAGAATTTTGTCAAACACTTATATAGGGTATTGTTTCAGTATTTACAGCAATAAGGATCTTACTAGCAATATGGACCTTCTATTTCCAGCAATAACAATCTACATAGTAAACCTAGCAATAAGAGCTCAATATGAACAGCATGAGAAAACTATCTTGGCCCAGACAGTGAAGATGAAAACTCCCTAATAGATAGCATATGAGAGCGTTCTACAGAAAACAAACAGATTTACTGTTATTAGCATTTAGTAGTATAATTTATTAATAAACCATCATTTAGCAGTATAATTTGTTAATAAACCGTCATTTAGCAGTATAATTTATTAATAAACCGTCATTTAGCAGTATAATTTATTAATAAACCGTCATTTAGCAGTATAATTTATTAATAAACCGTCATTTAGCAGTATAATTTATTAATAAACCGTCATTTAGCAGTATAATTTATGAATAAACCGTCATTTAGCAGTATAATTTATGAATAAACCGTCATTTAGCAGTATAATTTATTAAGATACCTTCATTTAAAAAGGACCCAGTGGTGTAATATAGTGAGCTACAAAAGTATTGAGAAAGTTACAGACGCACCAATATCATACCTCCAGGAGGTATGCTAACCTTTCACCATTATAATAACAGGGGAGATTAGCATTTTTTGGCAGGGGTATGATATTTGTGCATCTGTGACTTGCTCACTCATCATTATTCACGATTCATTCAGGATTATCCGCAATCATGGTAACATCCACATTAATGTAGATGTGTTTAGAAACATATTATATTCTTATTTACAATAAAAGTGACTCCAAAATGACACAATACATTATTTACCATTCATTTCTATTGGGCACAAAATAATCTGAAACACAACCAAAAGTAACAGAAAATGTAGTCACAAGTTTGTTGGGACCAAATGCTTAACTTTTTACTACTTTAATAATTTCTAAACGGTTCAATCGATATGGATGAAAATACCCTCAATTGAAAGCTGACAACCTGCACGTTAATCTCATGGTCATTGTATCATTTCAAATTCAAAGTGCTGGAGTGCAGAGCCAAAACAACCGAAAATGTGTCACTGTCCCAATATGTTTGGCGCTCCATTGTATGTCATAGTTCATAAATGAACAGACTAGTCCTCTGGAGGTCTTAGCAGAGGCTCAGAACAACAGTGGGTGATATGGACCACACTGCTGGGGGCTTTATAACTACGGTTTCTCTCTCGGACACGCTCTTCTATGGAGAAACATGTTTATTGGCAAAGCTATCATCTTTTTATTCTCTTGCCTTTTTCTTGTGTGTGTGTGTGTGTGTGTGTGTGTGTGTGTGTGTGTGTGTGTGTGTGTGTGTGTGTGTGTGTGTGTGTGTGTGTGTGTGTGTGTGTGTGTGTGTGTGTGTGTGTGTGTGTGTGTGTGTGTGTGTGTGTGTGTGTGTGTGTGTGTGTGTGTGTGTGTTTACAATGATGAGCATTGTTGACATTTCTGACTTGTCCATTAATAACTATACATTAAACCTATAGTTTGCAGAACTCTCTCTCATCACGCTGGAGTCTACCATCTCTCCCCTAATTGGAGTAACTAGTGGACAACAACTCTTATGCTTCTACTTCCAGCTTATACATACTAAATCAAATCAAATTGTATTTGTCACATACACATGGTGGGGCGGCAGGGTAGCCTAGTGGTTAGAGCGTTAATGCGAGTGTAGCGTGGTTAGCAGATGTGTAGCGTGGTTAGCAGATGTTAGCAGATGTTAATGCGAGTGTAGCGAAATGTAACCGGAAGGTTGCGAGTTCAAACCCCCGAGCTGACAAGGTACAAATCTGTCGTTCTGCCCCTGAACAGGCAGTTAACCCACTGTTCCCAGGCCGTCATTGAAAATAAGAATGTGTTCTTAACTGACTTGCCTGGTTAAATAAAGGTCAAATTCTTTAAGGAATACCTAGGATAGGATAAAGTAATCCTTCTCACCCCCTCCCCTTAAAAGATTTAGATGCACTATTGTAAGTGGCTGTTCCACTGGATGTCATAAGGTGAATGCACCAATTTGTTAGTCGCTCTGGATAAGAGCGTCTGCTAAATGACTTAAATGTAAATGTAAATGTAAATTAAAAATGGTTAGCAGATGTTAATGCGAGTGTAGCGAAATGCTTGTGCTTCTAGTTCCGACAATGCAGTAATAACCAACGAGTAATGGAGAAACCTAACAATTTCACAACAACTACCTTATACACACAAGTGTAAAGGGATAAAGAATATGTACATAAAGATATATGGATGAGTGATGGTACAGAACGGCATAGGCAAGATGCAGTAGATGGTATCGAGTACAGTATATACATATGAGATGAGTAATGGGTATGTAAACATAAGTGGCATTGTTTAAAGTGGCTAGTGATACATGTATTACATAAAGATGGCAAAGTGCAGTAGATGGTATCGAGTACCGTATATACATATCAAATGAGTAATGTAGGGTATGTAAACATTATATTAAGTGACATTGTTTAAAGTGGCTAGTGCTACATTTATTACATCAATTTTCCATTATTAAAGTGGCTGGAGTTGAGTCAGTATGTTGGCAGCACTGTTATGTTAGTGGTGGCTGTTTAACAGTCTGATGGCCTTGAGATAGAAGCTGTTTTTCAGTCTCTCGGTTCCAGCTTTGATGCACCTGTACTGACCTCACCTTCTGGATGATAGCGGTGTGAACAGGCAGTGGCTTGGGTGGTTGTTGTCCTTGATGATCTTTTTGGCCTTCCTGTGACATCGGGTGGTGTAGGTGTCCTGGAGGGCAGGTAGTTTGCCCCCGGTGATGCGTTGTGCAGACCTCACTACCCTCTGGAGAGCTTTACGGTTGTGGGCGGAGCAGTTGCCATACCAGGCGGTGATACAGCTCGGCAGGATGCTCTCGATTTTTTTTTTTTTTGTTATATTTTTTATTTCACCTTTATTTAACCAGGTAGGCTAGTTGAGAACAAGTTCTCATTTGCAACTGCGACCTGGCCAAGATAAAGCATAGCAGTGTGAACAGACAACACAGAGTTACACATGGAGTAAACAATTAACAAGTCAATAACACAGTAGAAAAAAAAGGGGAGTCTATATACAATGTGTGCAAAAGGCATGAGGCGAATAATTACAATTTTGCAGATTAACACTGGAGTGATAAATGATCAGATGGTCATGTACAGGTAGAGATATTGGTGTGCAAAAGAGCAGAAAAGTAAATAAATAAAAACAGTGTGGGGATGAGGTAGGTGAAAATGTGTGGGCTATTTACCAATAGACTATGTACAGCTGCAGCGATCGGTTAGCTGCTCAGATAGCTGATGTTTGAAGTTGGTGAGGGAGATGAAAGTCTCCAACTTCAGCTGTTTTTGCAATTCGTTCCAGTCACAGGCAGCAGAGTACTGGAACGAAAGGCGGCCAAATGAGGTGTTGGCTTTCGGGATGATCAGTGAGATACACCTGCTGGAGCGCGTACTACGGATGGGTGTTGCCATCGTGACCAGTGAACTGAGATAAGGCGGAGCTTTACCTAGCATGGACTTGTAGATGACCTTGAGCCAGTGGGTCTGGCGACGAATATGTAGTGAGGGCCAGCTGACTAGAGCATACAAGTCGCAGTGGTGGGTGGTATAAGGTGCTTTAGTGACAAAACGGATGGCACTGTGATAAACTGCATCCAGTTTGCTGAGTAGAGTGTTGGAAGCAATTTTGTAGATGACATCGCCGAAGTCGAGGATCGGTAGGATAGTCAGTTTTACTAGGGTAAGCTTGGCGGCGTGAGTGAAGGAGGCTTTTGTTGCAGAATAGAAAGCCGATTCTTGATTTGATTTTCGATTGGAGATGTTTGATATGAGTCTGGAAGGAGAGTTTGCAGTCTAGCCAGACACCTAGGTACTTATAGATGTCCACATATTCAAGGTCGGAACCATCCAGGGTGGTGATGCTAGTCGGGCATGCAGGTGCAGGCAGCGATCGGTTGAAAAGCATGCATGTGGTTTTACTAGCGTTTAAGAGCAGTTGGAGGCCACGGAAGGAGTGTTGTATGGCATTGAAGCTCGTTTGGAGGTTAGATAGCACAGTGTCCAATGACGGGCCGAAAGTATATAGAATGGTGTCGTCTGCGTAGAGGTGGATCAGGGAATCGCCCGCAGCAAGAGCAACATCATTGATATATACAGAGAAAAGAGTCGGCCCGAGAATTGAACCCTGAGGACCGGACAGCATGCCCTCCGATTTGACACACTGAACTCTGTCTGCAAAGTAATTGGTGAACCAGGCAAGGCAGTCATCCGAAAAACCGAGGCTATTGAGTCTGCCGATAAGAATATGGTGATTGACAGAGTCGAAAGCCTTGGCAAGGTCGATGAAGACGGCTGCACAGTACTGTCTTTTATCGATGGCGGTTATGATATCGTTTAGTACCTTGAGTGTGGCTGAGGTGCACCCGTGACCGGCTCGGAAACCAGATTGCACAGCGGAGAAGGTACGGTGGGATTCGAGATGGTCAATGACCTGTTTGTTGACTTGGCTTTCAAAGACCTTAGATAGGCAGGGCAGGATGGATATAGGTCTGTAACAGTTTGGGTCCAGGGTGTCTCCCCCTTTGAAGAGGGGGATGACTGCGGCAGCTTTCCAATCCTTGGGGATCTCAGACTATATGAAAGAGAGGTTGAACTGGCTGGTAATAGGGGTGGCGACAATGGCGGTGGATAGTTTCAGAAATAGAGGGTCCAGATTGTCAAGCCCAGCTGATTTATACGGGTCCAGGTTTTGCAGCTCTTTCAGAACATCTGCTATCTGGATTTGGGTAAAGGAGAACCTGGAGAGGCTTGGGCGAGGAGCTGCGGGGGGGGCGGAGCTGTTGGACGAGGTTGGAGTAGCCAGGCGGAAGGCATGGCCAGCCGTTGATAAATGCTTATTGAAGTTTTCGATAATCATGGATTTATCGGTGGTGACCGTGTTACCTAGCCTCAGTGCAGTGGGCAGCTGGGAGGAGGTGCTCTTGTTCTCCATGGACTTCACAGTGTCCATGGAGACTTTTTGGAGTTGGAGCTACAGGATGCAAACTTCTGCCTGAAGAAGCTGGGCTTAGCTTTCCTGACTGACTGCGTGTATTGGTTCCTGACTTCCCTGAACAGTTGCATATCGCGGGGACTATTCGATGCTATTGCAGTCCGCCACAGGATGTTTTTGTGCTGGTCGAGGGCAGTCAGGTCTGGAGTGAACCATGGGCTGTATCTGTTCTTAGTTCTGCATTTTTTGAACGGAGCATGCTTATCTAAAATGGTGAGGAAGTTACTTTTAAAGAATGACCAGGCATCCTCAACTGACGGGATGAGGTCAATGTCCTTCCAGGATACCCGGGCCAGGTCGATTAGAAAGGCCTGCTCACAGAAGTGTTTTAGGGAGCGTTTGACAGTGATGAGGGATGGTCGTTTGACTGCGGCTCCATAGCGGATACAGGCAATGAGGCAGTGATCGCTGAGATCCTGGTTGAAGACAGTGGAGGTGTATTTGGAGGGCCAGTTGGTCAGGATGACGTCTATGAGGGTGCCCTTGCTTACAGAGTTGGGGTTGTACCTGGTGGGTTCCTTGATGATTTGTGTGAGATTGAGGGCATCTAGCTTAGATTGTAGGACTGCCGTGGTGTTAAGCATATCCCAGTTTAGGTCACCTAACAGAACAAACTCTGAAGCTAGATGGGGGGCGATCAATTCACAAATGGTGTCCAGGGCACAGCTGGGAGCTGAGGGGGGTCGGTAGCAGGTGGCAACAGTGAGAGACTTATTTCTGGAGAGAGTGATTTTCAAAATTAGTAGTTTGAACTGTTTGGGTATGGACCTGGAAAGTATGACATTACTTTGCAGGCTATCTCTGCAGTAGACTGCAACTCCTCCCCCTTTAGCAGTTCTATCTTGACGGAAGATGTTATAGTTGGGTATGGAAATCTCTGAATTTTTGGTGGCCTTCCTGAGCCAGGATTCAGACACGGCAAGGACATCAGGGTTAGCAGAGTGTCCTAAAGCAGTGAGTAAAACAAACGTAGGGAGGAGGCTTCTGATGTTGACATGCATGAAACCAAGGCTTTTTCGATCACAGAAGTCAACAAATGAGGGTGCCTGGAGACATGCAGGGCCTGGGTTTACCTCCACATCACCCGCGGAACAGAGAAGGAGTAGTATGAGTATGAGGCTATCAAAACTGGTCGCCTAGAGCGTTGGGGACAGAGAATAGGAGGAGCAGGTTTCTGGGCATGGTAGAATATATTCAGGGCATAATGCTCAGACAGGGGTATGGTGGGGTGCGGGTACAGCGGAGGTAAGCCCAGGCACTGGGTGATGATGAGAGAGGTTGTATCTCTGGACATGCTGGTTGTAATGGGTGAGGTCACCGCATATGTGGGAGGTGGGACAAAGGAGGTATCAGGGGTATAAAGAGTGGAACTAGGGGCTCCATTGTGAATTAAAACAATGATAACTAACCTGAGCATCAGTATACAAGGCATATTGACATTTGAGAGAGACATACAGCGAGGCATACAGTAATCACAGGTGTTGAATTGGGAAAGCTAGCTAAAACAGTAGGTGAGACAACAACAGCTAATCAGCTAGCACAACAACAGCAGGTAAAATGGCGTTGAATAGGCAACGGGGCCGACAGATAAAACAAACAAGCAGAATGGAGTACCGTGATTAATGGACAGTCCAGCGTGCTTCAGCTATGTAGCCAAGTGATCAGTGTCCAGGGGGCAGCGGTGGATGGGGCAGGGAAGCTGGACTGGCGAGTGTTATCCAGGTTAAAAAACTAACAATGACTAAATAGCTTGTAGCTAGTTAGCTGGTTAGCTTCTGGAGGTTCTTGAGTGTGTTCTAAAAATTAAAAATAATAGCGATTCCGTATCACATTGGGTGAGGCAGGTTTCCGGAAGGTATAAACAAATAAAAAATCGGAAACAGATAGAAAGTACATATGGGTCCAGTGAGTGTTTGGGACGCGGCGATGCAGACGGTTAGCAGGCCTGTGCTAACAAGCTAACAGTTAGTAGGTCGGGGTAAACAAGGTAGCAGTTAGCGGACCAGGGCTAAACAAGCTAGCAGTTAGCAGGCCGGATTAGCAAGAAAGGAGATAGCAAGGGCTAGAGAGTTAGCCTTTGGGGGACGTCGCGATGGGGTGAGTCTGTTTATTCCTCTTCATGCGGTGACATCAATAGACCGGTCGTGGGCCTGGCTATTGTAGCCCAGGAGTATGCTACGGTGGTAAGCACAGGTGCTCTGGCCGGGCTAGCTTCAAGCTAAGTGGGTGGAAACGCTAGCCAGGAGTAATCATCCGGGGTTGCGGTTTAGCTAGATAGCTAGTTGTGAAGATCCAGCTGAAAAATGTTCCGTTTGCGGTGGGAATCCGGGGATAAAAAATAAATAGGTCCGTTATGCTCTGGTTAGCGTTGCGTTGTTCGAACTGGCGAGAGCTTTCCGAGCTAAAGGTTAGCTGATGACCGGTTAGCTGAAGACCGCTAGCATAGCTGGTGGTTAGCTGGCTAGCTTCAGTTGAGGGGTTCCGGTTCCGAAGTAAATATAAATACTTTAGGAAAAAGTAGCTACATTGGGTGAGGTGGGTTGCAGGAGAGTATTTGGAAGCTTAGGTTTAGCAAAATGTTTTTAAAGATATGCGAAGAAAAATATGTAAAAAAGAAAAAGAAACGATATATACAAGGGACACGATACGACAGGACGACTTACTGCTACGCCATCTTGTGCATCTGTAAAAGTTTGTGAGTGCTTTTGGTGACAAGTCGAATTTCTTCAGCCTCCTGAGGTTGAAGAGGCGCTGCCTGCCTGTCTGTATATCTGTCTTAACTTACTACCCTCTCCACTACTGTCCCGTCGATGTGGATAGGGGGATGCCCCCTCTGCTGTTTCCTGAAGTCCACGATCATCTCCTTTGTTTTGTTGACGTTGAGTGTGAGGTTATTTTCCTACATTTTACGGACGCAATGTATTTTACAATAGTAATCTTTTGTTTGTTTTTAGTCCCATCCTTAAGCTATTCTCCACCCCTCCCATTTATCTCTGACGACCACCCAGATTTGATTTCTATTTGCCATATACTTGCCAACTGTGCTGTTTCACCAAACTTCTGAACCTACTGTAAATACATTTTCCTTTAGTTTATCTTGTTATTTTTAGTCCTACCCTTCAGCTCCACTCAGCTTTCCAATGAACCCATTGACTTGCCTGAATGAGCAATGTGTTCTAGAATCTGAACGAATTATACAATACACTCACAAACTGCTGACAAAATCTAAGAATTGGACTGGATATTTCCTTGTGGGTTCAGAACCAGCACCAGCTGTCATAATGAATTAACTGTTTCTGTGGACGATGCAGCCAATTAAGTCATTTTGAATGATTTGTAAGTGTAGATGATGTACACCCAGTGGTCAGTATATTAGGTACACCCAGTGGTCAGTATATTAGGTACACTCAGTGGTCAGTGTATTAGGTACACCCAGTGGTCAGTATATTAGGTACACACAGTGGTCAGTGTATTAGGTACACCCAGTGGTCAGTTTATTAGGTACACACAGTGGTTAGTGTATTAGGTACACTCAGTGGTCAGTGTATTAGGTACACCCAGTGGTCAGTTTATTAGGTACACTCAGTGGTCAGTGTATTAGGTACACACAGTGGTCAGTGTATTAGGTACACTCAGTGGTCAGTTTATTAGGTACACTCAGTGTATTAGGTACACACAGTGGTCAGTTTATTAGATACACTCAGTGTATTAGGTACGCACAGTGGTCAGTTTATTAGGTACAGTCAGTGGTCAGTGTATTAGGTACGCACTGTGGTCAGTGTATTAGGTACACTCAGTGGTCAGTGTATTAGGTACACTCAGTGGTCAGTGTATTAGGTACACTCAGTGGTCAGTGTATTAGGTACACTCAGTGGTCAGTGTATTAGGCACATTCAGAGTACACTCAGACCAGAGAAACTCTGTAATACTCTACACCCCCTCAGTGGTCATAGAGACCAGAGAAACCCTGTAATACTCTACACCCCCTCAGTGGTCATAGAGACCAGAGAAACCCTGTAATACTCTACACCCCCTCAGTGGTCATAGAGACCAGAGAAACCCTGTAATACTCTACACCCCCTCAGTGGTCATAGAGACCAGAGAAACCCTGTAATACTCTACACCCCCTCAGTGGTCATAGAGACCAGAGAACCCCTGTAATACTCTACACCCCCTCAGTGGTCATAGAGACCAGAGAAACCCTGTAATACTCTACACCCCCTCAGTGGTCATAGAGACCAGAGAAACCCTGTAATACTCTACACCCCCTCAGTGGTCATAGAGACCAGAGTAATCCTGTAATACTCTACACCCCCTCGAAGCAGAGACCTAGAGACAAACAAAGCATGGAGCCAGGACTAGCTGAAGCGTTAGTCAGCACTCTACCATTAGAGTGCTCCCACTCTACCATTAAGGTGCTCCCACTCTACCATTAGAGTGCTCCCACTCTACCATTAGAGTGCTCCCACTCTACCATTAGAGGGCTCCCACTCTACCATTAGAGGGCTCCCACTCTACCATTAGAGGGCTCCCACTCTACCATTAGAGTGCTCCCACTCTACCATTAGAGTGCTCCCACTCTACCATTAGAGTGCTCCCACTCTACCATTAGAGTGCTCCCACTCTACCATTAGAGGGCTCCCACTCTACCATTAGAGTGCTCCCACTCTACCATTAGTGTTCCCACTCTACCATTAGAGTGCTCGCACTCTACCATTAGAGTGCTCCCACTCTACCATTAGAGTGCTCCCACTCTACCATTAGAGTGCTCCCACTCTACCATTAGTGCTCCCACTCTACCATTAGAGTGCTCCCACTCTACCATTAGAGTGCTCCCACTCTACCATTAGAGTGCTCCCACTCTACCATTAGAGTGCTCCCACTCTACCATTAGTTACCATGTGAGGTATGAATGTGTCAAGTAAGTGGCTGTGTTTTAGCCCAGCTCCTGTGCCACGTCTAGATGTGTGTAAATAGTGTCTATTCAGGGCAGGCCTGTTTCCTGTAGCCCTGTGGCTCTCTAGGTGAATGTTGGGTCTACATTGCCTGCTACACGGCCTGCTGCATGGCCTGCTCTGTAATGCGAAAGTAGTGTCAGCCATAACAGCAGAACAGAGTGCCGGGCCGGGATTTCTCACAGCTCACAGATCAGCTTACACATGTATGTTTCTCTAACGACCTCTTCTGGGACTGACCTGGCAGCCACCGGAGCCGACGTTTGCTTACAACAATTATTTACATCACACCTTTCTCCTCCTCAGCCCTTCTCCTCCTCCTCCTCCTCCCTGACCCAATTACACAGCTCTGCTCAGGCCCCAGAATCTCACAGCCAATAGCACAGTCCACTAGTGATACTGGCAATACTTATTGTAGAAGTGCCAACTCTGTTTAAGTGCAGTACAGTTCAACATTCCTAATTGAATGAGCCTATGTTCTTTTGACTCGCTCCAGATATCCATTGTCTCACTCCTACGCGCCGCTCGTCCCTCAACCGCAGGTGGAATCGACGCACTGATGTCGTACAATGCCAGATATCAACATGCTTGTGTTCACCCATATTGCAGGGGTGGACTATGTATTCCCATACAGTATGTCCATATTCTAGCTGGACTCCGTTCCCTGCCATGCCAACCCATCGCGAAATCACGACACAGAAGTCTGTGCGTCAGCCACAACACTATGGTGCCATGGTGATGACGTCATCATTTTACTACTGCGTCGATTTCTGAATGTTTGAAGACAATGTCTTGTAACTATTCTAGAACCAGTTATGTCAACACATTTTCCTCTCCCGTCACTGCCATCTTGCCCTAGATCCAGAGCTTCTCGGGGTCTTTGAGCCAAAATGAGTCGTTGTGTTGTTGTGTTTCTTCATAGCTGAATGCATTTACAGGCAGCTGTGTAAATAGAGTTTCCTGTTATGGGGGCATTAAGACGATACATACAGTATGTGTATATTAGTGTTGTCTCTCTAAGTCTTTCTGTGACAATGAAAACTGTTCTTCTATTGTTCTAGACTACACCAATAATCACAGATTTTGTATTTTTGAACAGAATTTACAAAAAGTATTCATGTTTTTGAATGTACGGTATAACTGATTTTCAGTATAGAGAAAATTGTAGATGACATGATTAACAAACTTCTATTGTGTTTTTTAAAATGTTAGATGGTATTAATAACCACTTGGTTTTCATTTTGAGGACTATTTATTTTTCCTGTATTCTGAAATCATGCCTGAAAAAACAGCTGATGCTTAATGCTTAGTGAAATACATTCTCTATGCATCACTTTAATATCGTATGTTCTTGTTTTTCTGTGCAACAATATCACTGTAAAGACAAATGAATGGTGTTGCTTCTTTATGATAGAATAATATTAAGACGTCTTACATTTCTGCCTGTTGCATGTCTGACTCTGCCCTGTGTTTCTGCCTTCATGCCTCAGTTACATGTCTGACTCTGCCCTGTGTTTCTGCCTTCCTGCCTCAGTTACATGTCTGACTCTGCCCTGTGTTTCTGCCTTCATGCCTCAGTTACATGTCTGACTCTGCCCTGTGTTTCTGCCTTCCTGCCTCAGTTACATGTCTGACTCTGCCCTGTGTTTCTGCCTTCCTGCCTCAGTTACATGTCTGACTCTGCCCTGTGTTTCTGCCTTCATGCCTCAGTTACATGTCTGAATCTGCCCTGTGTTTCTGCCTTCATGCCTCAGTTACATGTCTGACTCTGCCCTGTGTTTCTGCCTTCCTGCCTCAGTTACATGTCTGACTCTGCCCTGTGTTTCTGCCTTCATGCCTCAGTTACATGTCTGACTCTGCCCTGTGTTTCTGCCTTCATGCCTCAGTTACATGTCTGAATCTGCCCTGTGTTTCTGCCTTCCTGCCTCAGTTACATGTCTGACTCTGCCCTGTGTTTCTGCCTTCATGCCTCAGTTACATGTCTGAATCTGCCCTGTGTTTCTGCCTTCATGCCTCAGTTACATGTCTGAATCTGCCCTGTGTTTCTGCCTTCATGCCTCAGTTACATGTCTGACTCTGCCCTGTGTTTCTGCCTTCATGCCTCAGTTACATGTCTGACTCTGCCCTGTGTTTCTGCCTTCCTGCCTCAGTTACATGTCTGAATCTGCCCTGTGTTTCTGCCTTCATGCCTCAGTTACATGTCTGAATCTGCCCTGTGTTCTCGCTCTAAGGATTATTCAATATCACCAATAAAATGAAGAGGTTTATCATTCAAAATCACACAGCTTCACAGCTTCACTGAGTGTACCTATCACACAGCACCCATAGCTGATGTGAAAATGGTTCTAAAACAGAGATGGTAAATGACAGAAGTAGTGGTATATTACAGGATACAAAAGGAAACCCAGCTGCGAGCTGCCCAGTGACGCGAGCATACCAGACGGGCTAAATGCATTGTATACTCACTCTGAGGCAAGCAACACTGAACATGCATGAGAGCACCAGCTGTTCCGAACGACAGTGTGATCATGCTCTCGTTAGCCGATGTGAGCAAGACCTTTAAACAGGTCAACATTCTCAAAACCGCGGGGCCAGATGGATTACCAGGATGTGTACTCAAAGTGTCTTCACTGACATTTACAAACTGTCTCTGACCAAGTCTGTTGGTAACCTGCCTAAATGAGTGCCCGTAGCACTCATGTTGGTAGCTATGAAGTGCTTTGAAAGGCTGGTCATGGCTGACATCAACATCATCATGCCGGAAACACGAGACGCACCCCAATTTGCATACCACCCCAACAGATCCACAGATGACGCAATCTCAACCGCACTCCACACTGCCATTTCCCACCTGGACAAAAGGAACACCTATGTGAGAATGCTGTTCATTGACTACAGCTCAGCGTTCAACACCAAAGTGTCCACAAAGCTCATCACTAAACTGAGGACCCTGGGACTAACCACCTCCCTCTGCAACTGGATCCTGGACTTCCTGATGGGCCGCCCCCAGGTGGTGAGGGTAGGCAACAACACATCTGCCACGCTGATCCTCAACACGTGGGCTCCTCAGGGGTGCGTGCTGAGTCCCCTCCTGTACTCCCTGTTCACCCACGACTGCATGGCCAAACCTGACTCCAACACCATCATTAGTTGGTGTTGGAGTTGGCTGACGACACAACAGTGAGCATCGGCAATAAAGAGACAGCCTATAGGGAGGAGGTCAGAGACCTGGCAGTGTGGTGCCAGGACAACAACCTCTACCTCACTGTGAGCAAGACAAAAGAGCTGATCTTGGACTACAGGAAAAGGTGTGCCAAACAGGGCCTCATTAACATTGACAGGGCTGTAGTGGAGCGGATCGAGATTTTGAAGTTCACCAACAAACTATCATGGTCCAAATACACCAACACAGTTTTGAAGAGGGCACAACAAAACTTTTTCCCCCTCAGGAGACTGAAAAGATTCGGCATGGGTCCCCATATCCTCAAAAAGTTCTACAGCTGCATCATCTAGAGCATCCTGACCGGTTGTATCACCACCTTGTATTGAAACAGCTCGGCATCCGACCACGAGGCACTACAGAGGGTAATGCGTACGGACCAGTACATCACTGGGGCCAAGCTTCCTGCCATCCAGGGCCTATATACTAGGCGGTGTCAGAGGAAGGCCCAAAGAATTGTCTTCATTCACCCAAGTCAACCAAGTCATAGACTGTTCTGTCTGCTACCGCACGGCAAGCGATACCGGATTGCCAAGTCTCGAACCAAAAGGCTCCTTAAGAGCTTCTTCCACCAAGCCGTAAGACTGCTGAACAATTCATCAAATGGCCACTCGGATTATTCAACCCCTTTGTTTTTACACTGCTGCTCATCACTGTTTATTGGCTATGCATAGTCCCTTTACAAATTACCTCGACTAACCTGTACCCCCACACATTGACTCGGTACCGTTACCCCCTGTATATAGCCTCCACATTGACTCTGTACCGGTACCCCCTGTATATAGCCTCCACATTGACTCTGTACCAGTACCCCCTGTATATAGCCTCCACATTGACTCTGTACCAGTACCCCCTGTATATAGCCTCCACATTGACTCTGTACCGGTACCCCCTGTATATAGCCTCCACATTGACTCTGTACCAGTACCCCCTGTATATAGCCTCCACATTGACTCTGTACCAGTACCCCCTGTATATAGCCTCCACATTGACTCGGTACCGGTACCCCCTGTATATAGCCTCCACATTGACTCTGTACCGGTACCCCCTGTATATAGCCTCCACATTGACTCTGTACCAGTACCCCCTGTATATAGCCTCCACATTGACTCTGTACCAGTACCCCCTGTATATAGCCTCCACATTGACTCTGTACCGGTACCCCCTGTATATAGCCTCCACATTGACTCTGTACCAGTACCCCTGTATATAGCCTCCACATTGACTCTGTACCAGTACCCCTGTATATAGCCTCCACATTGACTCGGTACCGGTACCCCCTGTATATAGCCTCCACATTGACTCTGTACCGGTACCCCCTGTATATAGCCTCCACATTGACTCGGTACCGGTACCCCCTGTATATAGCCTCCACATTGACTCGGTACCGGTACCCCCTGTATATAGCCTCCACATTGACTCTGTACTGGTACCCCCTGTATATAGCCTCTACATTGACTCGGTACCGGTACCCCCTGTATATAGCCTCCACATTGACTCGGTACCGGTACCCCCTGTATATAGCCTCTACATTGACTCGGTACCGGTACCCCCTGTATATAGCCTCCACATTGACTCTGTACCGGTACCCCCTGTATATAGCCTCTACATTGACTCGGTACCGGTACCCCCTGTATATAGCCTCCACATTGACTCTGTACCGGTACCTCCTGTATATAGCCTCCACATTGACTCGGTACCGGTACCCCCTGTATATAGCCTCCACATTGACTCTGTACCAGTACCCCCTGTATATAGCCTCCACATTGACTCTGTACCGGTACCCCCTGTATATAGCCTCCACATTGACTCTGTACCGGTACCCCCTGTATATAGCCTCCACATTGACTCTGTACCGGTACCCCCTGTATATAGCCTCCACATTGACTCTGTACCGGTACCCCCTGTATATAGCCTCCATATTGACTCTGTACCGGTACCCCCTGTATATAGCCTCCACATTGACTCTGTACCGGTACCCCCTGTATATAGCCTCCATATTGACTCTGTACCGGTACCCCCTGTATATAGCCTCCACATTGACTCTGTACCGGTACCCCCTGTATATAGCCTCCACATTGACTCTGTACCGGTACCCCCTGTATATAGCCTCCACATTGACTCTGTACCGGTACCCCCTGTATATAGCCTCCACATTGACTCTGTACCGGTACCCCCTGTATATAGCCTCCACATTGACTCTGTACCGGTACCCCCTGTATATAGCCTCCCATTGACTCTGTACCGGTACCCCCTGTATATAGCCTCCACATTGACTCTGTACCGGTACCCCCTGTATATAGCCTCCACATTGACTCTGTACCGGTACCCCTGTATATAGCCTCCACATTGACTCTGTACCGGTACCCCCTGTATATAGCCTCCACATTGACTCTGTACCGGTACCCCTGTATATAGCCTCTACATTGACTCGGTACCGGTACCCCCTGTATATAGCCTCCACATTGACTCGGTACCGGTACCCCCTGTATATAGCCTCTACATTGACTCTGTACCGGTACCCCCTGTATATAGCCTCCACATTGACTCTGTACCGGTACCCCCTGTATATAGCCTCCACATTGACTCTGTACCGGTACCCCCTGTATATAGCCTCTACATTGACTCGGTACCGGTACCCCCTGTATATAGCCTCCACATTGACTCGGTACCGGTACCCCCTGTATATAGCCTCCACATTGACTCTGTACTGGTACCCCCTGTATATAGCCTCCACATTGACTCGGTACCGGTACCCCCTGTATATAGCCTCCACATTGACTCTGTACTGGTACCCCTGTATATAGCCTCCACATTGACTCTGTACCGGTACCCCCTGTATATAGCCTCCACATTGACTCGGTACCGGTACCCCCTGTATATAGCCTCCACATTGACTCTGTACCGGTACCCCCTGTATATAGCCTCCACATTGACTCTGTACCGGTACCCCCTGTATATAGCCTCCACATTGACTCTGTACTGGTACCCCCTGTATATAGCCTCCACATTGACTCTGTACCGGTACCCCCTGTATATAGCCTCCACATTGACTCTGTACCGGTACCCCCTGTATATAGCCTCCACATTGACTCGGTACCGGTACCCCTGTATATAGCCTCCACATTGACTCGGTACCGGTACCCCCTGTATATAGCCTCCACATTGACTCGGTACCGGTACCCCCTGTATATAGCCTCCACATTGACTCGGTACCGGTACCCCCTGTATATAGCCTCCACATTGACTCGGTACCGGTACCCCCTGTATATAGCCTCCACATTGACTCTGTACTGGTACCCCCTGTATATAGCCTCCACATTGACTCTATACCGGTACCCCCTGTATATAGCCTCCACATTGACTCGGTACCGGTACCCCCTGTATATAGCCTCCTCATTGACTCGGTACCGGTACCCCCTGTATATAGCCTCCACATTGACTCGGTACCGGTACCCCCTGTATATAGCCTCCACATTGACTCGGTACCGGTACCCCTGTATATAGCCTCCACATTGACTCGGTACCGGTACCCCCTGTATATAGCCTCCACATTGACTCGGTACCGGTACCCCTGTATATAGCCTCCACATTGACTCTGTACCGGTACCCCCTGTATATAGCCTCCACATTGACTCTGTACCGGTACCCCTGTATATAGCCTCCACATTGACTCTGTACTGGTACCCCCTGTATATAGCCTCCACATTGACTCTGTACTGGTACCCCCTGTATATAGCCTCCACATTGACTCTGTACCGGTACCCCCTGTATATAGCCTCCACATTGACTCGGTACCGGTACCCCCTGTATATAGCCTCCACATTGACTCGGTACCGGTACCCCCTGTATATAGCCTCCACATTGACTCGGTACCGGTACCCCTGTATATAGCCTCCACATTGACTCTGTACTGGTACCCCCTGTATATAGCCTCCACATTGACTCTGTACCGGTACCCCCTGTATATAGCCTCCACATTGACTCGGTACCGGTACCCCCTGTATATAGCCTCCTCATTGACTCGGTACCGGTACCCCCTGTATATAGCCTCCACATTGACTCGGTACCGGTACCCCCTGTATATAGCCTCCACATTGACTCGGTACCGGTACCCCCTGTATATAGCCTCCACATTGACTCGGTACCGGTACCCCCTGTATATAGCCTCCACATTGACTCGGTACCGGTACCCCCTGTATATAGCCTCCACATTGACTCTGTACCGGTACCCCCTGTATATAGCCTCCACATTGACTCGGTACCGGTACCCCTGTATATAGCCTCCACATTGACTCTGTACCGGTACCCCCTGTATATAGCCTCCACATTGACTCTGTACCGGTACCCCCTGTATATAGCCTCCACATTGACTCTGTACCGGTACCCCTGTATATAGCCTCCACATTGACTCTGTACCGGTACCCCTGTATATAGCCTCCACATTGACTCTGTACCGGTACCCCTGTATATAGCCTCCACATTGACTCTGTACCGGTACCCCCTGTATATAGCCTCCACATTGACTCTGTACCGGTACCCCCTGTATATAGCCTCCACATTGACTCTGTACCGGTACCCCCTGTATATAGCCTCCACATTGACTCTGTACCGGTACCCCTGTATATAGCCTCCACATTGACTCTGTACCGGTACCCCCTGTATATAGCCTCCACATTGACTCTGTACCGGTACCCCCTGTATATAGCCTCCACATTGACTCTGTACCGGTACCCCCTGTATATAGCCTCCACATTGACTCTGTACCGGTACCCCCTGTATATAGCCTCCATATTGACTCTGTACCGGTACCCCCTGTATATAGCCTCTACATTGACTCTGTACCGGTACCCCTGTATATAGCCTCCACATTGACTCTGTACCGGTACCCCCTGTATATAGCCTCCACATTGACTCGGTACCGGTACCCCCTGTATATAGCCTCCACATTGACTCTGTACCGGTACCCCCTGTATATAGCCTCCACATTGACTCTGTACCGGTACCCCCTGTATATAGCCTCCACATTGACTCTGAACCGTTACACCCTGTATATAGCCTCCACATTGACTCTGTACCGGTACCCCCTGTATATAGCCTCCACATTGACTCTGTACCGGTACCCCCTGTATATAGCCTCTACATTGACTCTGTACCGGTACCCCCTGTATATAGCCTCCACATTGACTCTGTACCGGTACCCCCTGTATATAGCCTCCACATTGACTCGGTACCGGTACCCCCTGTATATAGCCTCCACATTGACTCTGTACCGGTACCCCCTGTATATAGCCTCCACATTGACTCTGTACCGGTACCCCCTGTATATAGCCTCCATATTGACTCTGTACCGGTACCCCCTGTATATAGCCTCCACATTGACTCTGTACCGGTACCCCTGTATATAGCCTCCATATTGACTCTGTACCGGTACCCCCTGTATATAGCCTCCACATTGACTCTGTACCGGTACCCCCTGTATATAGCCTCCACATTGACTCTGTACCGGTACCCCCTGTATATAGCCCCCACATTGACTCTGTACCGGTACCCCTGTATATAGCCTCTACATTGACTCTGTACCGGTACCCCCTGTATATAGCCTCCACATTGACTCGGTACCGGTACCCCCTGTATATAGCCTCCACATTGACTCGGTACCGGTACCCCCTGTATATAGCCTCTACATTGACTCTGTACCGGTACCCCCTGTATATAGCCTCCACATTGACTCTGTACCGGTACCCCCTGTATATAGCCTCTACATTGACTCTGTACCGGTACCCCCTGTATATAGCCTCTACATTGACTCTGTACCGGTACCCCCTGTATATAGCCTCCATATTGACTCTGTACCGGTACCCCTGTATATAGCCTCTACATTGACTCTGTACCGGTACCCCCTGTATATAGCCTCCACATTGACTCTGTACCGGTACCCCCTGTATATAGCCTCCACATTGACTCGGTACCGGTACCCCCTGTATATAGCCTCCACATTGACTCGGTACCGGTACCCCCTGTATATAGCCTCCACATTGACTCTGTACCGGTACCCCCTGTATATAGCCTCCACATTGACTCTGAACCGTTACACCCTGTATATAGCCTCCACATTGACTCTGTACCGGTACCCCTGTATATAGCCTCCACATTGACTCTGTACCGGTACCCCTGTATATAGCCTCCACATTGACTCTGTACCGGTACCCCCTGTATATAGCCTCCACATTGACTCTGTACCGGTACCCCCTGTATATAGCCTCCACATTGACTCTGTACCGGTACCCCCTGTATATAGCCTCTACATTGACTCGGTACCGGTACCCCCTGTATATAGCCTCCACATTGACTCTGAACCGGTACCCCCTGTATATAGCCTCCACATTGACTCGGTACCGGTACCCCCTGTATATAACCTCCACATTGACTCTGTACCGGTACCCCTGTATATAGCCTCCACATTGACTCTGTACCGGTACCCCTGTATATAGCCTCCACATTGACTCTGTACCGGTACCCCCTGTATATAGCCTCCACATTGACTCTGTACCGGTACCCCCTGTATATAGCCTCCACATTGACTCTGTACCGGTACCCCCTGTATATAGCCTCCACATTGACTCTGTACCGGTACCCCCTGTATATAGCCTCCACATTGACTCTGTACCGGTACCCCCTGTATATAGCCTCCACATTGACTCTGTACCGGTACCCCTGTATATAGCCTCCATATTGACTCTGTACCGGTACCCCCTGTATATAGCCTCCATATTGACTCTGTACCGGTACCCCTGTATATAGCCTCCATATTGACTCTGTACCGGTACCCCCTGTATATAGCCTCCACATTGACTCTGTACCGGTACCCCTGTATATAGCCTCCACATTGACTCTGTACCGGTACCCCTGTATATAGCCTCCACATTGACTCTGTACCGGTACCCCCTGTATATAGCCTCCACATTGACTCTGTACCGGTACCCCTGTATATAGCCTCCACATTGACTCTGTACCGGTACCCCCTGTATATAGCCTCTACATTGACTCGGTACCGGTACCCCCTGTATATAGCCTCTACATTGACTCTGTACCGGTACCCCCTGTATATAGCCTCCACATTGACTCTGTACCGGTACCCCTGTATATAGCCTCCACATTGACTCGGTACCGGTACCCCTGTATATAGCCTCTACATTGACTCTGTACCGGTACCCCCTGTATATAGCCTCCACATTGACTCTGTACCGGTACCCCTGTATATAGCCTCTACATTGACTCGGTACCGGTACCCCTGTATATAGCCTCCACATTGACTCTGTACCGGTACCCCCTGTATATAGCCTCTACATTGACTCTGTACCGGTACCCCCTGTATATAGCCTCCACATTGACTCTGTACCGGTACCCCCTGTATATAGCCTCCACATTGACTCGGTACCGGTACCCCCTGTATATAGCCTCCACATTGACTCTGTACCGGTACCCCCTGTATATAGCCTCCACATTGACTCTGTACTGGTACCCCCTGTATATAGCCTCCACATTGACTCTGTACCGGTACCCCCTGTATATAGCCTCCACATTGACTCTGTACCGGTACCCCCTGTATATAGCCTCCACATTGACTCTGTACCGGTACCCCTGTATATAGCCTCCACATTGACTCTGTACCGGTACCCCTGTATATAGCCTCCACATTGACTCTGTACCGGTACCCCCTGTATATAGCCTCCACATTGACTCTGTACCGGTACCCCCTGTATATAGCCTCCACATTGACTCTGTACCGGTACCCCCTGTATATAGCCTCCACATTGACTCTGTACCGGTACCCCCTGTATATAGCCTCCACATTGACTCTGTACCGGTACCCCCTGTATATAGCCTCCACATTGACTCTGTACCGGTACCCCCTGTATATAGCCTCCACATTGACTCTGTACCGGTACCCCCTGTATATAGCCTCCACATTGACTCTGTACCGGTACCCCTGTATATAGCCTCCACATTGACTCTGTACCGGTACCCCCTGTATATAGCCTCTACATTGACTCTGTACCGGTACCCCCTGTATATAGCCTCCACATTGACTCTGTACCGGTACCCCCTGTATATAGCCTCCACATTGACTCTGTACTGGTACCCCCTGTATATAGCCTCCACATTGACTCTGTACTGGTACCCCCTGTATATAGCCTCCACATTGACTCTGTACTGGTACCCCCTGTATATAGCCTCCACATTGACTCTGTACCGGTACCCCCTGTATATAGCCTCCACATTGACTCTGTACCGGTACCCCCTGTATATAGCCTCCTCATTGACTCTGTACCGGTACCCCCTGTATATAGCCTCCACATTGACTCTGTACCGGTACCCCCTGTATATAGCCTCCACATTGACTCTGTACTGGTACCCCCTGTATATAGCCTCCACATTGACTCTGTACCGGTACCCCCTGTATATAGCCTCCACATTGACTCTGTACCGGTACCCCCTGTATATAGCCTCTCATTGACTCTGTACCGGTACCCCCTGTATATAGCCTCCACATTGACTCTGTACCGGTACCCCCTGTATATAGCCTCCACATTGACTCTGTACCGGTACCCCTGTATATAGCCTCCACATTGACTCTGTACCGGTACCCCCTGTATATAGCCTCCACATTGACTCTGTACCGGTACCCCTGTATATAGCCTCCACATTGACTCTGTACCGGTACCCCCTGTATATAGCCTCCACATTGACTCTGTACCGGTACCCCTGTATATAGCCTCCACATTGACTCTGTACCGGTACCCCCTGTATATAGCCTCCACATTGACTCTGTACTGGTACCCCTGTATATAGCCTCCACATTGACTCTGTACTGGTACCCCTGTATATAGCCTCCACATTGACTCTGTACCGGTACCCCCTGTATATAGCCTCCACATTGACTCTGTACTGGTACCCCCTGTATATAGCCTCCACATTGACTCTGTACCGGTACCCCCTGTATATAGCCTCCACATTGACTCTGTACCGGTACCCCTGTATATAGCCTCCACATTGACTCTGTACCGGTACCCCCTGTATATAGCCTCCACATTGACTCTGTACTGGTACCCCTGTATATAGCCTCCACATTGACTCTGTACTGGTACCCCTGTATATAGCCTCCACATTGACTCTGTACTGGTACCCCCTGTATATAGCCTCCATATTGACTCTGTACCGGTACCCCCTGTATATAGCCTCCACATTGACTCTGTACCGGTACCCCTGTATATAGCCTCCACATTGACTCTGTACTGGTACCCCTGTATATAGCCTCCACATTGACTCTGTACTGGTACCCCTGTATATAGCCTCCACATTGACTCTGTACTGGTACCCCCTGTATATAGCCTCCATATTGACTCTGTACCGGTACCCCCTGTATATAGCCTCCACATTGACTCTGTACCGGTACCCCTGTATATAGCCTCCACATTGACTCTGTACTGGTACCCCCTGTATATAGCCTCCACATTGACTCTGTACCGGTACCCCCTGTATATAGCCTCCACATTGACTCTGTACTGGTACCCCTGTATATAGCCTCTACATTGACTCTGTACTGGTACCCCCTGTATATAGCCTCTACATTGACTCTGTACTGGTACCCCTGTATATAGCCTCCACATTGACTCTGTACTGGTACCCCCTGTATATAGCCTCCACATTGACTCTGTACCGGTACCCCTGTATATAGCCTCCACATTGACTCTGTACCGGTACCCCCTGTATATAGCCTCCACATTGACTCTGTACTGGTACCCCCTGTATATAGCCTCCACATTGACTCTGTACTGGTACCCCTGTATATAGCCTCTACATTGACTCTGTACTGGTACCCCCTGTATATAGCCTCCACATTGACTCTGTACCGGTACCCCCTGTATATAGCCTCCACATTGACTCTGTACCGGTACCCCCTGTATATAGCCTCCACATTGACTCTGTACCGGTACCCCTGTATATAGCCTCCACATTGACTCTGTACTGGTACCCCCTGTATATAGCCTCTACATTGACTCTGTACTGGTACCCCCTGTATATAGCCTCCACATTGACTCTGTACCGGTACACCCTGTATATAGCCTCCACATTGACTCTGTACCGGTACCCCCTGTATATAGCCTCCACATTGACTCTGTACCGGTACCCCCTGTATATAGCCTCCTCATTGACTCTGTACCGGTACCCCCTGTATATAGCCTCCACATTGACTCTGTACCGGTTCCCCCTGTATATAGCCTCCACATTGACTCTGTACCGGTTCCCCCTGTATATAGCCTCCACATTGACTCTGTACCGGTACCCCCTGTATATAGCCTCCACATTGACTCTGTACTGGTACCCCCTGTATATAGCCTCCACATTGACTCTGTACTGGTACCCCCTGTATATAGCCTCCACATTGACTCTGTACCGGTACCCCTGTATATAGCCTCCACATTGACTCTGTACCGGTTCCCCCTGTATATAGCCTCCACATTGACTCTGTACCGGTACCCCCTGTATATAGCCTCCACATTGACTCTGTACCGGTACCCCTGTATATAGCCTCCACATTGACTCTGTACCGGTTCCCCCTGTATATAGCCTCCACATTGACTCTGTACCGGTACCCCCTGTATATAGCCTCCACATTGACTCTGTACCGGTACCCCCTGTATATAGCCTCCACATTGACTCTGTACCGGTTCCCCCTGTATATAGCCTCCACATTGACTCTGTACCGGTACCCCCTGTATATAGCCTCCACATTGACTCTGTACCGGTTCCCCCTGTATATAGCCTCCACATTGACTCTGTACCAGTACCCCCTGTATATAGCCTCCACATTGACTCTGTACCAGTACCCCCTGTATATAGCCTCCACATTGACTCTGTACCAGTACCCCCTGTATATAGCCTCCACATTGACTCTGTACCGGTTCCCCCTGTATATAGCCTCCACATTGACTCTGTACTGGTACCCCTGTATATAGCCTCCACATTGACTCTGTACCGGTTCCCCCTGTATATAGCCTCCACATTGACTCTGTACCGGTTCCCCCTGTATATAGCCTCCACATTGACTCTGTACTGGTACCCCTGTATATAGCCTCCACATTGACTCTGTACTGGTACCCCCTGTATATAGCCTCCACATGGACTCTGTACCGGTACCCCCTGTATATAGCCTCCACATTGACTCTGTACCGGTACCCCTGTATATAGCCTCCTCATTGACTCTGTACTGGTACCCCTGTATATAGCCTCCACATTGACTCTGTACCGGTACCCCTGTATATAGCCTCCACATTGACTCGGTACTGGTACCCCCTGTATATAGTCTCCACATTGACTCTGTACCGTTACACCCTGTATATAGCCTCCACATTGACTCTGTACCGGTACCCCCTGTATATAGTCTCCACATTGACTCTGTACCGGTACCCCCTGTATATAGCCTCCACATTGACTCTGTACTGGTACCCCCTGTATATAGCCTCCACATTGACTCTGTACCGGTACCCCTGTATATAGCCTCTACATTGACTCTGTACCGGTACCCCCTGTATATAGCCTCCACATTGACTCTGTACCGGTACCCCCTGTATATAGCCTCTACATTGACTCTGTACCGGTACCCCTGTATATAGCCTCCACATTGACTCTGTACCGGTACCCCCTGTATATAGCCTCTACATTGACTCTGTACTGGTACCCCCTGTATATAGCCTCCACATTGACTCTGTACTGGTACCCTCTGTATATAGCCTCCACATTGACTCTGTACCGGTACCCCCTGTATATAGCCTCCACATTGACTCTGTACCGGTACCCCCTGTATATAGCCTCCACATTGACTCGGTACCAGTACACCCTGTATATAGCATCCACATTGACTCTGTACCGGTACCCCCTGTATATAGCCTCCGCATTGACTCTGTACCAGTACACCCTGTATATAGCCTCCACATTGACTCGGTACTAGTACCCCCTGTATATAGCCTCCACATTGACTCTGTACCGGTACCCCTGTATATAGCCTCTACATTGACTCTGTACCGGTACCCCCTGTATATAGCCTCCACATTGACTCTGTACTGGTACCCCTGTATATAGCCTCCACATTGACTCTGTACTGGTACCCCCTGTATATAGCCTCCACATTGACTCTGTACTGGTACCCCCTGTATATAGCCTCCACATTGACTCTGTACTGGTACCCCTGTATATAGCCTCCACATTGACTCTGTACCGGTTCCCCCTGTAGCCTCGTTATTGTAATATTCTTGTGTTATTTTTCTTTTTTTTCCTTCACTTTAGTTGATTTCCTAAACATTTCCTTAACTCTATTTCTTGAACTGCATTGTTGGTTAAGGACTTGTAAGTAAGCATTTCACGGTAAGGTCTACCTACACCTGTTGTATTCGGCGCATATTACAAATAAAATTGGATTTGATTTATCCCACCTGGTTTGAGTTCTGAGTTCTCACACGCATGGCCTATCTGGCATCTGCAGTCTGTTTCACACACACACACACACACACACACACACACACACACACACACACACACACACACACACACACACACACACACACACACACACACACACACACACACACACACACACACACACACACACACGGTTGGCGTCTACTGTCTGCTGCTTGAAAGGGTTTCAGCTTCTGGAGATAATTTCATCCATTCGGTACATACACACACACACACACACAAGGTTTGAGTCGAGCTTCTGGGGACAATTTCAAGCATCCGTACATAAATTACAGCATGAAGAGGACAGGGTAGGACAGGCAGAGAACATCACAGAGATTCATGATTATAACCTTATTTAAAGATTCAGCTAACACTGAACAGACCAGACATTCACACACATACTCACACAGCTTTTTTAATGTGATTTTTCTGAACTTTCTGGAATATAAAATATATTCCCATTCAAAATCCTATTTTCCCTAACTCCTAACCCTAACTCCAAAACCCCTAAACTTAACCCTAAACCTCTAACCCTTAAGGATATGCTGGTGACTTGTCAGGACATTCTGGTCCTGATAATGCAGTAAACACATGCACACGCACAAACACAAACACACACACACCAGATGCCAACCATGCCATGTGATGTATGTTAGTGATGCATGTTAGTGATGCATGCCATGTGATGCATGTTAGTGATGCATGTTAGTGATGCATGCCAGTGATGCATGTTAGTGATGCATGTTAGTGATGCATGCCATGTGATGCATGTTAGTGATGCATGTTAGTGATGCATGCCATGTGATGCATGTTAGTGATGCATGTTAGTGATGCATGTTAGTGATGCATGTTAGTGATGCATGTTAGTGATGCATGTTAGTGATGCATGTTAGTGATGCATGCAGATTGCTTTGATTGCACAATGCAATGGTAATGAATTCCGTTTGTAGGTCCGTTCACCAGGTTTCAGAGTTTATATTGGCGGTAACTCAACTTTTACATGTTGAATTCATGGCGTCACCAAGCTGTCGAGTGTGTAGTAAGATTTTAATGAGCTGTTACCATGACAATGTATAATGTTTTTAAAAATGTGGCATAGACTTCCTTATACAGCAGGGTTGTGTGTTAAACATGTTAAACACTTCCTTATGCCAATAGATGTCATTATGCTCTCATTAGAGAAATCACAAGCATTTCTGCAGACTGGTTTATCATCTGCAGAAGGGGTTGGAAGGAGCTGTGTATTCAACAATGGGCCCATTTTAAAATGGACCATTCTGAATACAATTGAGGCTAATTATTCATAATATGAAGAGGGATTTCTCCAACCAACATTCAAAACTAGTTCTCCATTTATGGGAATACCAGTGAATCCTCAGTTTTTCTGAGTAGAGTAAGTCGGTGGAGGGTCGGAGAATTCCCCCACAGCAAATGTAGCGTCACCAAGACCTGTCACCAGGAGATGTCAGGGTCGCCAAAACCTGTCACCCGGAGATGTCAGGGTCACCAAGATCTGTCACCCGGAGATGTCAGGGTCACCAAGACCTGTCACCCGGAGATGTCAGGGTCACCAAGACCTGTCACCCGGAGATGTCAGGGTCACCAAGACCTGTCACCTGGGGATGAGGAAGATTGCATGAACTACTGTTCTCCCTGTTTTCACTACTGTAGCTGGCCAGCTGACTATGCAGACTGAGGTAAACAAGTACAGTAGCTTGCAACGTCAATCTAAAAACAGCTTACATTATTTCATCCTATTTAACAATATCTTATATAAAGACAAATATATGGTGAAGAATGCATGTTCTCTTTACAGTCTTTTCGGTCATCTGAATCAGCAGGTAGTCGGCAGGTTCTCACGTCAAAAAATCATCCTCGGAGAGCAATTCGGAGGTAATCATTTTGCTTGGACTGAGCGAGCGCTTATGATGAGAAATAGAACGGATGCTTTCGTAATCCGGTGACAATTTAGCAATTTCTAGCAACAGCCCGTGAGCACGATCCCTGTTTTGTCGTCATTTCGTTTCAAAATGTTATTGCTCATCCACTTTAGACAACAGAGGGGGGTGGCGGAGTGGAGTTGGGTTTAGTGTGGACGTAGATGTGTGTCATCTGCAATAACAGTGAAAACTGAGTCCAAATTGATGGAGGATCTGACCAAGGAGTAGCATGTAAATACTAAACAGTAATGGACCTAACACTGAGCCTTGTGGGACACCTTGTGAGACAGGGGCTGGGGCAGACAAGCAGTTGCAAAGGGTTACAAATGGCTGTCTATCAGATAGATTGGAGTGGAACCAGGCAAAAGGTCTGTTTAAGGAACTCCAAGAACCCTTTCCATGCGGTCAGTTAAAATCTGATGACAGTGTCAAATGCTGCAGATGATAAAGATGTCACACCTTAATCTGCTTCACCAGTCTTTGTGATTGTCTCCACCCCCCTCCAGGTGTCGCCCATCTTCCCCAGTGTACTTATACCTGTGTTCTCTGTTTGTCTGTTACCAGTTTGTTTTGTTTCGTCAAGCCAACCAGCAATTTTTTTCCCATGCTCCTGTTGGTCTCTAGTTCCTGTTTTCTAGCTTTCCCAGTTTTTGATCATTCTGTCTGCCTTGACTCTTAGCCTGCCTGTCGTTCTGTATCTTGTTATACCATCCTGAATTACTGACCTCTGCCTGCCCTTACCCTGACCCTGAGCCTGCCTGCCGTTCTGTACCTTTCGGACTCTGCTCTGGACTATTGACCTCTGTCTGCCCTTTACCTGTTGTTTGCCTGCCCCCGTTTTTGTAAAAAAACTTTTGGTACTTCAAAACTGTGGCAAGTAAGTCTTTGCAGTTGTGAACGTGGTCTTTCTATGGCTCCTTATGAATACGGAGCCCTGTCCATTTGTAGAGCCGTTCTAAACTCAGCAAAAAATAAATGTCCTCTCACTGTCAACTGTGTTTATTTTCACCAAACTTAACGTGTAAATATTTGTATGAACATAACAAGATTCAATAAGCGAGACATAAACTGAACAAGTTCCACAGACATGTGACTAACAGAAATGGAATAAAGTGTCCCTGAACAAAGGGGGGGGGTCAAAATCAAAAGTAACAGTCAGTATCTGGTGTGGCCACCAGCTGCATTAAGTACTGCAGTGCATCTCCTCCTCATGGACTGCACCAGATTTGCCAGTTCTTGCTGTGAGATGTTACCCCACTCTTCCACCAAGGCACCTGCAAGTTCCCGGACATTTCTGGGGGAATTGCCCTAGCCCTCACCCTCTGATCCAACAGGTCCCAGACTTGCTCAATGGGATTGAGATCCGGGCTCTTCGCTGGCCATGGCAGAACACTGACATTCCTGTCTTGCAGGAAATCACACACAGAACGAGTAGTATGGCTGGCGACATTGTCATGCTGGCGGGTCATGTCAGGATGAGCCTGCAGGAAGGGTACCACATGAGGGAGGAGGATGTCTTCCCTGTAATGCACAGCATTGAGATTGTCTGCAATGACAACAAGCTCAGTCCGATGATGCTGTGACCCGCCCCTGACCATAACGGACCCTCGACCTCTAAATCGATCCCGTTCCAGAGTACAGGCCTCGGTGTAACGCTCATTCCTGGTGAGACAAAACCGCTACTCGTCAGTGAAGAGAACTTTTTGCCAGTCCTGTCTGGTCCAGCGATGATGGGTTCATGCCCATAGGTGACATTGTTGCCGGTGATGTCTGGTGAGGACCTGCCTTACAACAGGCCTACAAGCCCTCAGTCCAGTCTCTCTCAGCCTATTGCGGACAGTCTGAGCACTGATGGAGGGATTGTGCGTTCCTGGTGTAACTCGGGCAGTTGTTGTTGCCATCCTGTACCTGTCCCGCAGGTGTGATGTTCGGATGTACCGATCCTGTGCAGGTGTTGTTACACGTGGTCTGCCACAGCGAGGACGATCAGCTGTCCGTCCTGTCTCCCTGTAGCTCTGTCTTAGGCGTCTCACAGTACGGACATTGCAATTTATTGCCCTGGCCACATCTGCAGTCCTCATGCCTCCATGCTCATTCTGGCATCATGTTTAATGTAATTTTATATAATTGCCTCTCAAGGTGATTTTATAGCTTTTTATCCTGCTGATTTTATTGTGTATGTAAAGTTACTTTGGATGTCTTGAAAAGCGCTTAAAATAAGACATTATTACTATTAGAAAATGCATGTACTCCCTCTGTTTACTGTAGGACCCTGTGTTGTCTTACTCTCTCTGCTATCTACTGTAGGACCCTGTGTTGTCTTACTCTCTCTGTTTACTGTAGGACCCTGTGCTGTCTTACTCTCTCTGTTTAGTGTAGGACCCTGTGTTGTCTTACTCTCTGCTATCTACTGTAGGACCCTGTGTTGTCTTACTCTCTCTGCTATCTACTGTAGGACCCTGTGTTGTCTTACTCTCTGTTTACTGTAGGACCCTGTGTTGTCTTACTCTCTCTTATCTACTGTAGGACCCTGTGTTGTCTTACGACATCATAACCGCCATCGATAAAAGACAGTACTGTGCAGCCGTCTTCATCGACCTTGCCAAGGCTTTCGACTCTGTCAATCACCATATTCTTATCAGCAGACTCAGTAGCCTCGGTTGTTCGGATGACTGCCTTGCCTGGTTCACCAATTACTTTGCAGACAGAGTTCAGTGTGTCAAATCGGAGGGTATGTTGTCCGGTCCTCTGGCAGTCTCTATGGGGGTGCCACAGGGTTCAATTCTCGGGCCGACTCTTTTCTCTGTATATATCAATGATGTTGCTCTTGCTGCGGGCGATTCCCTGATCCACCTCTACGCAGACGACACCATTGTATACACTTTCGGCCCGTCATTGGACACTGTGCTATCTAACCTCCAATCGAGCTTCAATGCCATACAACACTCCTTCCGTGGCCTCCAACTGCTCTTAAACGCTAGTAAAACCAAATGCATGCTTTTCAACCGATCGCTGCCTGCACCCGCATGCCCGACTAGCATCACCACACTGGATGGTTCCGACCTTGAATATGTGGACACCTATAAGTACCTAGGTGTCTGGCTAGACTGCAAACTCTCCTTCCAGACTCATATCAAACATCTCCAATCGAAAATCAAATCAAGAATCGGCTTTCTATTCCGCAACAAAGCCTCCTTCACTCACGCTGCCAAGCTTACCCTAGTAAAACTGACTATCCTACCGATCCTCGACATCATCATCTACAAAATTGCTTCCAACACTCTGGATGCAAACTGGATGCAGTTTATCACAGTGCCATCCGTTTTGTCACTAAAGCACCTTATACTACCCACCACTGCGACTTGTATGCTCTAGTCGGCTGGCCCTCGCTACATATTCGTCGCCAGACCCACTGGCTCCAGGTCATCTACAAGGCCATGCTAGGCAAAGCTCCGCCTTATCTCAGCTCACTGGTCACGATGGCAACACCCATCCGTAGCACGCGCTCCAGAAGGTGTATCTCATTGATCATCCCTAAAGCCAACACCTCATTCGGCCGCCTTTCGTTCCAGTACTCTGCTGCCTGTGACTGGAACGAATTGCAAAAATCGCTGAAGTTGGAGACTTTTATCTCCCTCACCAACTTCAAACATCAGCTAGCTGAGCAGCTAACCGATCGCTGCAGCTGTACATAATCTATTGGTAAATAGCACACCCATTTTCACCTACCTCATCCCCACAGCTTTTATTTATTTACTTTTCTGCTCTTTTGCACACCAATATCTCTACCTGTACATGATCATCTAATCATTTATCACTCCAGTGTTAATCTGCAATATTGTAATTATTCGCCTACCTCCTCATGCCTTTTGCACACATTGTATATAGACTCCCCTTTTTTCTCTGTGTTATTGACTTGTTAATTGTTTACTCCATGTGTAACTCTGTGTTGTCTGTTCACACTGCTACGCTTTATCTTGGCCAGGTCGCAGTTGCAAATGAGAACCTGTTCTCAACTAGCCTACCTGGTTAAATAAAGGTGAAATAAAAAATATATAAAAAAATACTCTGTTTACTGTAGGACCCTGTGTTGTCTTACTCTCTCTGCTATCTACTGTAGGACCCTGTGTTGTCTTACTCTCTCTGCTATCTACTGTAGGACCCTGTGTTGTCTTACTCTCTCTGTTATCTACTGTAGGACCCTGTGTTGTCTTTCTCTCTGCTATCTACTGTAGGACCCTGTGTTGTCTTACTCTCTCTGTTATCTACTGTAGGACCCTGTGTTGTCTTACTCTCTCTCTGTTATCTACTGTAGGGACCCTGTGTTGTCTTACTCTCTCTGTTTAGTGTAGGACCCTGTGTTGTCTTTCTCTCTGTTATCTACTGTAGGACCCTGTGTTGTCTTACTCTTTCTGTTATCTACTGTAGGGACCCTGTGTTGTCTTACTCGCTCTGTTATCTACTGTAGGGACCCTGTGTTGTCTTACTCTCTCTGTTTAGTGTAGGACCCTGTGTTGTCTTTCTCTCTGTTATCTACTGTAGGACCCTGTGTTGTCTTACTCGCTCTGTTATCTACTGTAGGGACCCTGTGTTGTCTTACTCTCTCTGTTTAGTGTAGGACCCTGTGTTGTCTTTCTCTCTGTTATCTACTGTAGGACCCTGTGTTGTCTTACTCTCTCTGCTATCTACTGTAGGACCCTGTGTTGTCTTACTCTCTGCTATCTACTGTAGGACCCTGTGTTGTCTTACTCTCTCTGCTATCTACTGTAGGACCCTGTGTTGTCTTACTCTCTCTGCTATCTACTGTAGGACCCTGTGTTGTCTTACTCTCTCTGCTATCTACTGTAGGACCCTGTGTTGTCTTACTCTCTCTGCTATCTACTGTAGGGACCCTGTGTTGTCTTACTCTCTCTGCTATCTACTGTAGGACCCTGTGTTGTCTTACTCTCTCTGCTATCTACTGTAGGACCCTGTGTTGTCTTACTCTCTCTGCTATCTACTGTAGGGACCCTGTGTTGTCTTACTCTCTCTGCTATCTACTGTAGGACCCTGTGTTGTCTTACTCTCTCTGTTTACTGTAGGACCCTGTGTTGTCTTACTCGCTCTGTTATCAAGACAAGTCATACATGTGATTTTGTGCAAGTGTGTGTGTACATACAGTCGGGCTTTAAAAGCCGTACTGATCTGCTGTGGGGTTCTAGTGTGCTGGAATGTATCGGTTGTTCTAAGCTTGCTCATAAGAAAACCTTTAGTCTGGAAATGTGTGATTTCACAACGTGTTGCAGAGTTAGGTTCCTGATCACGTACTGTAATATACTGCCAGAGGCATACAGCGCATTGAGTACCCTTCCAGTGGCATACAGCGCATTGAGTACCCTTCCAGAGGCATACAGCGCATTGAGTACCCTTCCAGAAGCATACAGCGCATTGAGTACCCTTCCAGTGGCATACAGCGCATTGAGTACCCTTCCAGTGGCATACAGCGCATTGAGTACCCTTCCAGTGGCATACAGCACATTGAGTACCCTTCCAGTGGCATACAGCGCATTGAGTACCCTTCCAGAGGCATACAGCGCATTGAGTACCCTTCCAGTGGCATACAGCGCATTGAGTACCCTTCCAGTGGCATACAGCGCATTGAGTACCCTTCCAGTGGCATACAGCGCATTGAGTACCCTTCCAGTGGCATACAGCGCATTGAGTACCCTTCCAGAGGCATACAGCGCATTGAGTACCCTTCCAGTGGCATACAGCGCATTGAGTACCCTTCCAGTGGCATACAGCGCATTGAGTACCCTTCCAGTGGCATACAGCGCATTGAGTACCCTTCCAGTGGCATACAGCGCATTGAGTACCCTTCCAGTGGCATACAGCGCATTGAGTACCCTTCCAGAGGCATACAGCGCATTGAGTACCCTTCCAGTGGCATACAGCGCATTGAGTACCCTTCCAGTGGCATACAGCGCATTGAGTACCCTTCCAGTGGCATACATTAGGAATGTAGTTCGAGCAAACTTTCCTATACGTGTGTTTTCTTTCCTTAAACACTAACAAATGGTTGTTTAAAAAAAAGAGAGATTGCACAGACAAACATAGAAATGAACCACCGGGTAGTGTTCTGTTCAACAGTAGTCATAAGCTTAGACTATGGTGTCCAGTCAGGCCACCTGTTCACCAGTAGTCATAAGCTTAGACTATGGTGTCCAGTCAGGCCACCTGTTCAACAGTAGTCATAAGCTTAGACTATGGTGTCCAGTCAGGCCACCTGTTCAACAGTAGTCATAAGCTTAGACTATGGTGTCCAGTCAGGCCACCTGTTCACCAGTAGTCATAAGCTTAGACTATGGTGTCCAGTCAGGCCACCTGTTCAATAGTAGTCATAAGCTTAGACTATGGTGTCGTCAGGCCACCTGTTCAACAGTAGTCATAAGCTTAGACTATGGTGTCCAGTCAGGCCACCTGTTTAACATCCCATCCGAAAGACGGCACCGTACAAAGGGCAATGTCCCCACTCACTGCCCTGGGGCATTGGGATATATATAAATATATTTTATACCAGAGGAAAGAGTGCCTCCTGCTGGCCATCCAACACCACTTCTATCAGAAATCTGGTCTCCCATCCAGGGACTGACCAGAACCAATCCTGCTTAAGAGCTTCAGAGGCAAACCAGCAGTGTGATGCAGGGTGGTATACCGCCCTCTTGTGGGGAAACATAATACATGCTCATCAGAACACTTGACAAACTACATTATACAATTCGTATTTTGTAACATGATAACATTGTTTATCAGGAAGTACATGTTATCTACCCGTATCACTTACCTATACACTCTGCAGAGTAATAAGGCATAATATGCAGGTTTGGAATTACACAGCACTGGGGTATCACACTGGGTTTTAATATATCAACTCAATGAAAAGTATTTACCCGAGAGGAGCAATTACTTCCAATGTTAAAATGGTAGCAATGTCTGATGATTAGCAGAACGATTATGTGATAACAGAGAACATTACCAGAATGTGAAGGGCAGCTTTTCACACTTGGATCATGAAGACAGCAGTCCTAGCTGCCAGTAGAGGAGGCCTGCTCGACTTAAGAGAAATAGTTGTCATGCCAAGCTGGGGACTTGGCCTGTGTTTAAACAGGCCCCATTTTGGCTGCATTCATACAAGCTGACCAATTTCTGATATTTTTCCACTAAATTGGGCTTTTGCCTAGGGATGCACGATATCGGAATCGATGTGCAAAACCAATGTCAAAGCTGACGTGCACACCTATATAAAACGTACGTAGTAGTAATATCACGAAAAACACAGCGCTACACAGAAAAACAGCAACAAGTAGGTGCTATTTTTCAGATGTTGTTCTACCGGAGTTACACAGTATTGTTGAAACCCACATCTATGAGCGTCTCTGCTATTAGCTTCAAGACTGACATTTGGACCAATGAGCATGTCTAGTCTGACAGCACAGTGGGTCAACAAGGATCTCGTACTGAGGAAAGCCGTATTGCTCAAGAATGTGCTGATTCTCAAACCGCTGCTGCCATTGAAATGGCATTTGAGAACATGTTTGAAACTTGGAAACATGAACACGCTCCAATCGAACAACTGACTCAAGAAATGAGCTCAACAGCGTCTATAGTAGAAGAGATGCTGTCTGTCACGGCATTGAAACGCCTGCTCAACAAAACTGCCGATATACCGTACGGTTGAAACTCTATTAGAGATTGTGAACAAGCGATTCTGCGGCATTCTCTCTGAGCCTCTTTGTGTCGCCACCATACTGGGTACAAGGACCGCTACCTTGATGCAGACAGGGTTTACATGAAATGCTACAGAGCTGGACAAGATGGAAATGGGACAGTGCGCAACGAGGAAGAGGCCGCGGACAGACAGAGCTGAAACCTCAATGCTTGACATGTATGTTGAAAAATTCTGGTTGTGAATGAACAAAACAGCAAGTGAAAGAAATAGGTTTTGATCATGTTTTATTGGTAATGGGGACATGTAAATTTAAACAAAATAACATTTTAGTCAGTGTTTCAACTATTTAACTGTACTAGAATGCATAAAAGGCCACAAATATATATATATATATATGGGAATTGGGGTTGTTTCGGCAAAGAAAATATTGGATATTGGTTAACGTACAAATATGTAGTTGAGTCATGCCTACTTTTGACCAATCACCTCAGAGCTGATCTGATTGGTCAGAAGACCAATTAGAGGAAAAAGATCAGAATTGGGCTCCCTGTGTGAACACCACCTACAGTAGATTGCAGCTTTTCATGACCTGTAGTCCAGTGTTACAAAAGAGAAGGAGTCAAATTGTCATTATTTTTTTTTTAATTAAGTAAAAATCAGACATGAACACGTGCAGACTAAAAACCAGTGTAACAAATTCACCACAATCCTAAAAAGGTTCTGAAATCAAGAGTCTGCATTCAGCTGTAAAAAGATACAGCCTGTTTCTAGAGAAGCCCAGTAGTCCTTTGCAATCTGTACAGAACACTGCTTTAGATAAAACAAACAGAACCCGGTAGTCACTTCCTTCAGTCCACAAAGTCTTGAGGTCTTTCCTGAATTATTCTTTTGTAGTACACGCATTCATTCCTTCTTCCACTGAAGAGTCGCTTTTATAAATCAAAGCGTTGTCACTAAATGAGCAGTTTTAACCATCTTTACACTGTAAATATGTTGTCTCCAAGTCCAGCATTTACATGTCAATTAAAACAGGTTGAAAAGGAGGATTGTGGTAAAGCAGAACACAAAACTGCATTAAGGAGTGGAGGGGTCTCCTGCGCCTGGTTCAGCGGCGATGGCGTCCGTGCCCTGAGTGTCCACCACCACTGCTGCTATGGCGTTTGGTCTTGTGGGTGCGCGCCCTTTCTCGTTCTCGGTCGTACGACCTGGACCGCTCCCTCCTGTCTCCACGGTGATGTCCTCCCCCAGCTCCACCTCTCTCGTGCTTGTGCTTCTTGGCCGAAGAGAGGTCTGACGTGCTGCGGTCTCTGTCTCGCTCCCTCTCCCGTTCCCTCTCTCCTTTGCTGGCAGAGCGCGACCTTGACCTCTTCCTCTTGTGAGCACCTCCGCCGCTGCTGCTATGACGACTCGATGGCTTGGGGTCGATGTTGCCATGGTGGCCGGGCTTTGGCTTGAGGTGTGGGAGGAGGAGGGGGGAGGACGGATGGCGTCGGGGTGAGGGGCTGCGGCTGTGAGACCGACTGCGAGAACGAGAACTGTAGGTCCCAGAACGACTTCGCCGGCTGTTGTAACTGGAGAGTAAAGAAAAGAGTCAAGACTCCAGTTGAATATCACTACGAGTGTGACACCGGTTGTAAAATGCCGCCTGTAAAGTACCGCAGTAAAATACCGGCTGTAAAGTACCGCAGTAAAATACCGGCTGTAAAGTACCGCAGTAAAATACCGGCTGTAAAGTACCGCAGTAAAATACCGGCTGTAAAGTACCGCAGTAAAATACCGGCTGTAAAGTACCGCAGTAAAATACCGGCTGTAAAGTACCGCAGTAAAATACCGGCTGTAAAGTACCGCAGTAAACTGGCTGTAAAGTACCGCAGTAAACTGGCTGTAAAGTACCACAGTAAACTGGCTGTAAAGTACCACAGTAAACTGGCTGTAAAGTACCGCAGTAAAGCAGACAATGAATGAAGTACTATAGTCTTACTGTCTGCGTGGGGAGCGTGATCGGGAGCGAGTTCTGGAACGAGATCCACTCCTACTCCTGCTGTTTCTCCCAATCTTAGCCTCCTTCCTCAGCCTGACACAGAGAAAGAAAGGAGACATGAAACATTCCATTTCCATTAGGGGTGTCTGTTTAAAATGGAAAAATAAAGCCCTTTCCCTCCAGAACGAAAGGCCCTGCTGTGTTGAGTAGTTAAAGAGCTGTGTGTGTGTCCCTCACCCGTTGTGTGGGCTCTTGGAGCCCTGGGCTCTGCTGTCTGGCTCTTTCTTTACAGGTTTGAGAGCCTGGGGGTTGGGCGATTTGTCCTCCACCTTCACTATGTTGGGAGAACCTGGGTAACACATAACATGTCTTTAGACTGGGTGGTCCCCATTTAGAAATGGAATATTATTGTACTACTGTGTTAATTCTTATTTTATTTTAAGTACTTATCTATGATGACTTGACCACTTATTTAAACTGGACAGCTATGGTAAAGTAAACTCACAGGGTTTGGATCCGGGTGAGAAGCCTCCCAGGTTGGACAGAGCTGGGGTCCCATCAGGGTTCAGCCCTTTAGCCTTCAGCTTGGCCTCCTGCAGAGACATCTTCCTCTTCTCCACTTCCTTCTCCAGGTGGTCATAGTCCGGCTGGTCGAGAGAGTGTGTGACAGGGAGGGGTTAAGAAGGAACTGTGTGGTGGATTATGTTATACAGCAGGGTTGCTAGAAGGTTCGGTGGATGATATTTACCTTCTTCCTGGTGTACAGTTTGAGGGTGGTGATACAGATATCCTTGATCTCCTCCTCTGTGGCTCCAAACAGCAGGTACCAGTGAGGTCTGGACGGGAGAGGCATCTACAGACACACAGCACTTAGTTAATGATGGTAAACATTGGATTAGTAACGGAAAGGTTGCAAGATCGAATCCCTGAGCTGACAAGGTAAAAATCTGTTGTTCTGCCCCCCCCCCAACAGTTAACCCACTGTTCCCAGGCCGTCATTGAAAATAAGAATTTGTTCTTAACTGACATGCCTAGTTAAATCAAATTAAAATGGGATGGGTAGGGATCACTGGTTAAGAGACTCATCCTGTTACAGGAGAGATGATGGGTGTCACACCTTGGTCATTGTATTTTGTGTTTTTGGTATGTTTGGGTAGGCCAGGGTGTGACATGGGTTTATATGTTGGGTTTTCGTATTGGGGTTTGTATTAATTGGGATTGTGTATGATTAGAGGTGTGTCTAGTTAGGCTTGGCTGCCTGAGGCGATTCTCAATTGGAGTCAGGTGATTCTCGTTGTCTCGGATTGGGAACCGTATTTAGGTAGCCTAAGTTTGCGTTGTATTTTGTGGGTGTTTGTTCCTGTCTCTGTGTAGTGTTCACCAGATAGGCTGAAATAGGTTTCTCGTTCCGTTTGTTGTTTTTGTATTTATTCAGTTATTTCATGTACCGCGATTATCTTCATTAAAGTCATGAGTAACCTACACGCTGCATTTCGGTCTGACTCTCTTCATACAACAGACGAACGACGTTACAATGGGGGAAAAGTGGAAGACTAGAGATGGGGAGAAGACCAATCCAACGGTACCTGCAGAGCTCTGGCAGCCAGGTAGATGCAGGCACAGGCGATAGTTTCAGCTTGGAACCTCACAAACACATTGGTCCTGAGGCTGTCATTCATGTAGTTCCTACAAGACACAAGCAACATACAGAAACATAGCACCATCTCCTCCCAAACAGCCCATATCACAGTGGTCTGGGCAGTCACCAGCTGGTTCTCGAGAGCTACAGGGGTGCAAGTTAGTTCCAGCTTGACCATTAAATACTTGAACCGTGTGTTAGTGCTCAGGTGAAACAAAAGCCTGCAAACTGCAGCTCTAGAGGACCACAGTTGGTGACCACGCCAATAAAAGACAGATTTGTCTGACATAGTAACAGGCTAATGGTATGGAGACTAGTTTATCTTTGTCCTGCTACCTCTCTCTCTCTCAGGTGCATCCATGTTGGTGTTGAGCTGGACATGCAGCGTCACAGATGAAAGCTTGTACACAGGACAGTGCAGACGGGGCTAGAGCCCACAGCTCCTTACCGTAACAATAGGACGTCCAAAAGAAATTAAAACCACTCAAGTTAGGACACCTATTTCATGCGTCCTACTATTCAAATGTCTTTGGAAAGTGCACATGCAAACTGAAGGTGAATGCAGAGCAGACCGAGGTGGAGGTGATCAGAGATATGATGCAGCCCTTTAGTAGGTCACAGCCATAGAGGCAACAACTCATCTCTTGGCTGAGAGGAGAGATGGAAGTTTCCCTTCACCACAGCTCAAGGATGAGATTGGACAGGTCAAACTAGAACTGTGGGTTGGGATGGCATGCTGCACTCTAGATATCATCTCTAAGTAGCTTTCAACTTGAACTCCCATCAAAAGGCCTACACAATGCTGTTATGTCGTAACAGGGTAGTAAGTTGGAGTTTCAGTGACCCTGATAAAGCTATAGCTCAGGCAAGACATGGAAACATCTCACTGACAGACAATGGACATTTCTGATCGATGGTTTTGCCATCTAGCGAGCAGTCAGACAGACAAACTGAAACAGAAAGATGAGGTGGGGGGGTGTGTGTGACAGAACACTGCTGGTAGAACCCCTACCCACTCAAAATGTGTCCCCTTCAGGATTTAACTTCTTATGGCTGCAGGGGCAGTATTGAGTAGCTTGGATGAAAGGTGCCCAGAGTAAACGGCCAGCTCCTCAGTCCCAGTTGCTAATATATGCATATTATTATTAGATAGAAAACACTCAGAAGTTTCTAAAACTGTTTGAATGATGTCTGTGAGTATAACAGAAATCCAAACAGGAAGTGGGAAATCTGAGGTCGGCCAAGTTTCAACCCAGCCCCTATTGAATACACAGTGGGATATTGGTTATGTTGCACTTCCTAAGGTTTCCACTAGATGTCAACAGTCTTTAGAAACTTGAATGAGGCTTCTACTGTGATGTGGGGACGGATGAGAGCTGTTTGAGTCAGTGGTCTGGCAGAGAGCCAGGTCCTGGTCATGAGCATTTCACATGATAACGACCTGCGTTCCATGGCTTTTCTACACACAATGGAATTCTCCAGATGGAACATTATTGAAGATTTATGATAAAAATGTCCTAAAGATTGATTCTATACTTGGTTTGAAATGTTTCTAGGACCTGTAATATAACTTTTGGAAGTTTTCTGATGTTCAGCTGGACGAGCGTTTGGATTTGTGTACTAAACGCCCCAAAAGTAGCTACTAAACTAACTAAATCAAACATTTAATGTGGAACTGGGATTCCTGGGAGTGCATTGAAGATCAAAGGTAAGTGGATATTTATAAAGTTATTTCTGATTTCTGTTGACTCGAACATGGCAGATAATTTATTTTTTCTTAGCGCAGTTCTCAGATTATTGCATGGTTTGCTTTTTCCGTCGTTTATTTGAAATCTGACACAGCGGTTGCAATTAAGGAGCGGTATATCTATATTTCCATGTCTAACAATTGTATTTTCATTGACATTTATAATGAGTATTTCTGTAAAATGACGTGGCTCTCTGCAATATCACCGGATGTTTTTGGAACTAGTGAACAATGTATACTGAGATTTTTAAAAATATAAATATGAACTTTATCAAACAAAACATACATTTATTGTGCAACATGAAGTCCTATGAGTGTCATCTGATGAAGATCAAAGGTTAGTGATTAATTTTCTCTATTTGTGCTTTTTGTGACTCTCTTTGGCTGGAAAAATGGCTGTGTTTCTCTGTGAGTTGGTGGTGACCTAACAATCGTTTGTGGTGCTTTCGCTGTAAAGCCTATTTGAAATCGGACACTGTGGTGGGATTAACAACAAGATTACCTTTAAAACGGTATAAAATACATGTATGTTTGAGGAATTTTAAGTCTGAGATTTCTGTTTTGAATTTGGCGCACTGCACTTTCACTGTTTGTTGTCATATCGATCCCGTTAACGAGATTGCAGCCCTAAGAAGTTAATGGAAGCTGGGGCTGATATGCAAAAACTATCTTTACTGAGAACAAAAAAAGAAACTTATTGAAATCTAAACTGGGCTTCTCTGAATAGTCTTGACTACATTTAGCCATTCCGAGCCAGTCCCGGAATGCGACTGGCATAGTGCGGCGCACAATTGGCCCAGCATTGTCCGTGTTAAGGGAGTTTGGCCAGGGTATAATAATTTGTTCTTAACTGACTTGCCTAGTTAAATAAAAGTGGTCTGTCATACGATTTCAGTTAAACATCAATTAAACATTATTCAGAAAACCAGCTCACACAGGGGTCCCCCAGAACAGGCTTCCCTAGACTTGCTGAGGGTTTGAACTTTGGACTGGTGGACTACTGATAGATTACTGCAAAAAGTGGCCATTGGATATTGACGGGTGGCGAGACAGGTCCTTGGAGACAAAGCCTGAGCAGGATCAGCCTGTAAGACATGTCTGGAGACCACGTCAGTTTGGGAAAATCAAATAGACAGTTCAACAGTACACTTTAACTACTGCATCAAAAAGGCATACCCAGAAAACGGTTGAGTCAAAAAAAAATACTTCAGGATATGTTTACTTCAAATCTAGAGCAAGTAAACTAGAAAAAAAATATAAGTAGAATGCAATAGTTATCTATATAGCTATCTAGAAAAAAATGTATACAACTTTAACCTAGGAAGCAAAACCCCCAAAATACAAATCCTTCTGGACACCCCCAAGAGAAAACAAGACGATGCTGGCAGTTGGGAAAGGCCCGCCCCCTTCAGTGAATCTCGGCAGAGAGCTCTCACTGGATTGGCTGTCTCCGAGAAGGGCAGCCAGCCAATGGGGGCGCTCCTGAGGTCATGTGGTTGGAGGAGCAGATTTCAGAGGTTCTTTATGAGACTTACCAGCATGGACTACCCTTTAATCAAAGAGTAGAGAGAAAGGACAAAGTTAAACTGAGTTCCCTGGGCACCAGAATCATAGACTAGAAATAGCCATGCATGGACAAGAGGATAACAAACAGGTCTCAATAAGACACTAATGAATCCATCAGAGAATAGAGGTTACAGAGGGTGATACAGCAGCTGTTTGTGACGTAGGGCACTGGGTTAGTTAGGGTACAGGCCATGTACTTACCAGGCGGTCTGGACCAGAGTCTGGTTCTTCTCACATTCCAGGACTTGCAGGTACATGACGATGATCTGGAAGAAGACCAGTTGACATTATGCAATAATCAACACGGTTTCACAATCACCAGGTGTGGGAGAATGCAAACCACCAGGCTGTACTGAGAAGAGAATGTTCTTGAACACCACAACTACAGCTGTCATGTGCGTCACACAAACTATCAAAGACGTAATTGTAGTAGTGTAGTCTAATAGGTTGGCCTTATGCTAGTGTTGAGATAAATGTAGCTGTGACTTGAGCAAGACTAGCACCGGCTGGGTCTACAGTTGCACTGCATGTGTATTCTGAGCGATGTAACTGGGACTCACCTTGTGCGGGTGCTTGACGTGTACACAGAAGCCCAGCTCCTTCAGGATTCTCCGTTCAGCTTTGATCACGTGGTTTTTGGTATTAATGTAGTTCTGATCAAGAATCAATGAACTTGCACTCCTGCTTTATAAAAAGAATGAAAATAACCAAAAATGTTTCCCCCCCCTCAAAAACAGAAAGAAAGCACCCTTCTGCTTTCATTGACTGGTTCTCTTTCCCCCTTCAACCAACTAAAAGCAACAGGCCCAAATGTTTTTTTTTTTTAGGGGGTTTGACTCCTGTGATTTCAGTAGAAGCTTTTGAGTTACACTGATCCATGTCTACCTCAAGTCACCATGCATCACAGCTTTCACAGAAATAAACATCACCAAACAAGATGGTAAAAACCTGGACTACCCGTTCTGTTCTTCCCCTTGTAATGGAATAACCTGGACTACCCGTTCTGTTCTTCCCCTTGTAATGGAATAACCTGGACTACCCGTTCTGTTCTTCCCCTTGTAATGGAATAACCTGGACTACCCGTTCTGTTCTTCCCCTTGTAATGGAATAACCTGGACTACCCGTTCTGTTCTTCCCCTTGTAATGGAATAACCTGGACTACCCGTTCTGTTCTTCCCCTTGTAATGGAATAACCTGGACTACCCGTTCTGTTCTTCCCCTTGTAATGGAATAACCTGGACTACCCGTTCTGTTCTTCCCTTTGTAATGGAATAACCTGGACTACCCTGACTTCAGTCGCATAGTCACCCAACTAAGAAGCCTTACAAGCAAAACATGCACTTTCACCACGTTATGGAAAGAAAATACTTCAGGTACGGCCTACATTACGATTTACTTACAAAACGACTACTTAAACACACCATTTGTAAGAAAATGGACTAATGGATTTGGTCATCACCGTCTAGACTCATTATGTGTAAAAACTGATTTTTATGTATACTTTACTTAACCAGGGAAGTCACATTGAGATCGCCATCTCTTCTTCAAGTGAACCCTGATCACAGAAAGTGCTACACCAGGAAGTATGTGAAGGACCCCATCATCTCTGTTAACCCAGATAAATAAATAGACAGTGCACTAACGCAGCACGGATCTCACGATCCCTTCAAAACAGGCAGATCAGTCTACAGGAGATTAAGGACCCCACATCAGAAATGCAAGAGGTAGCATGTTTATATGGTCCTCTGATGACAAGGTAGCAACACGACCGTACCCATCTAGTCCTCTGATGACAAGGTAGCAACACGACCGTACCCATCTAGTCCTCTGATATGACAAGGTAGCAACACGACCGCACCCATCTAGTCCTCTGATATGACAAGGTAGCAACACGACCGTACTCATCTAGTCCTCTGATATGACAAGGTAGCAACACGACCGCACCCATCTAGTCCTCTGATATGACAAGGTAGCAACACGACCGTACTCATCTAGTCCTCTGATATGACAAGGTAGCAACACGACCGCACCCATCTAGTCCTCTGATATGACAAGGTAGCAACACGACCGTACTCATCTAGTCCTCTGATATGACAAGGTAGCAACACGACCGCACTCATCTAGTCCTCTGATATGACAAGGTAGCAACACGACCGCACTCATCTAGTCCTCTGATATGACAAGGTAGCAACACGACCGCACTCATCTAGTCCTCTGATATGACAAGGTAGCAACACGACCATACTCATCTAGTCCTCTGATATGACAAGGTAGCAACACGACCGCACCCATCTAGTCCTCTGATATGACAAGGTAGCAACACGACCGCACTCATCTAGTCCTCTGATATGACAAGGTAGCAACACGACCGCACTCATCTAGTCCTCTGATATGACAAGGTAGCAACACGACCATACTCATCTAGTCCTCTGATATGACAAGGTAGCAACATGACCGTACCCATCTAGTCCTCTGTTATGACAAGGTAGCAACACGACCGTACCCATCTAGTCCTCTGATATGACAAGGGGGTAACATGACTGTAGCTAATACTTCTGGACACTAGATGTGTCAGAATTAAAAACATTTTCTAACGGAACAGTTATCAGAACAAACATGACCAAAGTTGCTATTAAAACGTGCAAGTCATGGCAGTCTACTTTGTCTCTACAAAAGCAGGTTTGTATTTACTCATTTCCTTACTTCAGTGGTAGTCTAGCCAGGGTGAGATGAACAGTTCCTGTTTCCAAGCTACTACACAAGCTGCAGTAAGGCAGCTGATGTAACGAGTTATATCTACTCCAAAGACTGACAGTTCAGTTAAACATATAATGGTCAATTTCCAAGACAAAAACGGTTTCCTCCAAACAAACCTCTTAAAAATATATATTTTTTAAAGAGTCTGGAAAGCCCTGCATATGTCCACCAATTACAGGTGATGTATTTTCATTAAAACTCAACCCACCCACCTCTTACATGTATTACATCCCCTCAATATTAATATTAAATCTAGATGCACTAACTAATGCATGTGAACAATTGTACAAATGTTCTAAGGGGGAAATAAAAATAAGTGATATTTCTGTAAAAGCCGTGAATGCCATTTGGTGAATGAGGGAGGTTGCTCTGTAGTACACACAGTATGTAGTGTTTGAGCTACGTTACCAGAGGGTCCACAAACACCAAAAGCTTAGACTGAGACAAAGGAGTCCAAGGCTCCCAGCCTAGGACCTGCGGCCAACCTGTCCTCCCCGATCCCAGTGCACCGCAGTGACTCACACCACGGGCGTCTCCCAGGGGAGGGGGTGACACCTCGCTCATGGTTGTCATGCCGACTGCTTCATCTCTACGTACCATTCCACATCACCCAGGCTTTGGTAAATGTAGCTGGTCGCTGTTAGTTGGTTGCAAGGGAAAAGAGAACCCAAGTTAATACCACAGCCTTAGAATTGGAACTGAACAGATTATTCTGGTCAAAGACACACTCGTCTAGCAGTGTGTCCTGTCTTCTGGTGCCTAGTAGTTCTCTCTCGGCAACCAACAGTTATTTAGGTTAGAGGTGCTAATTTATCACCTTTCCCTGATCTACTTGTCTATGCATGTAGCTGTGAATATAATGTTGTAACTACCATTGATCAGAGATGAGGAAACTGAAACGTTTTAGAGTATGGTTTAGAGAGCATGGATCAACAAAGGGCATTTTTTTCCACATTCATACATCAGAGCATCATACAAGATACTTAAAACATAGTTACTAATTAATATAATGCAAGATGACTATACTTGCATTTTTCACAAATGGTTAACGTACAATTAAAAGAGATGTGAGACCGACAGAAACGAATGATAGTTTCTATATGGATGCTTACCTTTTGCCTCTATGACTCTGTTTTAAATGGTGAAAAACATTGATGACGTCTCTGAATCGTCGTGGCGCTTCCTCGATCTTGGAAGCCAAGTTGACACAGGCCATTGCAACAATCTGGGGACACAAAGAATACAAAGATCTACAGTATGTTGCAAGATGTGGTTAAACACTAGCATTACTCTGAGGCGTTGCAACGATTACGTCACCTAAAAGTGACAAGCTAGCCAGCTGCAATGACTATGAAATAGTTTCAAAACAGGCCTGGTTACACGTGCCACAATCCAGCTACGCTACTGTAAATTACAATATGGCCGCCAACGTAAACGTTTTCTACACACACTACCCGGTGCTAAACTTCCTAATGTTGTACTGATAATTTTGCCGAAAAAGACAACTTGACTTACCTCAAAACTGTGTTTGACAAATGACTTTGAGTAGAAAAAACGATGAAAAAGAACTTGACCCGTAGCCATTGCCACCTGTAAGGTAAAGAACAATAAATGAATACGACAGTTTTATGTCACGTTAAATGGATTCATAAATAGATATCCGCCATTTTGTTCTTGTCATCCCGCTGTAAGCGCAGCACACGTTTTAAATCAACTACTTATTCAAATAAGTTACATTTGTAACTGATAATTGCACTAAATAACACGGTTGTACACACGATTCGACAAAAAAATGGACCAAATTAGTCTACCAGATTATGCTAATAAATATATAATAATAATAACGTTAGCCTTGGGCATTTCCCGGCCTTATTTTGACGGGTTATTATATAAACAAAGATGCGATAAACAACAACCGCTATGGTACTTATGTTTTGTCATAAGATAACGATACTGGATGTTACATTTTGAATGTTTACCTGTGGCAAGCGTAGAAGAATACCAGCCGATTGAATTAGCTCGCAACCCAGGCTACGGAGGTCGGTCTCCGTGTGCAGGTCGAGGCCATCGAGCATAGACGGGGTCGGCTGAAGCCTTTCCTCCGGTATGAGAGAGTTGCTGATAGTGAGGACAACTTCAGAATAAACTCTGTCGCCGATAAGGATCCCATCACTATTCGTGGACGTGTTAGGGACAGCGGAGAGGGGACCAGCGGCCATCTTCGTCACAAATGAAAGCCGTAAACGGACACAACAACAACGCGGCAGAGACAACTTCAACCACCGGGGAAAGAGCGGAGCGATGACGTCAGCGCACGGTCGAACTACGAACAGTGTACATACGCGGGACTTTTACGTGACAATAAAGTAAATAGTTCCAAGCAATCATACATTTTCCTGAAGTGCCTTTACGGCTTTTTTTTTTGTTACACGATAGGTTATACTATTGGTCATATAATTGTGAATACAGTTTGATGTATAATCCCATGGGAATGGGTGATGCAAGGGACAATTAAGCAAGCTTTTGGGAACTGTCTGGAATTTCCCAATGACGATGATTCTGGGAACTCTTTCTTTGTATAGCGTTGGAACATATCCATCCGCCGTCATACACTGCAACGACGTTTCAAAAGGCAGCAGGTCTGAGACTTCCGTCCCCTTCCTTGCGTGAGAGCAGTCAGACAGAACAGTGCTTCCGCTTAGCGCTCTCACCAGTGAATCCTGTGTGGTTCTTAGTAAATACACTGAGGTAGAACCACAAATCGAAACGTCTTTGGTAGAACATTTAAGGTGCGGGTAAGTCAGTTCTAGAGTCGTTCCATGTCATTTCAGCAAGCCATGACACCCCACCATCTCAGATTGTTCTGAAATTGTTTATGTAGTTAGTAACATGTATTATTAGCATTCCTGAAACATGTAGTTGAAATATACCTTTATCTCTGAACAATGAAGCTAATTGATAGCACCCAAATTGGCCATTTTAATTTATAGGATTCAGATAATATTCAATAAATATAGTACCTAACATCTGGTTTGGATCAAACTTCTTCCAACCAATGAGTAAGACATGATGTCACCAATTTGTAAGTCGCTCTGGATAAGAGCGTCTGCTAAATGACTTAAATGTAAATGTAATGAGGATTCCCCCCTCCCCCTATATTTCAAAAACTACCTACAGACCCCCATGCCAATCCAACCCCAACAAGTAGTATGAAGTTAAGGCTTGGAGTATTGCTTCTCCATACTATGTAATGTATTCCCTGTGAATCTGGTGATGTTTTTCATCCCTGTTCAGAGAAATGAGTCACTGAAGTTGCTTATACATTTTGACCACTAGATACTGCTGTTCCTGATATATCCCCAAACTTTTTAAAATCCATTTTTGCTGGTCTCGTGTTTATTAAATAGATCCCAACATTTCCTATGTAATTTTGGGTAGAAAACCAATAGATTTAGTATGTTGAAAATAAATGTTGTGATCATCCTCTCAAATCAAACCATTCCTCCATGAAATAAATATAGTGTTAGTGTATTTAGCTGACTGATTGCAGTCCGCCGTGGTGCAGACACCATCTAAAGGGAAAAGTATAGAGTATACTATATCAGATCACAGCGTACATTCCTGCCCTCTCACATCTCTATCTCTCCCTCATGTCTTTTTCTGTCACATCTCTTTCTCTCTCTCCCACATCTCTTTCTTTCTCCCACATCTCTTCCTTTCTCTCTCTCCCACATCTCTTCCTTTCTCACATCTCTTTCTTTCTCTCCTCATGTCTCTTTCTCTCTCCCTCATGTCTCTTTCTCTCTCCCTCATGTCTCATTCTCTCTCCCTCATGTCTCTTTCTCTCTCCCTCATGTCTCATTCTCTCTCCCTCATGTCTCATTCTCTCTCCCTCATGTCTCATTCTCTCTCCCCTCATGTCTCTCTCTCTCCCTCTGATGTCTCTTTCTCTCTCCCTCATGTCTCTTTCTCTCTCCCTCATGTCTCTCTCTCTCCCTCATGTCTCTCTCTCTCCCTCATCTTTCTCTCCCTCACATCTTTTTCTCGCTCTCTCTCACCTCTCTCTCTCTTACACACACACACACACACACACACACACACACACACACACACACACACACACACACACACACACACACACACACACACACACACACAAAATAAGATTAGGTAGAGTAAACTCCATGCTGTTTTCCACTTTTCATTTCCATGCCTTATTGTTGGTTATGTGGAGTGTGAGTTGGCAACTTGGCTGTAATGCTGTGCGGGTGCGTAGGTGGGTAGACAAGTATCTTCCCAATCTGCCTCTGTACTGCTATCCATCTCCAGGAACATACAGGCTGAAATAAACAGATTATTCATTCAACAGATTGTCCTCATTGAACAGCTAAGTGGAGATAGAACGTTCCTCCATGCACATCCATTTAGCTGTCAGGGGTTGGCAGGTTCCTCACAGCTTCCATCAGAAGACGCACAAGGTGTTCTTTCTTCTCAGCCAGAAGCAGTTCGAGAGGTGTTGTTTGCACCTTCCATGGGAGATCTGTAATGTTGGTATTTAAACTGCGACCACAGCCGAAAGGAACAGAGCTGTCTGGGCATGTTTTAAAGTATATCTACTCCTATCAGTTTTCTAAGTTCTCCTGACGGTTTCCTCCTTACTTTTCTATCACCAGATGTCTCGTAGAATCACAGGGGAAAAGAGAGAAAAAGTATAGATTCATTGGAGAAAATCCATAATCCTATGCAATGCCTTTGAGGTGTAGATGGTTACCATTTACTGATGGATGTGGTAGTTATTCAGGTATTCCCCTGACAGACCGACTGGTTACCTTTTCAGTTTATTTGGTCATTTATTTATGAGTGTTTTGTATAATCAGTTGAGAGCTGTAATCTACTATAGTACTAGAGGCCTGCCCTATATCATAGCCCCATATCTTAACCCTATATCATAGCCCTATATCTTAGCCCCATATCTTAACCCTATATCTTAGCCCTATATCTTAGCCCTATATCATAGCCCTATATCTTAGCCCCATATCTTAACCCTATATCATAACCCTATATCATAGCCCCATATCTTAGCCCCATATCTTAGCCCTATATCTTAACCCTATATCTTAGCCCCATATCTTAACCCTATATCATAACCCTATATCATAACCCTATATCATAGCCCCATATCTTAACCCTATATTTTAGCCCCATATCTTAACCCCATATCATAACCCTATATTTTAGCCCTATATCTTAGCCCCATATCTTAACCCTATATCATAACCCTATATCTTAGCCCTATATATTAACCCTATATTTTAGCCCCATATCTTAACCCTATATCTTAACCCTATATCATAGCCCTATATCTTAACCCTATATCATAGCCCCATATCTTAACCCTGTATCACCGCCTGGTACGGCAACTGCTCCGCCCTCAACCGTAAGGCTCTCCAGAGGGTAGTGAGGACTGCACAACGCATCACCGGGGGAAAACTACCTGCCCTCCAGGACACCTACACCACCCGTTGTTACAGGAAGGCCATAAAGATCATCAAGGACATCAACCACCCAAACCACTGCCTGTTCACCCCGCTATCATCCAGAAGGCGAGGTCAGTACAGGTGCATCAAAGCTGGGACCGAGAGACTGAAAAACAGCTTCTATCTCAAGGCCATCAGACTGTTAAACAGCCACCACTAACATTGAGTGGCTGCTGCCAACACACTGTCATTGACACTGACCCAACTCCAGCCATTTTAATAATGGGAATTGATGGGAAATGATGTAAATATATCACTAGCCACTTTAAACAATGCTACCTTATATAATGTTACTTACCCTACATTATTCATCTCATATGCATAGGTATATACTGTACTCTACATCATCGACTGCATCCTTATGTAATACATGTATCACTAGCCACTTTAACTATGCCACTTTGTTTACTTTGTCTACACACTCATCTCATATGTATATACTGTACTCGATACCATCTACTGTATGCTGCTCTGTACCATCACTCATTCATATATCCTTATGTACATGTTCCTTATCCCCTTACACTGTGTATAAGACAGTAATTTTGGAATTGTTAGTTAGATTACTTGTTGGTTATCACTGCATTGTCGGAACTAGAAGCACAAGCATTTCGCTACACTCGCATTAACATCTGCTAACCATGTGTATGTGACAAATAAAATTCGATTTGATTTGATTTTATCATAGCCCTATATTTTAGCCCCATATCTTAACCCTATATCATAGCCCTATATCTTAACCCTATATCTTAGCCATATATTTTAGCCCCATATCTTAACCCTATATTTTAACCCTATATCATAACCCTATATCTTAGCCCTATATCATAACCCTATATCTTAGCCCTATATCATAACCCTATATCATAGCCCTATATCTTAGCCCTATATCTTAGCCCTATATCTTAGCCCTATATCATAACCCTATATCATAACCCTATATCATAACCCTATATCATAACCCCATATCATAACTCTGGATATTAGAAGTCAACAGGTCACACAGAGGTTGCTCTGCCAATGCATGATGAAAGTCAATCTGACAGCTTGACAGAAGGAATGACAGCCATTTTGTTCTTCGAGCACAATGCTTCTACGATGACAGTTGGACACAGAATTCTCCAATCGTCTCACACATCAGCAATATTGGGCCGGGGCCCCAATGTCAATGCTCAGGGAAAAACTAACAGAAGCAATACTATATAATTCTAATGCTACTGGTGAGATGCAGGACAGGGATAGTAGACAGTAGAGGGCGACAGAGTACAGAAGATGGAGACGTTTCTCAGTGAATGTGCAGCCAGGTCACCCTTGATACAAATCAGTATTAGAAGGTCATCCATGCCTGAGGATGTCAGTCGATGACGTGGATACCGGCCACTAGGGGCAACAGTGAGCGCTGTTCCCTTCAAGTAGGTTTCTGTTTTGCTAGGGTGTTATGGATGAGGACGATGTGCTGGGGTGTTATGGATGAGGACGGTGTGCTGGGGTGTTATGGATGAGGATGGTGGATGGTTGTAGTCGTCTGCCTCCGGTACAAAATGTTGCATGTTTGAATCCAGTGACAGAAAGTTGTTTTGGAGATGTTTGTTTTAAGCCTCTCCCAAACCGTAACCCTTAGGGGATGGCAGATGGGGGTAAGCATCTGCCTCTAGTGCAAAAGATTGCATGTTTGAATCCAGTGACAGAAAGCTATTTTTGTTTTAAGCCTATCCCAAACCTTAACCCTTACCTTAACCATTCAGAGTTAATGCCTGAACTTAACCTTAAACACATGGAAACGTAACATTTGAGAAGCATGGATGAACGTCTAATTCTGACGTGAGACTGTGAGATCTGGTTGGAATGTGAGGACAGCGCTACGTAGAAGACACTTATAGAGACATGGTTAGAAGACAGTTATAGAGACAGGTAGAAGACAGTTATAGAGGCAGGTAGAAGACACTTATAGAGACATGGTTAGAAGACAGGTAGAAGACAGTTATAGAGACGGGTAGAAGACAGTTATAGAGACAGGTAGAAGACAGTTATAGAGACAGATAGAAGACAGTTAGACAGTTATAGAGACAGGTAGAAGACAGTTATAGAGACAGGTAGAAGACAGTTATAGAGACAGGTAGAAGACAGTTATAGAGGCAGGTAGAAGACACTTATAGAGACATGGTTAGAAGGAGAGAAAGAGGGGGATGTATTAACCACATTTGTATGTCTCTGTGTGTGTGTATACACAACACACACACACACACACACACACACACACACACACACACACACACACACACACACACACACACACACACACACACACACACACACACACACACACACACACACACACACACACACACACACACACACACACACACACACACGCGGTTGTTTGTATGTAGTGGGAAACCAGAGCGGTGACCTTGGAAGGTAGCCCTGTGCTGGTCTGACATTGTACAGCTGTGTGTGTAGTTCAGTGGGTGTTAGTTGTGTGTGTGTCTGGGAGCCATATTCTGGCCTGACATTGTACAGCTGTGCATAGTGTTTAATGGGCGGGTGTGTGGTTACTAAGGTTACACACTGCTGTATGAGTGTGACGTTGCATGGGTTATGTACGTATGTGTGGTTACTAAGGTGGACGCATCTACAACAGTGGTTGCCCTGTTATTAGGACACAGCAGCTGTAGAGGCGAGGAGCTGAGCCTACAGTACACACACACCAAGAGACGTTTTCATCTAACAACCTACACATGAACACAGCAACACACACGCACACACACACACGCACACACACACACACACACACACACACACACACACACACACACACACACACACACACACACACACACACACACACACACACACACACACACACACACACACACACACACACACACACACACACACACACACACACACACACACACACACACACACACACTAATCCAAGTGACATACACCCAAGAAGTTTATTATGCAGTATTCGCAATCACACATTCTTAAGTGACATGCTACTGAGGTTTTATTGTCATTAACCAACACCTACACAACCTCACACACTTACAGCGTCACCACGATGAATACTGAGCATTCTTTCTCTGGTTGCCTGGGTGACACTGATTATGGGTGAGTGAAGGCCAATGGGACGTCGAATTCCACAATGGCCACAAAGACGTAGGGGAACAGCGGTTAGGGACTCCCTGATGACGAACAACGGGTTAGTCACACACACACACACACACACACACACACACACACACACACACACACACACACACACACACACACACACACACACACACACACACACACACACACACACACACACACACACACACACACACACACACACACACACACACACACACACACACATATATACAGAGACGCACACACACAGTGTGTAGGCGGAATCAACTCTCAACACTTTTAAATTCCCTATTGACACATGCGCATGCCTGTTCTACAATGACAATAGCATATGAAAACACACACACACACCGAGTGCCTCACTTCTTCAACTGTGTTGAGGCACTAAGGGGCTACGTTATATATAATGATAATGAGGATAGCTGGAGAATATCGGAACTGTCGGAAATTAAAATGGATGGCCCTCCCTCCACTAAAATATATTTTTATTTACCTGATTCCCCCCCCCCCCCACTAAACACTTTTAAAAATACAGGTGACGCTCCCGAATGCCCAAAATAATAATGAAAACCTAAAGTGGATAGCAGAGAAGTATACACACCGGTTACCCTCACTCCTAGGACAGACCAGAGCCTTTAGAAACGGTTCTTTGTTCTGTAAGCATTACATGGCAAAGTATCCAGACGGTTGTGGAGTCGTAGACCACCGTGGACAAGGGGGTATCTCTAGAGGCGGCACTACAAACCCGGGTTTGATCCCAGGCTGTGTCCGTGACCTGGAGACCCATGAGGCGGGACTACAAACCCGGGTTTGATCCCAGGCTGTGTCCGTGACCTGGAGACCCATGAGGCGGCACTACAAACCCGGGTTTGATCCCAGGCTGTGTCCGTGACCTGGAGACCCATGAGGCGGCACTACAAACCCGGGTTTGATCCCAGGCTGTGTCCGTGACCTGGAGACCCATGAGACGGCACTACAAACCCGGGTTTGATCCCAGGCTGTGTCCGTGACCTGGAGACCCAATGAGGCGGCGCACAATTGGCCCAGCGTCGTCTGGGTTAGGGGAGGGTTTGGCAGGCCGGGATTTCCTTTCACCATCGTGCTCTAGTGACTCCTTGTGGCGGGCCGGGGGAATGCACGCTGACTTTGGTTACTAGTTGTACGGTGGTTTCCCAACACATTGGTGTGGCTGGTTTCCAGGTTAAGTGAGCAGTGTGTCAAGACGCAGTGCGGCTTGTCGTGTTTTGGAGGGCGCATGGCTCTCGACCTTCGCCTCTCCCGAGTCCGTACGGGAGTTGCAGCGATGGGACTGTAAGGACAAAAAATGGCCTTTATTAACGCATTTCATGCAAGTCTCCGTCATTTGACATGTCTGGGGTCAAGCATAATGTTTTACAATACCACAACAAAGCATGACAATGGGGTGGCAGGGAAGCCTAGTGGTTAGAGCAGGTAGCCTAGTGGTTAGAGCAGGTAGCCTAGTGGTTAGAGCATTGGACCGGTAACCGAAAGGTTGCTAGTTCAAATCCCTGAGCTGACAAGGTACAAATCTGTCGTTCTTCCCCTGAACAGGCAGTTAACCCACTGTTCCTAGGCCGTCATTGAAAATAAGAATTTGTTCTTAACTGACTTGCCTAGTTAAACAAAGGTTTAAAAAATGAAGGAGCGCATGCCATTGTACCGGAGACATTATGATTTCTATAAAGGCTCAGGTTAAATAAGAGGATAGTCGAAGTTTGGATCCACTGTAAAAAATGTTGTGCAACAGAACCAATGAAGACTGAAGCATCAATGAATTTGACAAAAAGCTTTTTTATTTTTTACAAATTTTAAAACACAGCAGCCGCATAGTTTTCCTTTGGGAAACTATAATTTTCTAATTTATTTTATTTTATTCGATGACATTTTTGTTAGAAAATAGATATTTATTGACTGTGATTAGGGCATGGGAATATAAGAGCATCTGCTCGGCCAAATGAACAAACTAGGCATGCATGGTTCACCACATAATCCTCAAACCAAAGACTGGCCAAACAAACTTGTGTTTCTAAAAGTGCATTCAAAAGGCACTGTAGAATGACTATATGTTATTATTATTTAATACTATTAAAAAGTCATTATTTAACATTTCATTTTATACACCCTAAATGCGAAATGTATCGGCTCCTGCCAGCTTCTAGTTTGTCACAAACGCTTCACCATTTATTTCTTAAATGGCAGGATATATCCTTTAAATAATAATAACATGACTTAAATCATTCATTCTTAGGCTACCTGGCTCGCTCCTGATTGATTTAGAGTTAGTATGTTGTTTAGTAGCCTGTTGAAATGTTGAACGTCAATTGATAGTGACAGAATCACACACTTCTTACTCCCCAAGCAGTGGGGCTACTTCGGCTATAGAAGCTTCCAGCGCAGCCACTGAATGTCATAGAGACCAGATCGATATCGGAGTCATGTCTTTTTCCACCATTTTACAACTTGCTTCTAGCATAAAGCTTTGCAGACTAAAGCGTCATTATAGATCACTTTATATAATTAGGCCCATTTAATTGTTTTCAAAATATTAAGCTTTTCCTTAACAAAAGACGCAATACCCTCACGTACCCACACATACCCTCACACACCCCCTCGATTCGAGCCCTGGTTTTAACTTAACACACCAAGCCCTTCACCTGGTTTTAACTTAACACACCAAGCCCTTCACCTGGTTTTAACTCAACACACCAAGCCCTTCACCTGGTTTTAACTTAACACACCAAGCCCTTCACCTGGTTTTAACTTAACACACCAAGCCCTTCACCTGGTTTTAACTCAACACACCAAGCCCTTCACCTGGTTTTAACTCAACACACCAAGCCCTTCACCTGGTTTTAACTCAACACACCAAGCCCTTCACCTGGTTTTAACTCAACACACCAAGCCCTTCACCTGGTTTTAACTCAACACACCAAGCCCTTCACCTGGTTTTAACTCAACACACCAAGCCCTTCACCTGGTTTTTTTAACTTCAACACACCAAGCCCTTCACCTGGTTTTAAGCCCTTCACCTGGTTTTAACAACACACCAAGCCCTTCACCTGGTTTTAACTCAACACACCAAGCCCTTCACCTGGTTTTAACTCAACACACCAAGCCCTTCACCTGGTTTTAACTTAACACACCAAGCCCTTCACCTGGTTTTAACTTAACACACCAAGCCCTTCACCTGGTTTTAACTTAACACACCAAGCCCTTCACCTGGTTTTAACTTAACACACCAAGCCCTTCACCTGGTTTTAACTTAACACACCAAGCCCTTCACCTGGTTTTAACTTAACACACCAAGCCCTTCACCTGGTTTTAACTTAACACACCAAGCCCTTCACCTGGTTTTAACTTAACACACCAAGCCCTTCACCTGGTTTTAACTTAACACACCAAGCCCTTCACCTGGTTTTTAACTTAACACACCAAGCCTTAGCTTCACCAGGATATTTAAGGAGTTCATGGTGACTGAAGGACTTGGCTGACAAAATCTATGGATAGTAGACAATCATTTATTCTGTCAAACAGGTAGACCTACTTCTTATTTCTTGAATTGGAAGAAATAGGCTCCAACACAAAGCCCTAGTGTTGTTAGTAGCCTAAAGTCAAAATCAAATGAAGACTGTTAAAATGAATTGGACCTTCTCAAATTAGCCCTTCAGTAGCATGCATCTCCGCAGCTGCCGCTTCGTAGTAATGTAAGTTAATATGATTTATTGTGAGGTCAATAACTCTGATAAATAGCTTCATTCCGGGCAACAAAACATATTGTTTTTATTCAAATCAATTATAGCAGTAGCAAGCTTACCTCCTGTTTTCTTGCCTGGCGTGTAGGAGTGTTAGGCCACTAACCGAAAGGTTGCTAGATCGAATCCCAGAGTAGACAACGTAAAAATCTGTTGTTCTGCCCCTGAGCAAGACAGTTAACCCACTGTTCCCCGGGCGACGAAGACGTGGATGTCGATTAAGGCAGCCCCCCTCACCTCTCTGATTCAGAGGGGGTAAATGCAGAAGACACATTTGAATATATTCAGTTGTACAACTGACTAGGTATTCTCATCTTCACGCTCTGCCTCTCAAACTGAACAGCACATTAATTAGCTTTAGTCCGCGAACACAGATATTTGACTCACTTCCTGAAGTGCCACCATACACAGCACAGCACAGCCAGCAGGGTTTTCCTCAGCCAGGGCAGGGCAGGCCAGGGCACAGCCATTGGTCAGCAGGGTTTTCCTCAGCCAGGGCACAGCCATTGGTCAGCAGGGTTTTCCTCAGCCAGGGCAGGGCAGGCCAGGGCACAGCCATTGGTCAGCAGGGTTTTCCTCAGCCAGGGCAGGGCAGGCCAGGGCACAGCCATTGGTCAGCAGGGTTTTCCTCAGCCAGGGCAGGGCAGCAGGCCAGGCACAGCCATTGGTCAGCAGGGTTTTCCTCAGCCAGGGCAGGGCAGGCCAGGGCACAGCCATTGGTCAGCAGGGTTTTTCCTCAGCCAGGGCAGGGCAGGCCAGGGCACAGCCATTGGTCAGCAGGGTTTTCCTCAGCCAGGGCAGGGCAGGCCAGGGCACAGCCATTGGTCAGCAGGGTTTTCCTCAGCCAGGGCAGGGCAGGCCAGGGCACAGCCATTGGTCAGCAGGGTTTTCCTCAGCCAGGGCAGGGCAGGCCAGGGCACAGCCATTGGTCAGCAGAGTTTTCCTCAGCCAGGGCAGGGCAGGCCAGGGCACAGCCATTGGTCAGCAGGGTTTTCCTCAGCCAGGGCAGGGCAGGCCAGGGCACAGCCATTGGTCAGCAGGGTTTTCCTCAGCCAGGGCAGGGCAGGCCAGGGCACAGCCATTGGTCAGCAGAGTTTTCCTCAGCCAGGGCAGGGCAGGCCAGGGCACAGCCATTGGTCAGCAGAGTTTTCCTCAGCCAGGGCAGGGCAGGCCAGGGCACAGCCATTGGTCAGCAGGGTTTTCCTCAGCCAGGGCAGGGCAGGCCAGGGCACAGCCATTGGTCAGCAGGGTTTTCCTCAGCCAGGGCAGGGCAGGCCAGGGCACAGCCATTGGTCAGCAGGGTTTTCCTCAGCCAGGGCAGGGCAGGCCAGGGCACAGCCATTGGTCAGCAGAGATTTCCTCAGCCAGGGCAGGGCAGGCCAGGGCACAGCCATTGGTCAGCAGAGTTTTCCTCAGCCAGGGCAGGGCAGGCCAGGGCTCATGATTGGTGTAGCCTATCCATTGCAGTGTAGCCAGGTTTTACACCATCCCAGCAACGTAAAAACTCGGGAAGAAAGTACATTTTCTTAGCAATATAACTTTGTTCTTCTCTGAGCGAGCTCTTCGTATAGACTAGGCCTATACCCTTTAGATAGGTAATGGGTCATTTGATTGCGACCACACTAGACACTGATTTTGCGTGCCCAGCAGAGAATCAGGGATGAGGGGTAGCATTGGTCACACATCGAGATAAACACTGAGCAATATGACATTTAATCAATTACAAATGACATGACACTCCCCTGGACTAAATAAAAAGTACTAAACACTAAAATAGCATGACATTCCCCCATTTTCCTCTGGGTAACAAGTGACTAAGGCCTTCCTTGTAGGACTGCCCCAGTGTGGGAACAGCAGTGTCCATTCACACTGCATCCCTCTCCCTCACCCTCACAGAGACATGGTCACCCAAAACACACGTACATACAAGGCCACCCATTACATACCCACAATCACAGGAAGAAAAGGAGACTGGCAGAGAAAGGGTGGAAGGAAGAGATATGGATGGAGAGAGAGAGAGAGAGAGAGAGAGAGAGAGAGAGAGAGAGAGAGAGAGAGAGAGAGAGAGAGAGAGAGAGAGAGAGAGAGAGAGAGAGAGAGAGAGAGAGAGAGAGAGAGAGAGAGAGAGAGAGAGAGAGAGAGAGAGAGAGAGAGAGAGAGAGAGAGAGAGAGTGTTTATAACTCTGGTCCGTGTTGAAAGACCTGCCCTCTTCAAAGAGTGGTAGAGGAGGTTCAGGAAGTGGAGGTCACGGTAGCAGGAAGTGAGGCGCGAGGCCGCAGGGCGATAGGGAGGAGGAGATGAAAGGAGAGGTGAAAGGTCAGGAGTGCATCTGAAGGGAAAACATGAGCACCAGGAACAACGACGAGTCGCACTAAAAAACATCAATAGATATTATGGGATGCTTTCTCACAAAACCACACACAATGTGTGTGTGACTGCTGTGCCATAGCTGTGCCATAGCTCCACTACCAATATTCAGACAGGCGTGTGTGTGTGTGTGTGTGTGTGTGTGTGTGTGTGTGTGTGTGTGTGTGTGTGTGTGTGTGTGTGTGTGTGTGAGTGAGACCATCCCTGTGAGGGACAATGCTCTTCGAGCGTGTGTGTGAGTGAGTTATAGCACATTTGTAATAGAGAAGGCTCTGAGACAAATCGAGAGGATGAGTGTATGTGCATGCGAGTGTGTCTGTGTGTGTGTGTGTGTTGTGTCCGTGTGTGCACGCATGTGCATGCGAGTGTGTCTGTGTGTGTGTGTGTCCGTGTGTGTATGTGTGCTGCAGTGAGTGCATGTCAGGCCTTTGTTTGTGTCTGCGGGTGGCAGGGGATGTGCTGTCAAGCTTCTACTCTCCTGGCCTCGTGATGGAGTGTGAGTGTGTGTTTGTTTTGAAAGCTGTGGCGTGCCATTGAAACTGACTGAGGGAGGCTGTTTGAATGTGTGTGTGAACTCAAGTGTGTTTGTCTCTGGGATGGAGTGTGAGTGTCTGTGAACGTTATTGAAGCCCACAGTGTATCATGTGCCTGTGAGTGTAGGTGACCATATATATGTGTGTGCGGCACGTTTCATCTCTTTTCCTAAATGTCTGTGTGAGTAACAGTGTGTTTCAGGATCTCTCCTTCCTCCCCATCACCAGATTAACTCTGTGTTTGACCTCACTGCTGGACCTCAGTTTGGGCAGGTTCCCCCCTTTCTCTCCCCCTCTCCCTTTCTCCCCAGCCCCTCCGCCACTACCGTGCCAGGATGCCACACTCCTTCCCACGCCTCCCCCTTCTCTCCCCCCCGTGGCTGTGTATGGAGGGGAGGGTCTCAGTGTGTGTTGGGGGGTGAAGGAGCGGGTGAGGGGCAGTCTGACTTTGGTCTGGGAATGTGGGAGGTCTGTCTGGGGGTGTTTGCCTTTGAGGTGGGAGAGATCCAGGGGCGAGGCTTGGCGTCGTAGCACCAGGAGCTGCTCTCTAGCTTGGGTAAGAGCAGCGGTCAGCTCCCCTCTCTCTTCACACTCTCTCCTCACTGTCTCCTGAAGCAATACCACCTGAGAGAGAGAGAGAGAGAGAGAGAGAGAGAGAGAGAGAGAGAGAGAGAGAGAGAGAGAGAGAGGGAGAGACAGAGAGAGACAGAGAGAGAGAGAGAGAGAGAGAGAGACAGAGAGAGACAGAGAGAGAGAGAGAGAGAGAGAGAGAGAGAGAGAGAGAGAGAGAGAGAGAGAGAGAGAGAGAGATCAGTCATGCTAATGAAGCTTACTCAAATGTGAGTGAGCCATTTGGTCATGGCGACAAACAGAAAGAAATGGGTTTTGACTCACAGCAAAGAAAAGACAGATATGGTGTAGTTGGTAGACATGGCAACAAAGACATGGCAACAAATCATGTTTTAATCTTCAACCTAGAAATGCTACCAAAAATAATTTACTGGAACTTGTTGCAAATGACAGTCACCCATTTTCAATGATTCACCAAACTATATTTAGAAAGAGGAAGCACATTAAGCACGTTTTCATTTCAGTTTCCTCCATCTCTACGAAGTTAATTGTAAGGATAAAATAATAATAATAATGTAGAATTAACAGTTGT
>NC_060185.1:12684784-12689784 GCF_021184085.1 Oncorhynchus gorbuscha | reverse complement strand
GTGTATGTGCGTGTGTGCGTGTGCGTTTGTGTGTGTGTGTGTGTGGGTGTGTATGTGTGTATGTGTGTGTGTGTGTATGTGTGTGTGTGTGTCTCTGTGTGTGTGTGTTATTCATAACAAAGCCGCTTTGATATTCTTACTTTTTCTTCTGTTGCCTTAGTAACATAGAGGGTCACATAAACACACAAGGTCATGATCAAAGAACCTATTATCTCTCTCTAATGATCTGTCAATGAATGGAACACACACACACGATAGAGCAAGTACAGCGAGATCAATACAACATCTATGCAGCCAACATCTATGCAGCCAGGGAGGACAGGAGTGAGAGTTGAATAAAGAAGGAAAGAAAGATTGACAGAACACAAGAGAGAGGGAGAAGGAAAGAAAGAAAGAAAGAAAGAAAGAGAGAGAAAGTGTTTTAATGACAGCTAGGGGACTGTCCTTTAGGTATTGAGCTGATCTCATGGTTAGATCTAAGAGGACCTTAATGTGCTCTAAAACCCCAGTGAAAGGAGAACACTAAAATACCATCTGGCGATTTGAAATAGATATGAAAAGGACTGTGTTCTCTGCGTGGCATAAAGGAATACGTCAGCTGGGAAATTAGCATCAGGGCACCTTGAGCCGAGAGAGAGAGAGAGAGAGAGAGAGGTGAGACCTGGGTCCTGACAGTAAAATCACTGTGGGACCTTATATAGACAGGTGTCTATAGAAGACATGTCCAATCAATTGAATTTACCACAGTTGTAGAAACATCTCAAGAATGATCAATGGAAACAGGATGCACCTGAGCTAAATTTTTAATAGCATAGCAAAGGGTCTGAATTCCTATGTAAATACTTATTTTAATACATTTGCAAAAATATCAAAAAACCTGTTTTCACTTCACATCATTATGGGGTATTATGATGTCATTATGGGGTACAGTGATGTCATTATGGGGTATAGTGATGTCATTATGGGGTATAGTGATGTCATTATGGGGTATAGTGATGTCATTATGGGGTATAGTGATGTCATTATGGGGTATAGTGATTTCATTATGGGGTATAGTGATGTCATTATGGGGTACAGTGATGTCATTATGGGGTATAGTGATGTCATTATGGGGTATAGTGATGTCATTATGGGGTATAGTGATTTCATTATGGGGTATAGTGATGTCATTATGGGGTATAGTGATTTCATTATGGGGTATAGTGATGTCATTATGGGGTACAGTGATGTCATTATGGGGTATAGTGATGTCATTATGGGGTATAGTGATGTCATTATGGGGTATAGTGATGTCATTATGGGGTATAGTGATTTCATTATGGGGTATAGTGATGTCATTATGGGGTACAGTGATGTCATTATGGGGTATAGTGATGTCATTATGGGGTATAGTGATGTCATTATGGGGTATAGTGATTTCATTATGGGGTATAGTGATGTCATTATGGGGTATAGTGATTTCATTATGGGGTATAGTGATGTCATTATGGGGTACAGTGATGTCATTATGGGGTATAGTGATGTCATTATGGGGTATAGTGATGTCATTATGGGGTATAGTGATGTCATTATGGGGTATAGTGATGTCATTATGGGGTATTGTGATGTCATTATGGGGTATAGTGATGTCATTATGGGGTATTGTGATGTCATTATGGGGTATAGTGATGTCATTATGGGGTATAGTGATGTCATTATGGGGTATAGTGATGTCATTATGGGGTATTGTGATGTCATTATGGGGTATAGTGATGTCATTATGGGGTATTGTGATGTCATTATGGGGTATAGTGATGTCATTATGGGGTATAGTGATGTCATTATGGGGTATAGTGATGTCATTATGGGGTATTGTGATGTCATTATGGGGTATTGTGATGTCATTATGGGGTATAGTGATGTCATTATGGGGTATAGTGATGTCATTATGGGGTATTGTGTGTAGATTGATGGGGAATAAAAGGTATTTAATAGAATACGTCTGTAACGTAACAAAATGTAGAAAAAAGGAAGGGGTCTGAATACTTTCCGAATGCCCTGTAAATCCATTGTATATTTGACGGCTCTATTCCTTTGGAACTTTTGTGAATTTAATGTTTACTGTACATTTTTTATTGTTTATTTCACTTTTGTTTATTATCTATTTTACTTGCTTTGGCAATGTAAACATATGTTTCCCATGCCAATAAATCCCTTTGATTTGAATTGCACTGAGAGATAGTACTGCAGTGGCACTGTGGCTGGCGGGAGACAAGGAGGGATGGAAGGAGTCACAGAGGTGATGGATCAGGGAAGAAGAGGGAGTCTGATAGACGGTGGATGAGGGAAGAAGTGGGAGTCTGATAGGTGGTGGATCAGGGAAGAAGAGGGAGTCTGATAGACGGTGGATGAAGGAAGAAGAGGGAGTCTGATAGACGGTGGATCAGGGAAGAAGAGGGAGTCTGATAGGTGGTGGATCAGGGAAGAAGAGGGAGTCTGATAGGTGGTGGATCAGGGAAGAAGAGGGAGTCTGATAGGTGGTGGATCAGGGAAGAAGAGGGAGTCTGATAGACGGTGGATGAAGGAAGAAGAGGGAGTCTGATAGACGGTGGATCAGGGAAGAAGAGGGAGTCTGATAGGCGGTGGATCAGGGAAGAAGAGGGAGTCTGATAGGTGGTGGATCAGGGAAGAAGAGGGAGTCTGATAGGTGGTGGATCAGGGAAGAAGAGGGAGTCTGATAGACGGTGGATCAGGGAAGAAGAGGGAGTCTGATAGGTGATGGATCAGGGAAGAAGAGGGAGTCTGATAGGTGGTGGATCAGGGAAGAAGAGGGAGTCTGATAGACGGTGGATCAGGGAAGAAGAGGGAGTCTGATAGGTGGTGGATCAGGGAAGAAGAGGGAGTCTGATAGGTGGTGGATCAGGGAAGAAGAGGGAGTCTGATAGACGGTGGATCAGGGAAGAAGAGGGAGTCTGATAGGTGGTGGATCAGGGAAGAAGAGGGAGTCTGATAGGCGGTGGATCAGGGAAGAAGAGGGAGTCTGATAGGTGGTGGATCAGGGAAGAAGAGGGAGTCTGATAGGTGGTGGATCAGGGAAGAAGAGGGAGTCTGATAGGTGGTGGACGGTGGATCAGGGAAGAAGAGGGAGTCTGATAGGTGATGGATCAGGGAAGAAGAGGGAGTCTGATAGGTGGTGGATCAGGGAAGAAGAGGGAGTCTGATAGACGGTGGATCAGGGAAGAAGAGGGAGTCTGATAGGTGGTGGATCAGGGAAGAAGAGGGAGTCTGATAGGTGGTGGATCAGGGAAGAAGAGGGAGTCTGATAGACGGTGGATCAGGGAAGAAGAGGGAGTCTGATAGGTGGTGGATCAGGGAAGAAGAGGGAGTCTGATAGACGGTGGATCAGGGAAGAAGAGGGAGTCTGATAGGTGGTGGTTGGGCTCAGGGGAGGCGAGAGAGAAGAAGAAAAGGATAGAGGGCTGAGAAAGGACAATGGAGAGAGTGAGGCAGATGCAAGCAAGGCAAAAATCAATGGAAAGCAGGAGAGAGGAGAAGACAGGCGGATTGATGTGATGACCTGGGAACTAGGCGATGTGCTTTGAGTACAAGATGAGGAAGAGGTCTGTGTGTGTGTGTGTGTGTGTGTGTGTGTGTGTGTGTGTGTGTGTGTGTGTGTGTGTGTGTGTGTGTGTGTGTGTGTGTGTGTGTGTGTGTGTGTGTGTGTGTGTGTGTGTGTGTGTGTGTGTGTGTGTGTCTATAACAGACTCAGACAGCTGAGGGGTGTCGTGACTGCAGCCTCAGACTACCCCTCTCCCCCCTGAGACAGTGGTCTGCGTGTCAACACACACAGCAGCCTGACAGAGTGTCCCTGTTTATGCCTCCCTCCCTTTCTGACACATTATATCTCTCTTACACCACAAATGTTCTCTTTTCACTGGCTCTTTCTGTCTCTGTTTGTGTCTCTCAGTCTCATCTAGGGGCTACCCCAGACTCAGATATCAGCCTGCAGGAGTGGACAACTGTATTGAATTGGGAATGTTTTATGACCATTTCTAGGGAGAGGGTCTCTGGGGAGGACATTTATGAGGTAAAGAAAGGAGATTTGAAACGGTTGTAGAATTGGAAGTCAGTAGCATTACTGTGAATTCAAAAATTCTGTCTTGTCAAGCCTCAACATCTACCCCTCTCTCTGTCTCTCTCCCCTTCTCTCTCAATTCAATTCAATTCAAGGGCTTTATTGGCATGGGAAACATGTGTTAACATTGCCAAAGCAAGTGAGGTAGATAATATATAAAGTGAATATATAAAGTGAAATAAACAATAAAATTAACAGTAAACATTACACATACAGAAGTTTCAAAACAATAAAGACATTACAAATGTCATATTATATATATACAGTGTTTTAACAATGTACAAATGGTAAAGGACACAAGATAAAATAAATAAGCATAAATATGGGTTGTATTTACAATGGTGTTTGTTCTTCACTGGTTGCCCTTTTCTCGTGGCAACAGGTCACAAATCTTGCTGCTGCTCTCTCTCTCTCTCCCCTTCTCTCTCTCTCTCTCTCTCTCGCTGTCTCTCTCTCTCTCTCTCTCTCTCTCTCTCTCTCTCTCTCTCTCTCTCTCTCTCTCTCGCTCTCTCTCTCGCTGTCTCTCTCGCTGTCTCTCTCGCTGTCTCTCTCCCTCTCTCTCTCTCTCTCTCTCTCTCTCTCTCTCACCTCGTTCTGTAGTCCAGTGTTCTCTCCTCTCAGCAGCTGCAGTTCTGTTCTGGCCTGGCTTAGCTCTAGCGCCCCCTGTTGCTGGGAGTGCTGTAGTACACGCTGTAGCCTCTCCTCTTTAGTGCTCCTCTCCTCCTGCATCTCCCTCAGTCTCTGCACCTCCTCTCTGAGGTCCTGTGTGGCTGAGTGGACCTGGGAGGACAGCTAGAGAGAGACACAGAAATATACACATCATAGAGATGTATTACCTAGAACAGACAAACAAAGAACAGCAATAGTCCCGAGTTGACAGCGCTGA